>NC_056737.1:113448796-113821296 GCF_019279795.1 Protopterus annectens | reverse complement strand
AATAAGAACCCGTTTTCAATGGAGTCCTGGGGAGAAAAGCTCCAATACAAAGGTTACAAAAAGATTACAGCAGTTTACAATTTAAATCATTTGTAGGTTCTAAGACAAAACAAAGATTAAGCAGTTAAAATAACATTTTTAGGTTACATTTTGTAGAAAACAAAGATTAAGCAGGTATAATAACATTTTTAGGTTACATTTTGTAGAAAACAAAACAAAACATTGCTTTAGTAAATATACAGTTTCTTGAAATGGAATAGTAGGATTTGAGAATTATAAGAGGTTATTTACAGTTGGCTTAGTATTTGCTAGATGCAAATATGAAGTTGGTGTCTGGAATATATGAGATAGTTGCCGGTAGGAAGTGGAGAATAGGCTATGAGAGGTGGGAGCAGGAGCATTCCCACGTGGATGTTAGATGTGAGTGAAGTGACATTTTAAAGGAAGGGAGGTTGACGATAGTACAGATGGAGGGAGGGAGGGAGTTCCCTTAGGCGTGCCAGGACAAAGGACAGGAGGTTTTGTCCTGGGGAGCGAAGGGGTTTGTACAGTTCTATTCGGTTTTGGTTGCTAGATCTTAGGCGTCTTTGTGGGTGGTGCATTTTAAAGGAAGAGCAGAGGGAGGGACAGAGGGAGGGATGAAAAATTAGTTTGTGTGCATAAGTAAGCTGAGTATAGGAGAGATAGTTGGGAAGCTCTAGCCAGTTTAGTTTGTGGAGAGATGCACAGTGTTGGGTTGATGATTTGTGGCTAGTGGCAAATTTGGCAATTTTATTATAACAAGAGGACAGTTTTATTTTGAGAGATGATTGTAGGTTTGTTAGGAGAGGGGCACCATAAAGGAGGGAAGGGATGAGAAATGGAGTAGAGAGAGTGAGTTTAGTAGATGTAGTGAGGTATCTATTGTGTTGGATGAGCATGCCAAGTTTTTGGTGTTTTTTTATGTTTAGTTGTAGATGGGTATTGACTTTAAGCTGATCATTGATCTGGAAACCTAGTAGTTTGGATTCAGATACCAGTTCAAAAGGTTTGTTATTCTGGCTGGTGATGGAGAATAGTTTTCTATCAATGGTGTTGGTTTTAGAGGGGGTAAATACCATAAGTTTGTTTTTAGATGCATTAAGTGCTAGATGATTGTCTTTCATCCACTGTTCTGTGGTAGAGAAGGCATCTTGAGTCAGCTTTAAGAGAGTGGGGATGGATGTGGCTGCACAGATAATTGTTGAATCATCTACATATTGAATAAGGTTAGTGTAAGGGATTGAGCGGAATAAATCATTTATGAATATATTGAAGAGGAGGGGACCCAAAATGGAACCCTGGGGGACACCAGTGGGGGTGTTAAGGAAAGAGGAGATGGCTTTTTTCCACTTGACAGCTTGTTGCCTGTTGGAGAGATAGTTGGTGAACCAATTGAGAGAGGAAGGGGATAGGTTTTAGGTTAGATAGTTTAGTCAGGAGAAGGTTGTGAGGGATAGTATTGAAGGCCTTAGAGAGGTCAAGTAGGAGGGTAGATACAGTAGAGCCAGAATCTCTGGATTTATTCACAGTTTCCAGGAAGGATAGGAGGGCAGTCATGGTGCTGTGACAGGGTCTGAATCTGTGTTGGGTGGAAGTTAATAGGTTGTTGTCTAAGAGATAGGGAAAGAGTTGAAGATGGATACATTTCTCTAAGAGTTTTGAGATAGGAGAGAGGATGGCGATGGGACGGAAGTTAGTTATATTGTTATTATTGTCTCCTTTGTGCAGGGGAATGATGAAAACCTTTTTCCAGAGTTCGGGTACAAGACCTTCTTGGATGGAGCGATTGATTAGGATGCTGATGAAGAAGGCAATGGCTTTGGCAGCTATGCTGAGGAAGGATGAGGGAATGTTATTGGGGGCATTGGTGCATGGATTTAGCTTTTGCAGGAGTTTTTTATGGTAGAAGTAGGAATCAGTTTTATGGAGAATGGTGGGAGTTGAGAGGATAGGGAATGAGAGGCTGGAGGTGTAGGGGGTGATAAGAGAGGGGATGCAGAAGTAGGGGGTGAAGTGTTATTAGAGAGGGATGAGGTTAGTTTGGAAATAGAGTCTATGAAAAAAGAGTTGAACTGGGTGGCCAGATCTATATCTAGTGCATTTGGGTCTGGGCTTGGGTTTTCAGTTGAGTTGGATTTTAGAAGGGTAGTGATACCTTTCCAGAATTTTTGTGTACTGGTTTTATGGTTGTTTTGGAGTAAGGAGAAGTAATTCTGTTGGTCTGCTATGATAAGCTTTTTAACTCTATTGCAAAGTGTTTTGAATTTATTAAGGGTGGTTGGAGTTTTGCTTCTTTGGTAACATGCCCAGGCTTTGTCTGTAAGTTGCATGGTAGTTAGTATGTTTTTTGTTAGACAGGGGGCGATTTTGTTTCTTATTCTTTTGGTTTTTATGGGGGCAAATCTATCAAGCAGTTTTAGGAATAGAGTTTTTAGAGGGTCCCAATTAATTGATTTTAGGGAGTCTGAGAAGGCTTTTGGGTTGAAGTTTTTTAGGTAGCGAGTGCTGATGTAATTATGAGTTACTTGTAATGGAGAAGGAAGATGCCTAGTAAAGATAGGAAGATGGTCGCTGAGGGAATCAGGAAGAGTTCCACTATCAGGGTAGTAGTGGGGGTGAGAGACTAAGATCCAGTCTAGGGTGCTGCCACTGGATAGGTCTTTAGAGGGCCTGGTAGTGAAGTTGATGAGCTGAGAGTACTTATACAGGTTGATGTGTATGGGGTGTGTAGGGGAATGAATGGAAGACCAATTAATATTTGTGTCTCCCATGGTAATAATGTCATTACTGATATTGATAGAAAGCCAGGAAAGGATATCCTCAAGTACTGAGATATTGTCTCCAGGGGGGGATGTAAAGGGAGGCTATGCATATGTGTTTGTGTTTATTTAACTGAAATAGAGCTAGTATTAATTCTGCATTGGTGAAGTGACAAATGAGTTTATTATAGGGAGTAATGGATAGGAAGGACGAATAGAGTAGAGCTACTCCACCACCCTTTTTGTGGGCCATGTCTTTTCTGATGATGGAGTAGTTAGGTGGTACTATTTCAGCATCTTTTATATGAGGTTTTAACCAAGTTTTAGAGATAACTAAGGTGTCAGGTTTGTTGTGGATAAACCAGGCAAGGAGGCTGGGAATTTTATTAGATATGCTTTGGGCATTTAGAGAAGATAGTAGGATGGATTTAGATGTAGAGGAAGGAGTGTCTGGGCTGGGGTTAAGGTGTATATCTTCAGATAGAAGTATGGTTGTTAGATGTTGGATTATGCTGATGAGGTATTTGGATTGCTTAGTTTCTATGTTGTATAATGTTAGATTTGTAAAGGCTTTGGAGGTTAGAGGGGGTGGCTAGAGAATTTATAAGGAGTGCTTAGTTTGTAGTGAAAAAATAGATGGTTGTTAATGGGATACAGGCCAGGGGAGATAGAGACAAATGAGTGTAAGTGTGTTATAGGGAGTGAGTTGGTTGTGTGAAGGAATGGTGTGTGGGTTATGGTGCTGGACTGGGTAAGGTAGTGGATATTAATAAGGTTCAGAAGAAGTAGTAGTTGAATTGAGAATGATGTATGTTTTGTAAGCATGTTGAGGCTTTGATAAAGTAGAATATATGGTGTTGAGAAAGGGCTAGGAATAGGTATTTCCTTATTAAATATGAAGAGAAGTGTGAGATGATAGATAGTGTGTAGGGGGAGGGGGTTGGAAGAAAATGGTGGTGAAAGGGGTGGAGTTTAATAGGTAGAGAGGAAGTAGGAGTGAATACGTGACTATAAGTGCAGATGCACTGGGGGTGGTTGCGATTTGGGAGTAGGGTAGGGGAGCAGAGTGAGCCCACAGGGCAAATGGAGCGAGTTACACCCAAGGAAAGTAGGCAGCAGGACAGTGCGAAAAACAATCAATCAGTCTGGTGAAGGTAAGTACAGATGAAGGTAAGCAAGGTGGTTAAAGGGATGATTGGGGTACAGTACGAAGGGAAAGGAGAAGACAGATTTTAGAGATGGAGATGGGTAGGACTGTTACTAAGCAGTTAAATAGAGAGAAGATGATTATTAATATGTTATATTACAGTGAGTGAGAAGGAGTGAGGGAAGAGAGGATATATATGGGTAGACACTGCCACCTAGTGGACAGATCTTGTAAGGCGAGGAACCACTATAGCAGTTTGATAGCTGCAGGGAGCAAGACAGCTCAGATATAGGAAAAAAGAAGCCAGGGATGAGGCAGGTATGAGTGGAATTCACAGTAAGAAGCATATGGCTGCTGGCAATTCTGGCTGGGATCCTTTATTGGCACCAGGCAAGTGATAGAACAATTTCGCAAGCAAATTACAGTAGTGATAGCAGCATGTTACATACTTTCTTTAATCCTTTAACTCTCCCTTCTGGGAGAAAGATAGGGCTGTCCCTGTAGGGAGTCAGGCAAACAGAGTGAGACTTGCTATCCTGAGAATGGTCTTGGATATCCAGGAGGGCTGGGCCAGTAGGCAAAGCGAGCTTAGGAGAAGAAAGTTGAAGAGCTGGAGAAAATAGAGAGGGAGATGTTTATAAATTAAGTAGTAGGTTAGGCAGTAGTTAAGGATAATACATAATTAACAGATTAGGCAGCAGTAAACATATACAAAACTAAGCACCAATGCATCAGGAACAAGTCCCTACAAAAATAGGTATAAAAATCCCTACAAAACAGTTTAAAAAATCTTCTAGAATAATACATTTACTTATCTATGTCAGTGTTTCAGTGTCGTTAATACCAGATTCAGTAACAGGATAAAATAGAAACAATGTAATTCCTGTATTAGATCAGCGTTTTCAACAAATTACACTTTAACCCCTCAGGCATGTAGTGAAACAGACTCACATACACATTCTCTGACTAAGTTCCAATTCAAAAGTGGGTATTTATAGGCATTAAGAAGCACATTGTATTGAGTTATCCAAGGTAATGGATGGTGGGACAAATGGCCTACAGTAGGGACATGTGTGAAACATCACCCTTGTACATTGCTACAACACTGTATATACCAGTATTACAATGGTCAATCCCCTGAGAGAGGGGTGAGGACAACAATAATATGTTGTGAAGCCAATTAGACCAAATTACATGTGTCCAGTGGACACTTGTGCGAAATGGACAGCTATGTATGGGGTGAGATTTTTTTGGAGGGGAGAACAGATTTCCCTTTTTTTTTCTTTCAGGTGAGAGTGGGATGTTGGGGGGTAGTTGGTATATTTGGGGAGGTAGGTTGGGTAGGATAACAGACAAGACAGCATGCAGGGGAGGTATTTGACACATGTGGGACTGAGGTCCCCATCCATGGGCAGTCACCACTGCACCTTCACAGCCACGACGGTGGCTGCACTGGGGGCTGAGTAGGAGGCCAGGCTGACCCTCTAGTTGTGACATGTGGCCCTCAAGCTGGTGTAGCAGATCTCCAAACTCCCTGTGGAGATCACTATGCACCACGCCCCGGACCTGGCGACGGGGTGACAGTGTCCTCTCTGCACCCACTCCCAGGGCTGGCATTTCCCATCCCCTGAGGCAGTTCCATCTGAAGGTGGTGCAGGATCAGCGGACACAGAGGTCCCGGGGTGGTCCCCAGATGTGCTGGTGCCCGGTGCCACAGCCAGCTGAGGTGGGACAGGTGGGTCCGCTGGGACCGGCCTTCCCAAACGTGCTATGGTGTTTCAATTTTACAACATATGTGGGTTAGTAATAGTCAGCACATTCCAGGATTAAGTATAGCGGCATGCATAGATATTACAATTAACCCAAAACACCAGATATGGAACAGTTGCATAGCAAACAGAACACATGCATATATGGAACCACAGTGGACATTACAACAGCATGCGGGTACATTGATGGCAGCATACCACCAATGTGGGAGTATTTAAACATGGCACATGCATAGAAATAAATTTAAATATTTATCATACAATAGGACATATGTCACAACAGTAGATTTAATGCAGCACATGCCAACTGAGTTGTGTATTTAGTTTATTGTTGCAGATATGGTGGGGGAAGAAAAAGATGTCAATTAACAACTAGTATATTCCTGTAGTTCTCATTACTTTCCTAGTCAGTGCTGTGATCTGTACCTTACAGGTATTAGTACACTACCCTATGGCCTTAGTTTGGATAGTGGTATAGATGTAGACAACTATATACATGAACTGAGTTTTACCTGCAGTATACACCTTTTACCTGGTATAACTGTGGATGTACTGTTTGTTAATATTACCTAACTGTTTCTACACATATTCCCAGATTCCAGGTTGATGTTATGGACATACCTGTCCATGTCTTATTGCACACACTCTGGGCATGTCTTGACCACATGCAGGTGAACTGGGACATATTTTGACTATTGCCCTGCTAAACCTTTGGTGAATTGTACAATGATGGGTTTATTTTCATTGACATTTTCCAAATATGTACAGGCCTGTCAGTCAGTTATATGACATGAAATGCCACCTACATGTCAGAGATTAGCACACTGATTTGCCAGGGGGGCAGGGTAACAGATGGCAGATATGGGCCGATTACTGGACATTCTGGACAATTCTGTACACTTGTGGAGTATGATTCTGCATACAGCTTACTACCACTCCCAAGATTCGAACCATGGCTGTGTCTGCTAAAAATAAAACAGTGTCCATCACAGTTGAGTGTGCTATATAGATATTGCTCTATATCTCTTTTCTGATTTCTGTCTATAATTCTCCTGTGGATTTGCAATCTGACCTTGTAATTACAACGATCTTATACAGGATTTCCTAGACAGTTTTATTATGTAGCACAGTGTGGGTGACAGTGATGAGTAATACCTAATTATTCAGAGCAACTGCAACACTAACAATGCCATACAATACCAGAGTAAACAGTACCAGTACAGGATATCAATCTTTTATTTCTAGGCAGTTTTTGTATCTGACAGACCTGTGGGGGCAATGTTTGTTAGCACTACCTGAATGTTGCCACACATATTACCAGATTATATATTAGTATTATGCACATACGTCTCACTCTATTACTGCACACACTGGTCACAGCTTGACAACATGGGAGTGGAGATGGGACATACTTGTCTTATTACTATCATAACATTTTGGGGAGTTGCTAGAGTGACAAGTTTGTTCTTATAGATGTCTGACAATCAGTTGTATTTCTTATTTTCTGCCTAAACGTCTGGGATCATTCCACTGATTTGCCAGGGGGACAAGGTGACAGGCAGCTGATATGGGCCAATTTACTGGACATTCTGGATATATCGGTACAGTTGTGGGGTATGATTCTGCATACAGCCTACGACCACTCCCAGGATTCAAACCATGGCTGTGTGTGCTAAAAATACAACAGTTCACGTCTCAGTTGAGTGTGCTATTTGGATTATGTTGTCGGTGTTTTCACTGTTTTCTGTCTATGTCTCTCTCAGTTGTACTATATGACCTCTTGGGATTACAAGAGTCATATATTGACATTCCTACACATTTTGTTAATGTAGCACAGTGTGGGCAACAGTGCTTAATACAACAGTACTATTAAGAGACTGCAACTCTACATTACCATATGATACCAGAGTAAACACATGCAGTCCAGTAGTTAGACCTTTATTGTCTGGCTATTATGCTTTTATTTACATACAACCTATATGAGACTCTTCCTGACATATTCTCTAGTGTATGCAGTATATGCCTTAAACAATACAGGTTTTATACAGGCAATTAACTTATTACTACTTTTAGATTTATTTCCTATGACAGTACATGCAAGAGTATTACTAAACTGCCTCACATCGCAACCGCTGCAATCTACAGGCATGGGCTTCCTGGTTCACAGCCTGCTCATCTGCCACTGTGAAAGACATAAGAGGAATATTTAGGCAACCTATCCATAATATACATGAGCTGGCAATTATTAAACAGGTAGTGGACTGATACTTACACATGTCTGGGACATCCCCCGTCCTCCTAGCCTCTTGGATCCTCTGATCCAAGAGAACCCCCTTTCTCTGCTTCAGGTCGGCATAGTGATGCCTGACCTGCTCACCAGTTCGGGGTATACCAGTGGCACTAGTGACATCATGGGCGAGAGGGCCCCAGGCTTTCGCTTTGTATTGGGAACCCTGCAGCAGTCTCTGGTCATGGTCTTTCGCAAGGAGTCCTGCCATGACTCTGGACTCCTGGATGCCCCAGCACTGCACCCAAAAGTGCACACCCTCTCTCATACCAGTTATAGTGCCTAAAGGAGGAAGCTGCAACCAGTTATGAGATGTATTCCCACCTGTTGTGTTTAACTAGGGCTGATTTCCCATACTTTGCCATGATTGGACGGTTTTGAAAATGCTAAGCTATGGGAAAACCTGCTTACCTAAGGTTGGCATTGTTTAAAGGGGTATACCAATTGGCAAACTGATTTAGCTGGCCTGCACATTGTTTACACCTAGTAAGCTGGTCTGTGCAATGCTTAGCGTTACTTAAATTTGAATTTGCATGCTATTTGCTGTTTGGCATTGATTTATTATTCATTGTATGTTATATATGTGCTTGGTATCCATGATTTATGTGTAAGTACACTATATGGGGTCCTTGTGTTTATTAGGGGATTTCAACATTTTATTACAATGACACCTCACATCTGAGCTTAATGCAGTGCTCCAGTTCACATATTTATGTTATGTAGTAGGTTATACAACATAAAACTGTATATAGACTCCTTTCACATGTTCATTTTGATTTTCATATAGTGAGGATCTGTTTGGTGATACCTCAGTCTTATCTACTGCTATTACAGCTTAGTGGTTAAGTACTGTGATTATAGTGTATGGGGTTTTGGGTTCAAGACCTGCAAAGGCTGTTTATTTTCTATCTGGCCGGAACAGCAGCTATTGCATACATAGTAATTAAGGCTCTTTTAAGTAATTTAAAGCAAGTTTGCATGGGTTTGCATGATAGTAAGTAATGCTAACCTCTGGTTAAATATGCTTACAGAGAGTTAGCTTCAATATTGCTTAACCTGTGTGTGCATTGCTTACCCCTGCACAAATGGGCTTAAACCTGCTTACTACTGCTTAAATATGCTTACTCTTGCTTAATAGTGCTTACTCCTGCTTACCCCCGCACTAATTTAGACAGTAATATAAAATGGTTCTTGGGAAGGTGGTGGATTTGGAAACTCTATGGATTTATCATTCATTAAACATTGTACCTTTGATTTGTATCCTTGTTTCTTGTGTACATATACTGTATGGGGCACTTGTGATTATCTGTGGATTTTACAACATTATGACAATGACACCTCACATCAGCATTTAATGTGGTACTCCAGTTCACAAATATATCTTATTTAGTAGGTTATGCAGCAAAAAAAAAATTGTTCATAAAGTCATTTGACATGGAAAATGGAATGTACTGGAGTGAGACTCGAACCGGGAATGACTGCGCGTAAGGCAAATGCTTTGCCTACTACACTATTACAGTACTGCTTCATTTGCATATATTTTGATTTTTATCCTCTTGTGCCATTTAAGCTGTAATAAACGTAGCTAAGCAATGGGCAAACCTGCGCACTTACGGTTACATTTTATCTGTTTCATAAAAAAAAAAATAGCTTGTTTATATTTTATATTTTAACTATTGCTCTTATAAACTTGGGGGGGATGTTGCTGGGGGTATACGGACACCTATGAGCGGTCTCGCTCACTCTTATTGGTAACCTGCTGTTCATGCTTGAAGGGGAGTGTATATTGTGAGAGCCCTGCTCTCAGACATGCCCCCTGCACTCGTACATGCTCCGTGTTCATTTAGGAGCTCAGGCAGCGTGCCTTCATTAATATTCCTGGCACTCTGCCGTCCTGCTCCTAAATGTCCACTTCCATGCAGGACTAAGCTAGTCCTGCACGGAAGTATAGTGAATCCAGGGGTAAGTCTGAGACAATATTTCTCAGACAATAAACATACGGCTGGAAGCTGTATCAAAAAAGCCACACATTTTATTAAAGATAAAAAACAATAAGTGCTTTTGATTCTTTCAAATTATTTGAGACTTCATCAGATAACATAAAACAAAATCAGCTTACTTAAATAAGAACAGTCACATGATATTGATTGCAAGTAATTTAATGAATCAATTAGGCATATAACATCATTAAAGGAAAATAATAAAAATTATTCACACCTGAAAGCTCAAACATACCTAAAATGTCCATCCCAGAATGTATATAAACATGAAATATTACATTTAAGCAGCAAAACCTATTTTATAATTATCTAACTAGACCTTTTAATTTTAATAAGCATCCAAGGGATGCCAACTCATTTAAGCCTGCATGCTACTGCATTCAGATGAAGAATCCAAAAAAGTTAATGTCTTTTTAACTGTAAAGTCCATGTACAAACAACTATAATGTGTTTTGCTAGTACTGTGAATGATAATGCAGTTGGTTGTATGCTGAATTATTTCAGTTCCCTGCTGCAAAGCTGTTTGTGTGGCAAAGAGTGTAAAACACTCTTACTGTGTTTTAAAGGTTCATTGGAGTGAGAGTTCAAATCCACATCTGTGTAAAATATTTCATGTGTACCAACAACATTTTGTAGTATTTATTTCATAGATTGCTATTCTTCATTTCAACTAATTTTCCATTTATTTATATATTTAGTTAGTTCGTTTTTTAACATGCCTGTGTTTATGCAGTGAGCACCTTAGCACAAATAAGGGAAACTGAGAAACACAATGAATGTCAAGTTTAGCTGTGCTTATCTTGTTTGCATGACAGGTAGCTGTGGCTCAAACAGGAAGCATTCAGACCACCTACATTCAGGGTGTCTACAGTGTAAAGGTCAAAAAGGATACATTGTTGCAACTTTTGCTTTCCATTGATCAATGCAAATGACGTTGTATGGTGTTTAGCAAGGTTCTGCATCACCTGCTGCCATCAAACACACTGCAGACAGGATGCAGACAGTCAATAATTTAAAATGTATATATTTAATTAATTCTGTTGGACAACGTGCAGACACACTAAGCAGTGCTGTGCAGCAGTTAACACACAGAAAAGAATAAATAGGGAATTATGCAACTACCATGTAACTATTCCTGTGGCAGCAGATGTAAGTGTAGGGCAGTAACACCGATTATTCTGGGTTCTAATACAGGAAGTGCAACATATCATTACTGTTCTGACAGTCCAGTTTATGGCAATGAACAGAAAAATATACAAGTGTTATTTTAACATTCTTGTGGCAACAGGTATACGTGTATGGCTGCCATACACATGGTCCTGGGTTCTAATACAGGACATTCCAGACATTTTTACTGTTGTTCCATTTCACATTATATTTAGTCCCACTTATAACACTTTAGATAGTGGACCTTATATGAATCATAAGACACCCGTATTGCATTTCCAGATGTATGACTGGGCATACTGTCTATTATATTTCTGTAAGTATAATTCTGCTATCTAGAGTTTGATGGTCTTCACACTTATGAAAGACACATGCACAAATGAATCTGTATACAAGAACCTTGTTATGTCACACACATACATGTGTAACGGCTCACACTGTTACCTGTATTCATGAATGACTCATGACTGTATCTGAGTAGCACTTCTTCTGTGGCAAAGATGGAGAATCACTGCTGTGGAAGAAAATGTTTTGTCTGTTATACATCGGTTTGAATCCCACACTTTAAAAAGGTTATCAGTGTATAAAACCAAAACAAAAATGTGTTAGGTCATGGAATTTATGCCCCCAGTGTATGTTGGCAAAGTTAACCCACCTAACAGCTACAGCAACAGATGCCCCTCAAACTAATGTCAAATGTCAGATTAACCTTCCAGTTTCAAAAATTGCTTTCCTCTCTGCTTGGCACTGTTGCCCTCTGCTTAATGTTGTGCAAATGTGGTTGGCATCATTTCTTGGGATTGTGCACTACCAGTAAAAATGATAACAGCAATTGGCAGGAAATCATTTGCCATTACTTCTCTTTTGGCATTAGACATGTCTGGTGTTAGATGGGAAGGTGCCCAGTTTTGGGTGCAGAGATGGGGCATTCAGGAGTCCAGGATATTTATTGGACTCCTGGCAAAGTGCCACAACCAAAGGCTTCAGCAGGGGAACTAGTCTGGCTACTAGTCTGAGGCTTGGAGTAGTTTAGCTCAGGCTGTATGCAATGTGACTGGCATCCCAAGCACTGGAGAACAGTGTAGGCACCATTTTAATAACCTACAAAAGTACAAGAGGGATATGCTCAGTGGGTGGTTGACTGAATTTTTAAACTGGTGACATACGACAGCTGTGTAAGTATGCTAATAAAATAATATATTTAATATATAGAAAGATAAATATAGGCAAGACTGGTGTGCATAATGCTCTTCTGTTCTTTTCTTTTTACAGCTAATGTCAAAATTGAAATGAATTGGCAGGCTCATGCTGAATGTTTGGAGAGACTGAGAGAAACAAGTGGTATGTATGCAGCACAAGAGAAGTATTACTGTAGCTTTAAAAGTTAATGATATTTTTTTTGCATTCTGTACTGCAGTACCAAAGTGAGCATGCATATCCTAACTGTAAAAGCAAGAATGCATGCATAACTCTGTAGCACAAACCAGCTTTAAGAGTCAAGTATAAGACTATAGTCAGAGACTGTGGGTTCAAATACCATGAGTAGCAACTATACAATATTGCATTTCCTTCATAATATTACATAAATTAAACTCTATACAAGTGGCATAAATGCACTCCTGTTAACTGTAATCAGTATACTTGAACAAAACATATATGCACATTGTAAAGATTCTTTTGAGTAATCCATAATTATAGTTTGTAGTTGAGAGGACGTATACATAAATATAATAGTTAAGATAAAATAGTTGCATAATTATGATAGTGCATTGTATCTCACATATCATCATCATCATCTTCTTTCAGCTGTTCCCGTTAGGGGTCACCATAGCGGATCATCTGTTTCCATTTCTTCCTGTCTTCTGCATCTTGCTCTGTCACACCAACCACCTGCATGTCCTCTCTCACCACATCCATACACTTTATCTTAGGCCTTCCTCTTTTCCTGTTACCTGGTAGCTTCATCCTTAGCATATTTTCCCAATATACTCAGCATCCCTCCTCAGCATATGTCCAAACCAACGTAATCTTGCCTCTCTGGCTTTGTCTCCAAATCGTCCAACCTGGGCTGACCCTCTAATATACTTATTCCTAATCCTGTCCACCCTCGTCACACCCAGTGCAAATCTTAACATCTTTAACTCTGCCACATCCAGCTCTAACTCCTGCCTTTTTGTCCATGCCACTGTCTCCAACCCATGTAACATAGATGGTCTCACTACCCTCTTGTAGATCTTTCCTTTCACTCTTACTGGTACTTTTCTGTCACAAATCATGCCTGACACTCTTCTCCACCCACTCCATCCTGCCTGTACTCTCTTCTTCACCTCTGTTCCACACTCCCCATTACTGTGAACTATTGATCCCAAGTATTTAAACTCATCCACCTTTTCCACCTCTAGTCCTTGCATCCTCACCATTCCTCTATCCTCCCTCTCATTCACACACATATATTCTGTCTTAGTCCTGCTGACCATCATTCCTCTTCTCTCTAGAGCATATCTCCATCTCTTCAGGGTCTCCTTCACCTGTTCCCTACTCTCACTACAGATCACAATGTCATCTGCAAACATCATCATCCACGGGGACTCTTGTCTGGTCTCGTCTGTCAACCTGCCCATCACCATGGCAAATAAGAAAGGGCTCAGAGCTGATCCTTGTTGCAATCCCACCTCCACCTTAAACACATCCGTCACTCCCACCGCAGACCTCACTGCTGTTACATTACCCTCGTACATATCCTGTACCATTCTTACATACTTCTCTGACACTCCCGACTTCCTCATACAATACCACAACTCCTCTCTAGGCACCCTGTCATATGCTTTCTCTAAGTCCACAAAGACACAATGCAACTCCTTCTGACCTTCTCTGTATTTCTCCAACAACACTCTCAGAGCAAACATCGCATCTGTAGTGCTCTTTCCTGGCATGAAACCATACTGCTGATCACTAATCATCACATCCCTTCTTAACCTAGCTTCCACTACTCTTTCCCATAACTTCATGCTGTGACTGATCAATTTAATCCTTCTGTAGTTACTACAGCTCTGCACATCACACTTATTCTTAAAAATTGGTACCAAAACACTTTTTCTCCATTCCTCAGGCATCCTCTCACTTTCCAAGATTTCATTAAACAATCTGGTTAGAATCTCTACTGCCATTCACCTCCATGCTTCCACATGTATGTCATCTGGACCAACAGCCTTTCCATTCTTCATCCTCTTCATAGCTATCCTTACGTCCTCCTTGTTAATCCATTGCACTTCATGATTCACTATCCCCACATCATCCAACCTTCTCTCGCTCTCATTCTCTTCATTCATCAACCCCTCAAAGTACTCTCGCCATCTGCTCAATACACTCTCCTCGCTTGTATGTTTCCCTCATTATCCTTTATCACCTTTACCTGCTGCACATCTTTCCTAGCTCAGTCCCTCTGTCTAGCCAATTGGTACAGGTCCTTTTCTCCCTCCTTAGTGTCCAACCTTTCATACAACTCTTCATATGCCTTATCCTTAGCCTTCGCCACCTCTCTCTTTGCCATGCACCTCATCTCCTTATACTCCTGTGTACTTTCTTCATCTCTCTGACAATCCCACTTCTTCTTCGCCAACCTCTTTCTCTGTATACTCTCCTGTACTTCCTCATTCCACCACCATGTCTCCTTGTCATCCTTCCTCTGTCCAGATGTCATACCAAGCATCTTTCTAGCTGTCTCCCTTACTAGCTCTGCTGTATTTACCCAGCTATTTGGTAACTCTTCACTGCCACCCAGTGCCTGTCTTAACTCTTCCCTATGATGGTACAAATTTGCTCTCTCTTTTTTATTCTCTCTCCCCAACCCTTATCTCTTTTTTTTATTTTGTATTATGTGCCATCAAAATGTCTCCATGTCATCAGTCTGTTATAAATCACAGCGAGGTAGACTAGCCCATTGGGTCAGCCTGCCACTGCTCCACTGACTTCAAAATTGATGCCCAGCACATCTGGAACATAAGCTGGCAGCACTGCCTCTGCTGGCACTGCACTACATGCACCCTCAGGTAGCACTGCCCCAGCAGCTGGTACTGTAGTACCCTCCAGGAGTAGTGGCTGAGATGATGATTTCTTCAGCAGCAAAGAGATGCCAGGATTGGTGCATAGGGTTGTGCACCACAGCATTGGTGTATACCTACACCTGATGGAGAGGCCTTCGTGGTCTATAGGAGAAGAAGATGTCAAGCACTCCAGCATCCAGTGGAATAAGGGGACAGTGATGGCAGTCCTGTGGGTGAGGACTAGATTCTCACTGTCTTCATGTTTGATGGGCGTGAGCTTGCACTGTCCCTTCCCTCACCCCAATCATGGTGTCCTCCAACCTTTTGTGTCCCTCACCATCCCTGTGTCTTGTCTTGTTTGTCTTGTTTGCATTTGCTTCCTCATCTATCCAACTCACCTAACTCATAAATACCAGTGTCCCTTATCCAGCATTCCTCAGTTACTGAGTTAAGAAAATGTCTGTCTGTCCCACAAAAAAAAATATATATATATATATATATATATATATATATATATATATATATATATATATATATATATTGTCCCATACATCAGTCTCCATTTCACACGTGTCTTCTTGACACACTTGATTTAGTCCAATTGGCTATACAACATGATTGCATCATTATCACCCCTCTTTGTGGAGGTGACAGTCCAAATTCAGCTAATATTCTTTACCTATTTTCAGTTTACACTGTTAAAGAAATGGACAGCTATGGTACTTTCCTACCTCTCTCCTGCACATTATTGTATATCTTTCCCTTTGCCCCCCCCCCCCACTTACTTCCCATTTCACCACTTTCCTATCTCTCCCATTTTAACACCTATAATCTGGTAAAAAAAAAAAAAAGAGTTGCATACAATTCATATAAAGTACCAATGCCAAGTGATACTGAATGTCTCTTCAGTGGTGCAGTTTATCTTTGTGCAATGCCACTTTAACATGCTGTGCTAATGTAAAATATAGTAACACATGCTGAAAGTAGTATAAAGAACATATGCATTGCATTATAGCTATTTATTTAAAAGTATTACATACACCTGGATTTGAAACTAATCATCATCTGGGCTGAAAAGAAATGTGTCAATACATTTACACCTGCTGCCACAGAGTCAGCCAAGCAGCAGGTGTGTTTCACGCACTCAGTACTAACACTCATAATTTTAGCAATGAGCCTCGCATTAGTGCACTGCTTATCTATATGCAAACAAGGAAAGCAGTCAAAATGTGTATCCTGCATGTGCAACCACTTTGCCAACCATCGTGCTAACCTGCTGCTTTCCTGCTCACTGTTGCACCATGCAAAGTAAATAATAGCATGTATTCGTTTTGTTTACTGTCTATTTAGTCTTCATGCCATGAAGCTACTTGTGGAAACATGAAAAATGAAGGCTCTATCTAAGAATATGTCACATATTTACAATGCAGCTATGTGTTACCTCCCCTCATGCAGTGTAACCATGGTCTCTCAGTACTTGTTGACAAATATATCAACTACACTATAAATTAATAACACATTTTCTGTGATATACCATGCACATATTTAGAATGACAATGCACACTCAGATTTTCAAATACTTTTAGTAATGTGGACACCTGTTTGCATATACTTTGTAAAGCTGTCTCTTAAGTGATATCTGCACATTGGAACACAACCACCACTTACTTGTCATTGCACACTCACCAATTTAGTAACATGCAGAACTTGAACTATCTAGATAGTTGAACATGCCTACCCATCCATTTCATGCAGGCCTCCCAACATCCACTGCTGATGTCATCCACCATAAGTTGTCCTGCGACCTTGTAAAAATTGACTTGAGCTGTGGTGCTTGCATAAAGTACTGTGTACTCTAGTCAGTGTACTTGGATAGGTAGGGGTTCTATTCTCACTGCAGTCAACTGGGAGGGGTGTGTGTGTCTATCTAGCCAGAACAGCACAAGTGTGTATTTGACAGTTACCTTCTGCATGCCTTTGGAATGTGGGAGTAAGCCAGAGCACCCAAAGAAAACCTATATGAGCATAGGGAGAGTGCACCCTAGCCAAGAATCCAACAGGTGAACCTTTTCATGTGAGATGATAATGCTTCCCACTGCATGATTGTACTGCCTGTAAGTCTGTGCACTCTTCTACAAATTGCTTACATCATTCTTCAAATTCTTCTCCTCAAAAGCAAAACAAAGTTAGTCATCAAAACTTTGGTAAATTTGCCATTATTCATCATTATTATTAATTTAAGGATGAGCACCTGTCGAGCCTGAACATTTTCAGCTGATGAACTCCAGAGGGTGAGACTGTGCAGAAGACCATTATTTAATTATAGATTTTTACTTCTGCTTCTTTAAATGCAGAAAGGGATTATTTAAATATTTTGGAATGGATTTTGGATATTTAAAATGGTGCTCTGTATGTTTTTTCTTTGCTTTTTTTTGTTCTAAAGGTTATTTTGATATACCTGGCTGTCAAAAGAAGAGTCTCCATGACTTATGTTTTATTTAATCATGAATAATAATGGTACATATTGTTAATTGTTGGACCTTTTGTGCTTTAAATGACCACTATATAGCTATACATTTAAATCAATCTCTCTCTCTCTCTCTCTCTCTATATATATATATATATATATATATATATATATATATATATATGCGCTTGGGTATGTGTTCACACATACACACCTGTCAGTCATCATCAGCCCTGCTTTACTGTTCTGTTACCTTGTTCTTTCCCACTCATCTCTCATCTAACCAGTACACTTTGTGATTTGTAGAGTGGTTCCCCTGTTTTTTACTGTGGGTTTTCCTTGCATTGCTATACTTCATAGATGACAAGAAACTAAAGGAAGTTACATAAATGGAAATGAGGATGTCATTAGGCAACCACAGTGGGAGTATATATGCATGCCAAAACATTCTTATCACAGTTCCATCCCTGAATGATGCCCTGTGGGATATATGAGACCCGATAATGCAAGCCCTGATACTATAAAAAAGGTATGATCCATGAGGAAAAACACTAAATAGGAAACATTCTGTTACTAAGCATGCTTTTGCAGGGGGAAGACTCCTGCACTTCAGTATGAACAGACTGAACCTCAACACTGTGCTACTGATATATATATATATATATATATATATATATATATATATATATATATATATATATATATATATATATATATATATATATATATATATATATATATATATATATATATATATATATATATATATATATATATATATATATATATATATATATATATATATTATATACATATATATATATATATATATATATATATATATATATATATATATGTATATATATACTAATTATAACAACTGTACTATAAGAAAAGAAGTTTTGAAATGCAGCATAGGTATTTTACCTTCTCACACTTAAATTTTCTCAGTACCATGGCATGCACTTTTGGTCCTGAAACATGTAATCAGCATCTTCATTGAGCATATGCACTCCCAGGTATGTTGAGCCAACAAACCCCAGTTTTTCATTTATTTAGATTACTGCTCATGGGCAACTAGAACTGCTATGTTTAAAAATGCAGTTATTTTCTGAACATCATGCCATCTTTATATGTTTTCTGGGTGCATCTTCAAAATTTGAATTCATGTCTGATGTAGATACATGATCATTTCCATGTCTTACTGTGTCAGTGAAAAACAGCATTGACAACATTATCTCAGAAGCATCTTAAAAATTAAGCCAAAGAACCCAAATACTGTTACGAAGAAATGCAGGAAATAACATCAAAAGCAGGTATTAAAAACACTTTGAGACATAAAATATAAATAAAAATCATGTCTTTGCATTCAAAGACAATTTACTAATTTATATGGTAACTAACATTGAAATCAGTTGTAAAATTTGAACATTCTGAAATTTCCTTTGTTCACATTGCTTGTTTTTCCTCCCAGTGTGCAATACAGTGCAGTGAAAATAGTGCAGAGAAGAGGAAAGATTCTGCAGGATAATTTTTATCAGCATGAGAGAAAAAAATGGAAATAATACCTGACAGATTTGAGGTAAACAATGCATCTTGCCTGCAATAGAATACAAATTCTAATGATGTTGGAAGTGATATATGCTGTATAAGATTGAAGAGAAAAACTGTTTTAATACTTCAGATACCATAAATATAGAGCAAAGTGTATTCTGTTTTAACAGTGGTTGTGCAATGCCGCAGTGTAAGCATCATCGGCTGCGGGAGTGGACAGAATGTTATTAAACCACATAAGCACATCAAACTGATTTATGGTTTCTTTTCAAGGCTACTGGGAAAATTACTTTGCGTCACCATCTCAAGGTGACTGCTACCATTAATGTGTGGGGAAATAAATGAGATATGGAGCTTGATTTAAAAAAAATCTGAAGAGGCTCGGTGAACAATTTTTACTGCATCATGCTCTCGCTTTCAATTTGTCGATCATAAAAAGATAGAAGCTGCTCAAAAAAAAGAAAACAAGATCTTTTGAAGCCATATCCTGAAGCATATAACAACAACCTCCATATCATGAACTGTAAACCGCAATGAGACAAGCTTGAATACTTTTTATATTACGTTGGGGGGAGAACCAAGGTTGCCACCTTTTCATACATTTCTTACTTAACTCCTTAGAGACAGTGCACCTCATTCTAAATTCCACTCCATCTGTGCACAGAAATTAAATCTACTCCAATATTTCTGCCAAGAATTATTGAGTAAAGGCTTATATAATTGCATCTCATAATTAAAAAAGTACATGCCAAATTGTCTTTATGAGTCAGTAGGACATAACAGTGAAAAAGGTGAATGAAACATTATAAATACCTAAGAAAATGGTGCCTAAATTGCCATAACATATATTATTATTGATGCTGTTGTCTTTCATTATGAAACAAAATTGTTCAGATACAATTGTTTATTCAGGTTCATTTCACAACATTAATATAATGTGTCCTGTTCTTATATTTAAGTACATTGTTCATAAATACAGATTTAATTGGGAGACTTTCAAAGTTCATGTAAACCAAACACATTTGTCCTTCTTAAGTGTATAATAATGTATGAAAATGTCATGTTTCAGCAGCTACTTTTGTTGTTTAGGGTAATCCATCAGCAAAATTTGTGAGACGGGCATGAAGTGTGATATTGCTTTAAGATATTTTAAGCTTGTGAGCATATGTATGTGTGTCTGTCTCTGTTTCTGCATATGTGTGTGTATGGCCGGTCTATACTTTTATTCTTAAAAACAAAAACAAAAAAATTCCTAATTCAGCGGTTAGGATTTATTTTTGAACACCAAAAGTTTGGAAATAATGGAATTAAGATTTTCTGTGTTACGTATACTTCCCCATTCAAACCTTAATCCCCAGACTTCAGTTCCTACATTCGCACAGAGATGTAACAAAGTTATAAATGCTGAACAGCACCTCATTACTAATACTGCTAAAACACATTTTTTAGTGATGTTGACAAAACATAAAAATACAGCAGAAAGCAAGGAAAGTTAGAAGTGGAGTAGTCAGGCATGAAAGCAGCAGAAGTATGATGTCATAGGCAAAGCCATAATTAGGGCACAGGAAAGGGGATGGCTGCCCCAGCTGTAAATATTTGGATGGCTTGAACAGCTCTATAAAAAGGAATAGATCAGTCCTTGTAAATCAGTGGTTTAATTACTAGGTGCCAATCCATCCTTACAACTGCAACACTAACCACTTTGGAGATGTGCGATACAAAATGTAGAAAGATGCTATATAGCTCCATGCTGTAGTTTCTGAAATGAGATAGTTGAAACATAATGGCTTTTTGCCTAGAGGAGGATATACTTATATTTTACATTTGTTGACCTCGGAAGTCCAGCTTGACATAAAGACTATTTTCAGGAGAGGCTTGGGGAAAAAAGCTCCTACAAATAAATTTGAGCTATGGTACAACAGCATATCATACAAGTAGTAGCTTATAATGTACAATGTATACATACATCATGTATACTGTTACAATACTTAGGAAGAGTTTACTAGCATACATTGATTAGTCTTCCAGAGTAAGATGCACTATTGGTGAGACAGGTGCTATGCCGTACACATCTTCTTTACCTTTGTAACAGTAGTCCGGAGAAGTGAATTCATATATAAAGCTGAGATAAGATTACACAGCTTTTGTTAAGCAAAGTGGGTAGGTGGTAGTACTGCATGAAAGTGCACAGTGCTGAACAAAACAAAAGGCTACTTAGTGTTTTGAGGTGAATTGAGGGAAAGGAAAGGAGTTACATAGTGCAGGAGATACAGAGTAGGGAAACACAGGGAAATGAGGATTAGGGTTGGGGGGAGAGAGGTGTTTAGATGTTCAGTGGAGTTTTAGGGAGAGTAAGAGAGGGGGTAGAGAGGAAATATGATGATTATTATCCTGAAGAGGTGCAGTTACAGAACTAGGATGTACAGAGGTGTTCTGTTAGAAGTGTTTTGAAGGTCTGGTGATTTTGAAGGAGACTGCGATCACGTGAGAGGATATTACATGAGACCACTACAGAGTTTGACTATAAATCAGCTTCAGATGTGTTTTGGGCTTTTGGTGATAGAAAGGAGGAGTTTATCTTTAGGGTGGGGTCTAGTGGGGCAATAGAGCTGTAACAAACCTTTAAGTGAGGGTACTTATCATTATTATGCATCATTCTCTAGATTAGGAATAGTTAAGTGTAATGAAGTTAGTACAAGAGTTCAGTCCTGTTGAGTTGTTTAAGAGCGGGACAGTGGTGACTTCTAAAGGGCTGTTAAGCAGTGAAGTGAACCAATATATTACAGTATTGCCCCAGTGTTGGTTGAGTGGAAGTTTGTAGGTTGATGAAAAGTGGAAAGGCATATAGTAGGGTGGGTAGAATGTATCATTTAATTCATTCCCATCCACCAGTACTGTACATTGGGTTACAAATATATGACTACTAAATAATTGTGACTATGTGCTCATAATCCAGTAGCCCATTCAATGAATTCCCATCCACCAATACTGTGCATTGGGCTAGCCTGGTAGTAACAGAGAGACAATACACTGGTTCTGCTAAACTTGCAGTTACTTTATTACAGCCCATCAGTGCAATTTCATCAGTAGTATGTAGGCACAAGCATATCCATCCACTGAAAATGGGATCTATACCAAGCCATCTATCCTGATAATCAAAGGTCAGATAAATAAATACATTTCATATCATCCTAGAAGTCATTACAAGCTGTGTTTTCACTACATTCCTTTTCATCCAGGGTGTGTGATTATTAGTGAAATGTAGGTATATGTTGTTAAAAGGCTTTTGCTGTACATGTTGGAAGATAGTCCTCTTTCATTCTGACTTTTGGAACTCAGACTTTGGAAGTCAGACTTTTTGGACCTTTGGTAGTGGAACACACTACCAAGCCAAATAAATTTTACTACCTCCTTTGGTCAATTCAAAAAACTCCTGAAAACCCACTATCTAAGTAACTGGCTATGCTCATGCCATTCACCAGGCTAATCCATACCAAGAGAATTTGTCAGGGTACAGCTATGTATAAACAGTTTCTCCCCTGAAAGCTTCCAAACCCGTATGCATTTACTTTACAAAACTTATAACTGCAACAGAAAAAAAATGTACTCTGTCTACTGTAAGAAATGGTAATCACTAGCATGATGCCCTGTTGTGTGTATATATATATATATATATATATGTTATATGTATGTTTGTTAATCACCAGCATGTTGTTCTGATGTGTATATACACCATATGTATGTTCTACTTCTTTTTACTCTCATGTAATGTATTGTAATGTGGAGCTTTTCTCCCTGGGCCTCCGCTGAAAATGGACCTGTGTCCAGTCGGACTTTCCTGGTAAACAAATGTAAAATAAAATAAAATAAATAAAATAAAAAGAAATAAATTTTGCTAAGTTCCACATAAAAAAAAATAATAAGATCATAAGAATATGTATAAGTGAACATTAAAAAGTGGTAGATATGTTTAATTAATTCATAAAAGCAGATCATCCAGAGCATTGGACCATGCAATAAAAATATCATCTATGGTTCTGACATATATTTTAATAAATATAGCCATTTCTGATGATAAAACTACCTCCTTTTCTCATTTGTAAAGAACAAGGTTGGCAAAAATTGGAGCTGATGCTGCCATCATAGCTCTTCCTAATACATGTGTTTAAATAACTCACCCTCACCAAAATAGAAGTTGTTTCCAAGGACTATTTCCATACCATCACAGATTATGTTATCGTTTTTTCACTTACCCAGTGATGTGGGGGGCCCACTGGGGCTCTCACTTCTGGCTGAAAGCCCCTGGCATCTGGATGTGACCCAATCTGGGGACAGTGTCAGGTGGGAAGTTTGATTGCGTCAGTACACCTGTCAAAGGCTAATGCAGATGTCCTAAGGCTAGATCAGGGAGGACAGAAACCTCCCATGGATCAGAAGGGAAAAAACTCACTTGAACTCGATTTTAAGTATTAATACAGACTGTGAAAGCTGGGCCTCATGATCCTTCTGGCTTTTTGGGTTTTAAGCAGGAGGTGCCAGAAATGTTTCTATAGGGATAACTGGCTTGTGGCGGCCAAGTGTTCATAGTAATGTCGCATTTTGATCCTTCAGTGTGGATTCTTCCTGTCACTGTGAAGCAGAATTCACCACCAAGTGTTGAATTTTTCACCATCTAATAGGGAACGTGAGCTGGGTTTAGACTGTTGTGAGACAGGTTCATTTTAACCTACTGTTGATATGTTTTTGTGATAGTAATTCTGCTTGCTATGAGAGCACCTGGAGGTTCAGACATTAAGTGTATGTACTTGGCTGAGGAGCCAATGGTGTGAAGTTAAATTGAATCAACATTGTCTCATTGCAAAAACTGTGACTCATAAAGCACATTCCTAAACCAAGCTAGACATATCATGGGGGATACCTGTATGCGGGTTCTGTATATCAGCTGTGATAAACATATTTTCGGATTCAATCTTTGTAGTGTGTAATAAGTCTAGGAGGTGCCATGAATCCCAAATGATGTTAGGGGAAAACGTCCAAAATGCCTTTCAAATTTCTATCCATCAACACTGCTGAGGTCTCAGTTTTGCTCATCTTAGATGAAATGATAGGTTTAAATGATGAGTTTTCATGCTGTTATGGGTTTTTGGAATCCCAAATATATGAGATGTTACTTGATTTTTGACCAACAATAATTGGTATGTGGCATCTGAAATAACTTAATTTAGTCTTACATCATGCAGCCATAAATATGTTTTACCACAGGCCACTTTCAATTAATTCATGGACACTTGTCTATAAAAATCACCACTGTTACCCATCCGGCTCATGCTGTTACATATTCATCAGAATCCATAAAAGCCATCCTCCCATGTTTAATGCTAGTACAAGTGGTGGGTTGAAGGTGCTGCATCTTCTTAAGGGGTCATAAGTATTATTTTTACAAAGCAGTATTTCAAAATCCAGTTTTCTAGTGAAAAGCTTCAGTTCAATCAGCATGTTAACTAAGCTAGTTCTTCTTGTTGATGCTAGGAGAACCTTTCAGTTAACAAATTAACATGGTCATAAGAGGTATTGGTTAAGTGTAATTATAAATTTTAAAATCACCTTTAGTGATAACTCTTATTGTTTCATTAAAACTACTAAAAATGTCCACCAAGGAGGTTATATATGTCACAGCCTGTTTATCCTGTTCTGCATTTTATCTAGCAAAAACAGAAAAACTGAGAAAGGTCTCAAAGTACAGATTTATCCTCAGATTTATGCTACTAAAAAAATAAGAACAATACCTTAGCTAGACATGCAGAGATCTACCCTGACTTAATAAGTTTTGTCTTTTTTATACTGGAAAAGGTTAAAAATAACCCTAGAGGTGAGGACTGGAGTAGTTTGTTACTGAGAAGATTATTATTTTGACAAATGACTTTGAATGCTGACCAACCTCCAGATATTAATGAAACTATCTCTATAGCCTGTATCTTGAAATATAAGCAAACAAATATTAAGTAGTTGCATTTACTTAACACATAAACTAACTGTTCACTATATACAAAAGGTTGTCTTGCTACATTTAAAGAAATAACCGAGGTAGAAGGACTGCATTTTTTTTTTTCATTACAGTGAACACTGGAGAGCATAAGGTTGGGTTAATCAGTGAACTGCATGATTAGTTGCTAAATACAAATGGAGCTGAAGGTGATGGGGCTGATTTAAGGCCTACTACTATCATTGTACAACAGCAGATTACTAATATCAAAAGAGAAGTTCTTGGCATAAGAGAAGTTTTTTTTCTGATTTGTAACAGAAGCAATACCATTTGAGCATTTTAAAATTCAACTTCCACAGATATATTAGCTTCCTGAACTCAAAGAAAGCCAATGTAGCTTGGCAAGCATTGAAATCTCTCCATGCCCTATAATCCACTTTCACAACCACATTCAGCTGAAGTGTTAGCTATTCACAGTATTCAACCTTAGATCCTACATGCACAGATGGGAAATATGAACAAGCATTTGGATGGAGGAACTGCAGAAATGCATATGAGAAATCATACTCTTCCCTTGGCAATTGCTAGTAAATGTTTTTCTGACAAACAAGAAGGAAGTCTAACAGTGAAGACCATTGGAGGGATTTGGGAGGTACAACTAAGGGTCATCTCCATGCCAGTAGAATAACAAGTAAATGGTGGCCAGTACTATGGGCAGCCTCTATACAGAGATCCACAATAGAAGCTGCTAACAATAATATGTGCAAAATATTGAAAGCTTTTGAGTTAAGATGAATAATTCACTCAATTAACACTGAAATCCTCAATAAAAAGGTGAATTCAAATTGAGAAACCTGAGTTAATTGAAGTGCAAACCTTAATACATTTTGGGAGGAATCAGTCAAGCAGTAGAACAATGCAGTAGTGAGTTTCATAGCTCTTACAAGAATGACAGAAAAAATATATCTTCCTTATTCTTCACTCCTGTGAGACTACAGACCAAAATGTGACATTCAGGGAGGACTTTTGCATTTTTGTAATGAGGTTTTGTGTCTTGAATATGGGAAATACAGTGTCTAATCTAGCCACATGTGTTGTGTAGGTTGACAAAGATACTCCAAGTGGCCCATGAGCAGACTGTTCATTCTGGAAATCTAGAAGGGTTGGTTGATAGAAGATATGCAGAGAACCCTTGCTCCAAAAGAATATAGAATAGGTGTTCAAATAATGACATGAGGCTTATTAGAAAATGTCCTTGAATGCTTCATGATGGGGAATGAGGAAAACTGTGACAGGGCTGAGAAGTCCTTAATCAGGGGAAGCCTATGGGTTGATGAGAAGCTGAAAAATTGAGTTCCTCTTACTTGAGAGGAAAACAGGTAATTAAACTGAAATTTTAGAAGAGACACCAGGAAATATGGATGTAAAAGAATTTGGAGGGTTGTTGTCTAAACAGTAATGAAGATGACACTATTGGAGCTCTCCCACTACAACGGGAAAAAAACAAGTGGTCAACCAAGTATTTGAAGGTGGGATAATTAAACAGCACCATAAAGCATTACAAGCAGACCCCCCCCCCAAATAGACTTAAATATTGTACTATTAAATACTAAATACTTCCAAGACACCATGGAAAGATGACCTAAACCACATGTCAGAATAGTTTTAGGTAGAGCAATGCAACTGGTTTGTTGCACATTACATAGACAAACAACTGACTGCAGCCAATGTGAATGAGACAAGGGACAAATCCATTAGGAATAAGAATGATAATGACCAGGAAACATGCAACCTGACATCAATTCTAGTTTTAAGTTTTACAAGTATCACTGCAATACAAATATATGCCATGTCTTCCTTGAGCAAATATATGCTATGAGGCTCAAGGCTACAGGCAAATGTCAAATGTACAAAATGTCCAGGATACATGGCCTGAATGCTTATGCCTCCTACCATCCCTGCCTTTGGCTAGACATGGCATTGCATGTTATTCCTGCACATATCAGTTGTTTGTAGCTGCTGAAATAATGTCAGAATTAAGAATGAACTCTAGCAGTGAAGACCATCGGGATGGATGTGTGAGATTCAAGAAGCTGTTTCCAGGTTAAAAACACTGGAATTCATATGACGTGCCATTACCATAAGATAATTTAAAGATATGGAACTGAAACAAACAAGACTGGGGACTCAGCAGTATAGCAAATATTGAAAAAAAGAATCTAAATACAAAATAAAGTGGGGGGGCTGTGACCCCCCCACTCAAATATACCAACTCTGAGATTGCACTACAGTGGAGGAAATGGCAAAGCCCCGACAATAGCCTAGCAATTTGTTTACCTGGGAAAAAAAATCGCTGTTGTGGCCGTTCGAGTTTTGCAGCTTCGATTATTTGTGGTCGATGTAAGAGCGTTCGTTCGTTTGGCGCTTCGTCTTTATAATACAGACCCAAAGTAGAGCCTACTGATTTCAAAAGTAAATCCTTACATTTATCATTTGCATTATCAAAATTATTTTTGAAAGATAATCCCAATATTTGTTGCTTATTTTAATTTCTAGTTCTAATAATAATATATTTTTGAAAGTGAATGTTTAATATTTCCATTGACACTAATAATATTCTAAAATTGATGGATAATCTTGTTTCATCACCTGCTTTTCTAAATTAAAGTTCTTTATAATTTTATCTGATACCAAAATTTGTTTTCCAAAAATATGTAAATGTGTAAATAAGACTATTTATTTTAGGATCACCATTTGAAAATACAGCATACCTAAATGTATATATGCCTTTGATACATGCCATTGATAAGATAGCAAAAAAAAAAAATTAAGGAAGCATGTTTTGTAAAGACTTTCCCAAGTGGCTTGTGAAGTAAATTAATGTATTTAAACTTAGTTAAATTACAAAAAGGACTATCAAAATAATTTTTAATCACCCATAACATTTTATCATTGAATTGCTTTTCCAGCAGCAAAAAATATACAATCAAACACTGTTGATTGCCTACAAGCTGGTTGACTCATGAATGGAGTGCACACATTAAACTGACTCTAGCAACAAAATACATATGTCCAGCAACTGTAAGCCCTACAGGCAGATGTGTGACAACCCTTGAGAAAAATGATTCTCACTTCAAATTAGAGAGGAAATGTTATCCTTATACCATTCTTGACATTTATGGAGCCAATATTTTTATCCACAGATGATTGACTGCAAGTACTAAAGTTAAGTGGAATTCATGTTGTTCTACGTAATTCATTTTCTACATACCCTTATTTTGTAGAGTAGAAATTATTGGTACTCTTCGGTGCATATATAATTTATTCCTACAGTCATATATCAGCTACATTCAGGTATATTTCTTTCCATAGACTGTACACCACGCTCACACATAAATTTGATTGTGACACATACTCATCATGTAATACCTGATGAATACCCCATAACTGAATAGCTTTAATTAGTTTCCTGTTTGGTGCAATGAGGTATTGACATATGACCGCATGGTGTCTGCTTTCCCTGTGAACTGCAGGAATGATTCTAAATCCCACAGTGTGGAAGTATAGTGGGTCTAAAGTTTGACAATATATATCAATTCAACAAAATGTTCTGTACCTTGTAGTTTGATGTAGTATTAAACGGGAGTGGTTTTCTGTCATAGTAGCCATTAGTATACTTCAAGTAATCATCCTATGTATTTGCAAAAAAAGATCTCTAAGGTGCAAAATGGTAATGAATGGCAGTGTACTGCACAGACATGTCAGACTGTGTACTATTTTCCATGCTGCATAGAGGGAGTTTCCCTTGCAGTGTATGGTACAGGTGGCTGCTGAATTTCCAAGGACTGTAACTAAGAAACTCAAACACCAGAATTACGTGAAAAACAAAGGGAGTATATTGCAAGTCCAAGGCTATGGTACTTCAGAGTATTCATGATGTTCACAGGCAGAGCAGAATGGGACTTGATATAGGTATTTATATAGACATATACACAACACATACACATATGTATGAGGGGTAGTAAATTTGATCTAGTGTACTTTTGGTCAACATCTGCTTTGTCAACACAATTTGGTCAACTAAGTAGATGTTCAACTGATGTGTGCAGCAGCACAATTCTTGGAGTTTTGTGCAATCTCAGTATATATAACTAGTGGGGGGTGTGGGGGCCATGGCCCTGCTTCCCCTTGCAAAAAAAGCAATGTTGTTTTTTTTTTAAGTTTGATATACACTAAGATGCTGACATTTACATCTTTGCTGTTTCTGTTTGACATTAGTAACATCAATATTTGGTCCTGTTCACCATTTTAAGTAGACCCATGTCTATGGATCTATCTATCTATCTATCTATCTATCTATCTATCTATCTATCTATCATAAGTACACCTGTTCAAGTGTGCTAAACCTAAAAGTACCACCGTCTTTAACCCTAACCTACACATTAGGGTACTATATACTTTCATTAACAGTTTCATTACTGAGACAGATTATATCTTTGAGTTAGTGCTCTGTTTTTTCTACGTTTGATTTTTCAGTGTAACTGATTGGAAAAGGAAGAAATGTTTGTTTTTTTCAATTAGTTTTGTTTGTAGTCAATGATACATATTTTAGATGAAAGGTAGGTTAGATATTTTTTAGATAAAATGTGAGTCTGTAATTTGTGTGCAATATATTCATGTGTGTGCATGTATACATGTGTGTGTATGTGTGTGTGTGTGTGTGTGTGTGTGTGTGTGTGTGATATATATATATATATATATATATATACACACACACACACACATTTTTTTTAAATTTATTTAACATTTATATATATTTATATATATATATATATATATATATATATATATATATATATATTTTTTTTTAATTTATTTAACATTTGTTTTACCAGGATAATCCGAGATGGACAGCTAGTGTCCATTTTCAGCAGAGTCCTAGGGAGAAAAGCTCCATGAAGTTACAGTGTGAATACATGGTTGTTAAAGAGTAACAATTAGTAGGATGCTGGCATTTTTTAGAAGGCAAGACAGTTAAATGCAATAATAGTAGTAGGATAAGAAGTGGTAGAATGCTAACATATAAAACGCAAACACAGTTAAATGCAATACACGTTCATAGTACATAAGGTACTGAGATTAAGTATATATTTACAATATTTACAAAATATACAATGCACATAGGTGGACCAAGATGACAGTGAAAGGTATGCATCAGGGGCCTCAGGGGGTAACCTACTGACAGTGGGGGGAGGATTTAGGGGGTTCATTGCAGTTACAAAGGGGGGTTAGTGAAAAGGTGTGATATGAGGAGGTCTATAAAATGTGGATGTGCGATTTTGTAATCTGAGGTCAGGAGGGTGGGTATTCCTTGCTTTTGCAACCTCTCATGGGAGAATAGGGCTTCTCCAGAGTTGTTCTTGCATGGATTGACTTCAATTAGGGTTTTGTTACTGGATCGTAGTTCCCTGTTGAATTTAACATGCCAGTTACAGCAGGAGTTTTCTCAGGATGGTATAGAGTTTGATGAGCTATGTTTAGTTGGTGGAAGCTTAGTAAGCTTGGAAATTGTAACCAGTGTAGTTTATGTAGGGATTGGCAGTGGTGGGAGTGTGATTTAGCATTGGCTGTGAACCTAGCTATCTTTTGTATGTGGATAGTTTCTTCAAGTCAGTTTTATTAATGTTAGTTAGAACTGGGACGCATAAAGTAATGCTGATAAGACGTGAGTTCTGACTATGGCAGTTCTAGATGTGGAGTTAGGAATTGTTTGCTGCAATAGAGGCATCCTAGCTTTTTGTGGACTTTAGAGATAGTTTGTGATATGTGTTTATTGTATTTAAGTTGTTGATCAGTCATGACACCTAGTAGTTTGCCCTCTGGTACTGGGGTGATGGGGGTGTTTTTGCCTGAGAGAATGGAGAAGGAAGGTGCCATTGGGCTTAGTTGGGTGGAATAGCATTTTCTGTGTTTTCTTTGGATTTAGTATCAGCTGGTGATTGTTTAGCCATTTCTCTATCTCAGTGAAGGATTCTTGGGCTTTACTTTGTCGAAGATGGATGTTGGGTGCCGAGCAGATTAGGGTCGTACCATTAGTGTATTGGACAATATCAGCTATTGTGGTTGCTAAATGGAGTTTGTTTGTAAATGTGTTAAAGAAAAGGGGGCCTAGGATTGAGCCTTGTGTACACCATATGTGATGGGGAGTGGGGAGATAGGGAGCTGGCCCATTTAACAGAATGTGAGTGGTTGCTTAGGTAACTGTTGAACCAGTGCAGGGTGGGATTACCGAGGTTGAGTTTGGAGAGGAAGGCAAAGAGTTTTTTGTGAGAAACTGTGTTTAATGCTTGGATAAGTCTAGGAAGGTGGCAGAGACAAGTTTTCCTTGGTTTCTGTATGAATTTATGGCATTGGAGAAGTTAATTAGAGCAGTGGTGGTGCTGTGGGATGGTCTAAATCTGTGTTGGGTTTTAGATAGTAGGTTATTAGATAGTAGGTGTGTGAAGAGTTGGTTGTGGATACATCTTTCTAGCATCTTTGATAGGGGTGGTAGGATCGCAATGGGATGGTAGTTGTAGAGGTCGGTAGAGGGGCCGCCCTTGTAGAGGGGGATGATATATGAGGCTTTCCATGAGGATGGAGCAGTGCATCCAGTAATAGATCTATTAATTAGTAGAGTGATGGGTTAGGCAATGGCCTTAGATGCAGTTTGGAGACACTCTGCTGGTAGAGTGTCGGCTGCGAGAGTGGTTGGTTTGAGTTTTGCTAAGAGTTTGTGAATGGTTGATGTTGGTACTGGTTTGAGTGAGAAGGGGGTAGAGCTAGTTTGGCATTTAGGGGGTTATGGTTGGGTTGTGGGTGTTATATCATTTATGAGTTTCAGTATGGAAGAGGTAAAATAGTTGTTGAAGTTTAAGGCTACATCAAGATCTGTTCCTTTGATGTTTGGTGGTGGTGTAGTGGCTTTTCCAGGCTGGAGGATGTTATTCACTGCAGCCCAGAATTTCTGTGGGTTGTTACTGTCTTTCCTTTGCAAAAAAATATAGTAATTTTATTTATCCACCTTGACCTGCTTTTTTGCTTTATGTCTAAGTTCAGAAAAGGTTTGCCTGGTTTTGGGTGTCTTGTATTGTCACCAGATTGTCCAGGCTTTATCCCTATCTTTTAGTAAGGTTTTTATGTTTTATTTTGTAGCTATGGCACAGAGTTACTCTGTATCCTGATTGTTTTGAGTGGGGCTAATTGGTTTAGAATCTCTAGGAATGTGGAGTTAAAGTATTCTACTGCTTTATCCAGGGGGAGTGTTTTGAGGGGAGCCCAGTGACAGGATTTTAGGGTTTTTGAGAATTGATCTGAGGAGAAGTTTTTTTGGGAACAGGTTTTAGCAGGGAGGGTGGGTTGGTACATTTAAGTTTGTGCCAAAGGAGAAAAGTTGGACTGTGGTCACTGAGAAAGTTTGGTTGTGTTCCACATAGGTGGACCGTGTTGGGATGGTTTGTGAGGATCCAGTCCAAGGTGGAGTCTCTTTTGGTGGTTTTGTCTATACGTCTGGGTGAGTTTATGATTTGGGTATAATTATATAGATTTATGTGGTGGTGGCTGTTAGTGAGTGTATACTATTTCAATTGATGTTGACATTGCCTAGGACTATAGTTTATTGGAAGAAGGAGTGGGAAGCCCAGTGAAGTATCAATACTAGGGTGTTAAGGTTTTCCCCTGGTGGTATATAGATTCCGAGTAAGTTTAGTTGTTTGTGCTGGTTAAGAAGGAGTTTGGCAAATAGAATTTCAGCATTGTTGAAATTTGGGGTTGCTTTTTGTAGAAGTCGGACTTTTAAGTTGGATTTGTAAATAAGGGCAATAACTCCACCTCTTCTGCATGCTCTGTCTACTCTTAGTATGTTATAGCAGGGTGGGGTTTTAGAGTTGTCTTTAATATGGGGCTTAAGCCATGTTTCTGTAATGATCATTGTATCTTGTTTGTATATAGAAATAGCTGAGTGCAACTGTTCTATTTTGTTCATGATACTACGAATGTTTAGGTTCAGTATAAGTATGTCAGTGGGTTTATGCTGAAATGGAGTGGGTATGTCATTGGAGACAGTAGTTGGCCAGGGTTAGGGTGGATGTGTCCTCCTAATAATAATTGATCTGCTATGTTGGTAATAGTTTTAAGGTAGAATACTATCTGGAAGTAGAGTCTGAGGTTGGGGTGTTTTTTGGATATATGACCTATCACTGCACTCACTTTATCTTGTGTGGAACCACTGGTGTTTTTTGTCACTGGTTCAGTTTGTCAACTTATGAAACAATCGAAGCTCATTATATCAACAGTTACATAATTCAAGAGTTTTTACCCTTTTTTCAATTTTGTGCAACCCTGGAGTTAGTATATTTAATTTCTAAAGGTGTAGAGGCAGACGTCCCATGGTGGGGTGGGTGAAAGTAAAGCCCCCCTCCCCCACATAAAAAGTTATTATTTTTTTCTTTTGGTAATCACAAATGTAACCTATTGGTTAACATTTGTTATTGCTTTTCTATGATGGTTTTTGTAGTGATTAACGGGAATTGACTTTGAGTTCGTTCAGTGTTTAACTGGCGATTATTCGATATAAACTCATATAGAATGCTAAATATATAGCTAAATATATATGTATATTGCATTACACATAAGAAACTTTTCAACAAATGACAAGACATCCTCTTTGCATATACAACTGCTTGCTTTATTTCTTTGTACAGGCATTTTGCAGTTACTTTTCATTTTAACTTAGTGGCCTTGTACAGCTACTAGTTTTTACTTTTTGTGATATTTGTGCATTGTTGCAAATATTAATCATTGTCATTTGTTTTTTCACAGCACATTTAAATAAAGTTACTTCAACTAGCCCTATGTTAAACAACAAAATTAAAATAAAATAAAATGTACATGGATAAATATCCAGTCAGATATGTGGTATATACCTAGGCAAGGGTCTATATTAGATCATCGAAGTTTCAGAACTTCGAATGTTCTAATATCGACCCCTATTCAGCGAATGCTGAAAATAGCAAAGCTACAGAAAACCACATTTTTTCCTAGGGAAAGAATTTGGTTGTCCGTTTCTGTCGCTTCGCTATTTTCAATGCTGTGATGGAAAGTTACGGTTCGGGTTCAGGTAAGTGTGCGATTGAGCGCGGGTTAGGTATGTGTGCGATTGTGTGGACATGAGAGTTAGGGTGGGTTAGGTGAGTTAGGGTTAGGGTGCGGGTGAGGTGAGTGTGCGATGGTGATGGACCTTAGGGTTAGGGTTTGGGTTAAGGTAAGTGGATAGTTAGTGGTGTATGTACAGTTTAGTGTAGGGTTAGATGTCAGATTTTAGGTGTATGTGTGTGGATTGCTGTTTGTTTGGTGTGCTTGTGTTGTGTGTATGTGTTTTGGAACAGCAAATTTTTTCCCTAGGAAAAAAATCACTGTTCTGCATGTTCGATATTGTCAGCATTCGCTGAATAGGGGTTGATATTAGAACATTCAAAGTTATGAAACTTCGATGTTCTAATATAGACCCCATAGGCAATACTTAAAATCAGTCCTGTATTATCAGTATATTATCGCCGATTAATAAGCTTTTCTCCCTGGTACCTACAATGTCCTGCAGCAGAATACACTGTTACATACCTTGGTTTTATTAATTAATGTACACCTATAGTGTATTTTTGTATATGTCCATGTAACACCCACAGCCCCTTATGTTGGCATCCCAACTTTTACGGTAGTATTCCTTATTAAGTGACTTAACAACTATTATTAGGCAGCATGTGAAAGACTGAGGTATATGAAGCAAACTTTCACAAAGTCTAATATTCATAGATGTTTAGAGCACTGTCCCATGTATATCAGTGTGGGTTTTGACAATGTGCATGATGTGGGTGATTTAACAACATGTGCATCATGGTCACGCAAGGGGCAAAAAAAAACATGCTATGCAGCACAGGATAACAAATTCAGAAGAAAGGGAAATTAGGAACCCAAGGCAAGTAAGCTAGATTCTGTATGCAAATGACAATGGCTAAAATGTAGGAGTGATACAAAAATGTATAAAATGTATGCCCAGCTCTGTGGAACATACCTATTTGTTTTGTTTGTTTCCACTGAGAATGTTGAGAATCATGGTGCACATTAAGAGAGCAATCCTTAGTTAGCATCGGGAATAGCTCAGCCAAATGTTTTTGTCAGCAGCAATCAGAGTCCGTTTCTGTGTTGTTTGCTGTCATAGTCATCTGTGCCACAAACAGCACCTGACATGCATACCACTAGTGCACAGACCAGCAAACTGTTGACCATTTTGTTTGTACAAGGAAACTGCAAGATACACTATTGAATTGTGTTGCACACAAAGAGAAATGAGGGAAATGCATGTTATCCCCATTCCTGTGAATACTAAGTTATGTGAAGCTTTAACCATCTTAGCTACAGAGACCTTTCACTGACATAATGTGGACATTTTAGGAATAGATCAGATATCAGCTGACCTACTGGGGACACTTTAGGGGTATATCAGATGTCAGCTGACCTACTGGGGGCATTTTAAGGATATATCAGATGTCAGCCTCCTGAATTATGGACCCATTGCTTGACACTGTGCTGCGACATGTGAAGAAGAATATCTGGTTCCCAAGGATTGCAAAGAAGTAAGCCAGCACTATTAGATCATTTTATGATATGGTCATGTCCCTGAGGTCTAAGATGTAAGTAAGCACCAAATTGCATTTCACTTGTAAAACATATATATATATATATATATATATATATATATATATATATATGAAAGCTTGTGTTTTATATTATTTTTAAAATAAAGTTCTTTGAAGTCTAGTGGATGCTTGTGCACAAAGGTTTTTTTTTTGTATCTAGATTGTGTATACATAGTCATCAAGGGCCCACCTAATTCTGATGGACTGTATTAAAACAATCTTAATTAACATGTAGTCTGTAATGCCCACGGTATTATTTATGTGTTCTTGTGCCAGCTGGGCAGTTCCCATGATTCATATATCTGATATATGCCAATAGTTCCAGTGAGGGGAAGTCCCAACAGGGTAATAATTTAGTTAGTACATGCACATACAAGCTATATATACAGAGGTTTATACACACAGGGACCATACGAGCAGGCATCACATCACATAATATGTTATAAATTGTGTGTTGCAGACAATATTGGATATACCCTAGAGCATTGTTTCATTATTACCATCTGCAATCCACAGATCATACAGGAAATGGCCTAAAATGCAGCACACACTATAAAACCTAATATAGCAGAGTGGGTGTTCAGCCTATACAAGGGAGGCTTCCTCTGTCTGGACACATCAGGGCACTGCTATACAATTTCAGATATCTGCATAAATATTTTTGTTCTGTGTGGCATGATGCACAAGATGACACTGGACTAACAGTAGGAAGGTGGGAGGTGAAGAACTTAGCAGGACCTTCCATACCAGTTATACCAGGAAGAGAAGGGCAGGGTGGAGAGCCAGGTGAGAAACACATAGCAACAATACCACTGCTGAGGAGAAGACTGGCACAATACATTACAGCACTAACACAGAGGTATCATCAGATCATCAACTATGAACCATAACACAGACAGCAAAGAACAATGTGATGCCTGTTTTATCAGACATCATCATATTCGTATATGTTATAGTGGGAACAGGGCATGGTAATCATCATTTGTGCAGATGGGTGAACATCACTGACAGGTGACTGCTGCGATATCAGCTGTGTCAGTCCTGATCAGCATTGTAGTCTAGGAAGTGTTTGTTACCCACAAGTGATGGATGAAGGCTGGGTGACCACAGGATAAAGGAAACAAGTAAGCAATAATGCCTGACAGGGTGCGTGTTAATGTGCAGTTAACTCCCACCCACGGGTGTTATGAGGTCCGAGGCCGCAGGCTGATCATAATGTAATCACATTTAACATTAGAGCAACAGCTTCTACTATCAATCCAGTAAGATTTGCCAACTTCATCATATTAACATTAGCTCATTAAAACAAGACATACCTAATGAACTATGGTATTTTGCAGCCCTTCAAGATAAGGAAAGTGAATGATGGTATCTGCAAATGCCTGTTTAGATCTCAGAACTAAACTCTTGCCATTATAAATAAGCATGATAATTTATTTAAAAAGAAATGTCCTTTCTGGTGGAGCAGTAAAATTTTAAAAGTTTTCAAGATGAAACATGGATTAAATGTTATTTATAAGAGGTATCCATAAAGTTAAAGGTTAGACTTAATTACTTAGTTACTCAAGGCTGAATAAAAAACTACTAAAGTCAGTTTTGAAAATAAATTAATAAAGGATGGAGACAATAAATAAATAAATTTACAAAACCAAACCATACTGATGGTCACATAGAAGTAAAACTCAAATTTACTACAAGTATATCAACTTCAAAAGTCTAATGTTGTCTCATTAAAGATTAACAACAAATGGGTTCTCAGTGCTTTTTTTATTAGCTGATCAGTTTAACAAATATTTTTTATGATCAGATCACCAGTTAATGAGACTTCCTGTTTAGCACGGGCATACCAATTGATTGTACACCATGTCCATATTTTGACATGCATGCTATACATTCAGGTTTGTTGTCTGTTAGATGTACAAGTAAATATGGGAACAGACTGCATTAGTAGTCAACATAGCTCTCAATGTCTTGGCACAAAAAATCTGGACAAAGCCAAAAATTATGGGGGTTACAAAGCCCCCCAAAATAGGAATACATTTTAAATATTGCTTTTATAAACTTAGAAAGTTGCTAGAGTAAAAGGCCTTGTGTTAGCACACATTTTCCAAAAGATATGAAGTCTGAAATTCAAATGACTGTCATTATATAATGAATTCAGCCCTCACTGATTTGCCATAAAATACAGAAAACCACAATTTTTTTGAGGAACAGATCAAAAATATGAGGCAAAAAAATGGACATTCTGTAAAAAATCTGGACAGTTGAGAGTTAAGGTGGTCAATTTCTTAAAATGATTAGGAATGATCCTGTCATACATACATATAAATAAAATGGTTTGTGGTCTGGCAGATTGGAAGTAATCTACTCTTATTCCAAAGAAAGTTGATACAAGTTCAGTTTAGTGTGCAATTATAGACTCATAATTCTAACATCTATCATGGTTAAATGTTTTGACAATGTCTCTTTAAAAAGGTACTTGTAGTAAATGGTTATAACAAAATTATTGATATCACCCAATGTGGTTTCTTCAAAGATTATTCTAACCTAACTTGACAGAGGTTCATGATATAGTACGTATGGCAAATCAAATCAAATCATATACGTCTAACTGTTATAGTTATGTATTTGAAATTAGTTGAGACATTCAGTACTTTGCCTCATGAAACAGTTTCAGCAATGGATATATCAGGTATTTATAACTAGATTACACAGTAGATATCATAATTAACAGTTTGGAGTCAGACACCTCCATAGGTTTATTATCATCAGAGTATACTATAAAAACAGGAGTTTCTCAAGGGTCTGTGCTTGGACATCTGGATTTTAACTTTGAGTTTTCACCATTTAGAAGAGCTATGGTACATTAATGACTGTGCAACTGAGGCAGTGGTAACTTCAAATCTTGAAATAATAGCATTACAAATGTATCATAGAAAAGTTGGTAAATGGCCGTCTACACTGGTGTGGAATTTAATGTATCCATATGCAACCATTTGATCTTTGGAAAGTGAGATATGAATGTAAACATAAAATTGTGTAATTGTGTTATAAATCAATTTAGGAGAGATTCTTGGGTATTATGATCAACAATAAACTTATGTTTAAGCATCATGCTTCTCAGATATGCCCCAGAGCAATGACGCAAGTAGGATTACTAATTACACTTTTACTGGAATATTTTTCTTTTTATATGTTATGTGAGAAACAAGTTGAGTCACTAGGTATAAAAGAAGATTCACAAAGTTACTCCCATCATTAAGGTATAAAAAACTTATAATGTAAAGATTAAAAAAATGGGTACGCAACAGTTGTGCTTATAGGCAATTAAGCGATAAACTTTGTCTGGCCCTTAAGGGGCAAAATCCAAAATTGTGTTGGGCTTCATCGTTATTTGAACAAATGAGAGTATTAAGAAGTTAGTTTGTTAAAACGATTTTGCCATTTAACTAGGCCTGTAAAAGGGATATATTCTTATCTCAGTCTGTTCCGGTAAGTTATTAAATAAACTATCTCTGACTAGAAGGGAGAACAAAAACATCACAGAGTTTAAGTGTTCACTTGATTAAACAGAATATTAGTATGATATCAAGTATTCCGTGTTCCTTGAGTACCTTAGAGTCTGAACACTGGAAGTAGAGAACTAATTAATTAATGAACATATTGTGTGACATCACGCAAAACCTCAGATGATCTTGAAGAAAACTGTAAATGATATTTACACTGTATGTTGTACATTTTGAGAACTACTCAGTGCTATTTATAAAGTTAATTATATGAATAAATATATTTGTTCATATTTCTGTAAACCTCCGTTAATAAGAAGTCAAGAATTTCTTGCTGTCATGGGAAACTCAAATCTGGCTGAACAAAAAGTGTTCTGTCAAATTTATAGATTTTACAGTTTCAAAGATATGAAATGTTAGAAAAAAATAATTCTGGGATGTTATGAATAATCATATAAAAACAAACACCAAGAACACATTATCATCACAGTAAAGATGGCTTTACTAATGTCTTTGTTAATAGCATTTGCTGTTGCCACAATATATACAGTTTGGTTTATTAAGACACACAAAAAAAAATGCTCAGGAATTAAGGTTATTTTTGTAGTCTGCTAGAAATGTGACATTCCATAGCCCATATGTTTTAAACAGTTAATTATGCAATTATTTAATCAGACTGTCAGTTCAATTGGATGCTTAATACATATATTACTTGCTACACAGTTTGTCATATAGAAATTTCCTGAGAAATGAATGCTTCACAAATCATTTCTCTATAAATCCCAGCCTAAGAATTTCAATCTACAAAAAGTCTGTAATGTCAGTATGGACCACTGCTTCACATAGTATTGATAGTTTTATACTTGCATTCATATTTCCAGACTTAAGTCCATGTTATTAAGGACTACACTATGAAATTAAGAGAAACAAAGTTCATTGCCACTGTGAAAGTGGGGATATTAGTAGTTGTTTTTTTTTTCTAGTAATTATGAAGATATTCAATATTTCCCTATGTACATTAATACTAGCAAAGTCAGTTGACTTACAAATTATATATGATGTCAAGCCAAACCATAAATAATGTTGGAAATAGTTGTCATTTATACCACTACTGTAAGATATACAGCTTGGGAAACATGTTATTTATAAATGTTAACTATGCATATATGTTTCAATATAAAAGCACCCAGGAAGGAATTTATTGCTATCATATAAAAGCTCAAGTTTCCTTAACAAAAGTGTTTGCTGATACAATATATCGAGGTAGTACATTTTCTAGGATGTAAAACATTTGTGAAAACAGAGAGAAAAAAACATCATCATGGATTTTTTCTTCATTATAAACAATTGCAGTATTGCTGCAAAGAATGTGAATACAGTAGTTTCTATCATTGTAAGGATTTTTTTTTTTTTTTTTGCTGAGCACATTGCTGTTTACACAATTTCAATAGCATTTACTTTTTACAACATGCTTATACTTGTCTTGCATTCTTTAACTTGATTTTTTTTGAAAAAATGTTCAGGAATCTAAAAAGGTATACCAGTTGCTAGAGGTTTGGCATTTAATAGCTACTGGTAACTGGACCACTACAGCTTCCTATCAGTCACACCCTAGTTATAAGAAATCATGTAAGAAATTATTATAAAATATAAATGCTGTCACCTTAAAGACATATTACAGATGGGATTCCAATAGTAGTAGGAGAAATGGGTCTCACAAAAAATAATTTACGGTCTTATTTAGATATGCTACAGATACATGTAACTCGGTATGAATTGCAGGAGTCAGTTGTGGGCATGTTGCGGGTGCTGTGAAGAGCGCATTTGGCTTACATCAACAATTGAAACAATACTAATTTCTCAAACTTTAATCATACTTTGACTTAGGAATGGGGTCCATTCCCATTATGGTATAAGAAACACAAAATACTTGGAGAAATTAAATTGATTGCATTAGGTTTTGCTTTAAAATGATAGTTTAATATTATATACTTGTCATGAGAAGCCAATAACAATAAAGGTAATAATTTGGACAGATACCAAAGTCAGAGCATAAAAAGCACACAGTATTTATCCCAAAAATGAGTAGCCAGAAACAGGCCATACCAACACTGACACTATGGGCACCCTCAATAAATAAACTTTATTCTAGGCATCTTGTATATGATTTAGTCATTTGTCTCGTGTGTAACATAAGTACTCGTACAGCATATTTCAGAATTGGAAGTAAGATCCTTCTGGATACTGTCTCACTGATCCCCAACATGAAAAAGTTTTGGAATAGTATCAACAAACTGTTACATCCAGGCAACCCTTCTACTCTCTGCCCCTGTACTAAGAGCTCACCAACAGACACTGCCTTCGATCTTAAGTCCTTCTTCATTGACGCTATAAAAAGTTAACTAAAGCTGACAACACCTCTCTCTCCCCTTCTGATCCCCTTCCCTCTACCACTTCTACCCAGTTTTGTCTTAAACCTGTCCCTACTGCATACATCAAATCACTACTTACTAAGCTTGCCTCTTCTGCTGACAACTTACCTCCTCTATTCCTTAAACTTGCAGCTAACTCTGTTGCATATCCATTCTCCATATTAGTAAGCAGGTCAATTCAAGAGAACACAGTCCCTGACATCTGGAAAAAATCTTATGTCATACCCCTCCACAAAGGTGGAAATTCAACTGAAACAACCAACTACAGACCTATCACTATTTTATCCCCCTTATCCAAAATTCTAGAAAAATGTATTCATAACCAGCTTCTCAAACACATCGTACAAAGCAAACTGTTAACTCCCACCTAACATGGTTTCCGTCCTCACCACAGCACCTCTACCATAATTATTTCATTTACACAGGATATTGCCAAAGCATGGGGACAATAACAAGTTAGTCTCATACCTCTTCCTTGACCTATCTAAAGCCTTCAATACCATTTCCCATACCCTACTGTTCTCAAAACTTTCTTCTCTTAACCTCTCCTCTTCTACTATACTATGGTTCTCCCATTACCTCTCCAACATTGTTCCCCTCTACTCATCACTCATTAGACCCATTATAGAGTACAACGCACCTTTTCATATGTATCTCACAAGACATCTACAACAACTGGAAAGGGTGCAGAAATACCCCACAAAGAGGATTACTGGTCTCAAACAGATGCCCTACACAGACCGTCTCAAAAAACTCCAGCTTTACTCCATCGCATATCGCCTACTCAGAGGTGATCTCTGCCTAACATACAAAGCTATGTCAAACCCAGAGCTGTTGGACATGCTCCACTGAAAGAAATCCCAATCCCTCCAAGCTACATGCCTTAGGGGCCTAAACTTTGTCACCACAATAAACATAACATGCTGGAGGGATAGATTCCTGTCCCAGAGACTCATACACTGGAACAGACTACCTATCTATGTCAAACAGAGCTTTTCATTAGCACTCTTCAAGAAAAATCTTGATGACTGGATGGGAAATAGGAAATGCATCCCAGGGATCACTTCTGTGGCTCTGCTTGACAGGGGCACAGGAAAATAATTTTGTTTGGTGGTGAAAGCCAGGGTACCTTTTTGGCTAGGCTTATATAGGCCCTAGGGCCAATAGCCTAGTACCTACCTATGAACAGATTCCAATCTGTAAAATGGCTTTCTGCCTCCTCCCCCTTCCTCCCATTCCAAACAGATGTCTTCCAAGGGTCAATCCTCAGATCTCTCCTTTTTAATATCTTTATAAATAACCTACACACTTCCTGTCCAAACTCCTCTCTAATACAATACACAGATGATTCCACCATTATCTCATTTTCTGATAACCTTCCCCACCTCCTTGCTCTTACTCAAGATTCCCTCCTTTCAGTTGGAAAATAGCTGATAAATAAACAACTATTTCTCAATCCTAAAAAAAAAAAAAAAAAACTTCTACTCTTCCTCCCCAAATCACTACAGCAACACATAGTATCCTCTCTTAATAATACACTTACCTCTGTTGAACCACATACTAAACTTCTGGGTGTAATCATAGATGACCAACTAAAGCTCGACATATATATTCAGCAAGCCATCAAAATGACCCACCAAAAAATTGGTCTCTTATACAGTCATACAAAAATGCCTCACTATTAACCCCAAATGTTCTCTAGCACAGACTTTCCTTCTCCCAACCTTACTTTATACACCCCTATTCTCACCAATATTCAATCCAATCTATTAGTTAAACTTGATACCACCTACACCAAAATAGTCAGATTTGCTGCCAACCTTCCCACCTCCTTGCTCTTACTCAAGATTCCCTCCTTTCAGTTGGAAAATGGCTGACCAAGAAACAACTATTTCTCCATCCTAAAAAAAAAAAAAAAAAAAACATCTACTCTTCCTCCCCAAATCACTACAGCAACACATAGTATCCTCTCTTAATAATACACTTATCTCTGTTGATCCACATACAAAATTTCTGGGTATAATCATAGATGACCAACTAAAGCTTGACATACATATTCAGCAAGCCATCAAAATGACCCACCAAAAACTTGGTCTCTTATACAGACATAAAAAAATGCCTCACTATTAACACCAAATGTTCTCTAGCACAGACTTTCCTTCTCCCAACCTTACTTTATACTCCCCTATTCTCACCAATATTCAATCCAATCTATTAGTTAAACTTGATACCACCTACACCAAAATAGTCAGATTCGCTGCCAACCTTCCCTATCACTCTCACGACTGCATAGCTTTAAAAAACCTACAATAGCTTGAGCTACATAACCAACTCCTTCTTGTCCAACTCGACCACACACACACTATCTTAAATCAATCCTTCCACTATCCTGCCCTCATGGACCTCATCACTTCCTACTCTACTAAGCCTAACCTATACATCACAGACCTACACCTCTTAGACTTCTACAAACCCAATGAAAATATTGGCAAACCTATACAGCCATCCCATTGCCAATACCTGGAACAACCTTTTTCTAAGAACAAACAGCAACTTCCTTAACTTCAAAAAACTTCTATGGACTTATTTACTAATTTCTGGACCTGTCCTTGTCCCACTCCCACCTAAATTACTCCCTCCCTCCTCCCCTTCCCCTCTCAGCTTGCACACTTTACCACAGCTAATCATTTAAGGTCTATGATATTCTACCAACCTTGAATTTCTCTCTAATGGTAATTGTTAGATACACTCTAACTTTTTATATTATATTTTATATACTTAATATGTACAACCCAGCCACGGGGATGCACAAGCCAGTGCATTTTTTTGTGCCGGTCCCAAGCCCGGATAAATGGGGAGGGTTGCATCAGGAAGGGCATCTGGCATAAAACCTCTGCCAAATGACTTATGTGGAGAACATTTCATATTTCCATACTGGATCGGTCGAGGCCCAGGTTAACAATGACTGCCACCAGTACTGTTAGCCAACAGGGTGCTGGTGGAAATTGGGCTACTGTTGGCCGAAGGAGAAGAGGAGGGGGAAGGCATGCTCGAAGGCAGGAAGAGAGGAGGAAGGTTAGGAGTGTAGTAGTGAGGGTATGAACTTTGAATGTTGGCAGTATGACTGGTATAGGGAGAGAGCTAGCTGATACGATGGGGAGAAGGAAGGTTCATATACTGTGCGTGCAAGAGACCAGATGGAAGGGAAATAAGGCCAGGTGTACAGGAGCTGGGTTCAAATTGTTCTATCATGGTGTGGATGGCAGGAGAAATGGGGTAGGGGTTATCCTAAAGGAACAGTATGCCAAGAGTGTTTTGGAGGTGAAGAGAGTGTCTGATAGAGTGATGTTTATGAAGCTTGAAATTGATGGTGTAATGATGAATGCTGTTAGTACATATGCTCCACAAGTAGGGTGTGTGATGGATGAGAAAGAAAAATTTTGGAGTGAGTTGGATGAAGTGGTGGTGAGTGCACCCAAGGGTGAGAGACTAGTGATTGGAGTGGACATCAATGGGCATGTTGGTGAAGTGAACAGAGGGGATGAGGAAGTGATGGGTAGGTATGGTGTTAAGGAGAGGAATGCAGAAGGTCAGATGATTGTGGATTTTGTGAAAAGGATGGACATGGCTGTGGTGAATGCGTATTTTAAGAAAAGGGAGAAGCATAGGGTGACATACAAGAGTGGAGGAAGATGCACATAGGTGGATTATATCCTATGTAGGAGGGCCAGTCTGAAGGAGATTGGAGACTGTAAAGTAGTGACAGGGGAAAGTGTAGTTAAGCAGCATAGAATGGTGGTCTGTAGGATGACGGTGATCAATAAGAGGAGGAGGAGTGTGAAAGCAGTGCCAAGGATTAAATTGTGGAAGTGCAAAAAGGGTGATTGTGAGGTGAAGTTCAGAGAAGAGTTAAGACAGGCACTGGGAGGCAGTGAAGAGTTACCGAATAGCTGGGTAACTACAGCAGAGCTAGTAAGGGAGACTGCTAGAAAGGTGCTTGGTGTGACATCTGGACAGAGGAAGGAGGACAAGGAGACCTGGTGGTGGAATGAGGAAGTACAGGAGAGTATACAGAGGAAGAGGCTGGTGAAGAAGAAGTGGGATTGTCAAAGAGATGAAGAAAGTAGACATGAGTATAAGGAGATGAGGCGCATGGCAAAGAGAGAGGTGGCAAAGGCTAAAGATAAGGCATATGGAGAGTTGTATGAGAGATTGGACACTAAAGAGGGATAAAAGGACCTGTACTGATTGGCTAGACAGAGGGACAGAGCTGGGAAAGATGTGCAGCAGGTAAGGGTGATAAAGGATAGTGAGGGAAACGTACTCACAAGTGAGGAGAGTGTGTTGAGTAGATGGAGAGAGTACCTTGAAGGGCTGATGAATGAAGAGAATGAGAGAGAGAGAAGGTTGGATGATGTGGGGGATAGTGAATCAGGAAGTGAAGCAGATTAGCAAGGAGGAAGTAAGGACAGCTATGAAGAGGATGAAGAATGGAAAGGCTGTTGGCCCAGATAACATACCAGTGGAAGCATGGAGGTGCTTAGGAGAAATAGCAGTGGAATTTTTAACCAGATTGTTTAATAGAATTTTGGAAAATCAGAGGATGCCTGATGAGTGCAGAAAAAGTGTTTTGGTACCTATCTTTAAGAAAAAGGGTGATGTGCAGAGCTGCAGTTACTACATAGGGATAAAATTGATCAGTCACAGCTTAAAGTTATGGGAAAGAGTAGTGGAAGCTAGGTTAAGAAGGGAGGTGATGATTAGTGATCAGCAGTATGGTTTCATGCCAGGAAAGAGCACTACAGATGCAATGTTTGCTCTGAGAGTGTTATTGGAGAAATACAGAGAAGGACAGAAGGAGTTGCATTGTGTCTTTGTGGACTTAGAGAAAGAATAGGACAGGGAGCCTAGAGAGGAGTTGTGGTATTGTATGAGGAAGTCGGGAGTGGCAGAGAAGTATGTAAGAGTGGTACAAGATATGTACGAGGTTAGTGTGACATTGGTGAGGACTGCGGTGGGAGTGACAGATACATTTACGGTGGAGGTGGGATTACATCAAGGATCAGCTCTGAGCCCTTTCTTATTTGCAGTGGTGATGGACAGGTTGACAGATGAGATCAGACAAGATGCCCCATGGACTATGATGTTTGCAGATGACGTTGTGATATGTAGTGAGAGTAGGGACCAGGTTGAGGAGACCCTGGAGAGGTGGAGATATGCTTTAGAGAGGAGAGGAATGAAGGTCAGCAGGGCTAAAACAGAATATATGTGTGTAAATGAGAGGGAGGGTAGAGGAATGGTGAGGATGCAGGGAGTAGAGCTGGTAAAGGTGGATTAGTTTAAGTACTTGGATCAGCAGTTCAGAGTAATGGTGAGTGTGGAAGAGAGGTGAAGAAGAGAGTACAGGCAGGGTATAATGGATGGAAAAGAGTGTCAGAAGTGAATTGTGACAGACCGGTACCAGTAAGATTGAAAGGGAAGATCTACAAGAGGGTAGTGAGACCAGCTATGTTATATGGGTTGTAGACGGTGGCATTGACAAAAAGGCAGGAGTCAGAGCTGGATGTGGCAGAGTTAAAGATGTTAAGATTTGCACTGGGTGTGACTAGGATGGACAGGATTAGGAATCAGTATATTAGAGGGTCAGCTCAGGTTGGACAGTTTGGAGACAAAGCAAGAGAGGCAAGATTGCATTGGTTTGGACATGTGCTGAGGAGGGATGCTGGGTATATTGGGAAAAGGATGATAAGGATAGAGCTGCCAGGTGAGAGGAAAAGAGGAAGGCCTAAGATAAAGTTTATGGATGTGGTGAAAGAGGACATGCAGGCGGTTGGTGTGAAAGAGCATGATGCAGAGGACAGAAAGAAATGGAAACAGATGATCTGCTGTGGTGACCCCTAACAGGAACAGCCGAAAGAAGATGATGATGATATACTTAATATGTACCATAGCTGTTTAAACCCTCACTATTACTCTTGTAATTTAACATGTTCATTTATAAGTTGCATTCTATTTCTCCTGTGATATACTTATATGTTAATACTGTATGATGTTTTGTTTTTGTATTTGTTTATCTGTGGAGATTTTCTCCTCTGATCTCCACTGAAAAAGGGCTCTATTGCCCAGTTGGAGTAACCCGGTTAACAAATGTCAAATAAATAACTATAACTAAATAAATAAATAAATCTTTGTTGTTAAGAAGCTTGCAAATTTGTTACAAGTGTTTAAAAAAGTGTTAGTTTTGGTAATTATTTCCATGATGTCAATGACAAGTGTCGGTGTTGTGTCTAAGGATACTCTAAGGTATCTGGAGTTTTGGAATCGTGTTGATAAATCAAAAACAGTTTTGGTGAATATCATTTGAGTAAAAATCTATTTTTTTTTTTCAGCGAGGCCAGCCTCCCCCTACAACCAACCATATGGGCGGGCGCACATACACACACGCACACGCACTTGCACTCGCACGCGCATGCACGCTCACACACACACACACACACACACACACACACACACACACACCTTAAATAAAAAAGGGAAGTATTGCCTATTGCTGAATGTGTTTCTGGCAACACATTTTCATTGAAACACATTTAAAGAAATTGCTGTTTTTAATAAAACACATACTGGACATAAATACTTTTAATTCTTCATGCCATTAGATCCCTGCTTCTTCAATTAACCTGCTGAGTAATTTTTCTGTGCCCAGTATCATAGCTTTATCCATAAATTTTTTCAGTTCAAATGCATACCCCTTAATGTCATTTGTAAAGTTTGAGGTGAATTCTTTTCAGCAAAGTAAATGATCATGTCATCTGCATAAAGAACGCTATTATATTTGTAAAGCAAAATGGGAGTGAATTAAAGCACAAGGTAAAATTACAGTTGTGTAAGAAAACTTACCATAACAGCAGATGCTTGAATGATCAATGCTGCAAACAGCATTCGCTATATGGATTATATCCTGCCAAGAATATAACAACCGGCCAGCTTCCAAAGTTTAAGAGCACCTTCCATGCACCCAAACAGTTTGGCAGCTTGACCTAAGCTTACTAAAAAACAGGTTTGGATGCCAAGACCTTCAGAGCTTTCCTGCCAACAGAGAGAGGGAGACTGAGACCTGAAAGGACAATGTTAGGAAGAACAAAAAATAAACACACCCTGGCATAAACAACACACCCAAAAACAAAAGGGGATGGAGAGAAGGCGTGGCTACTGCAGCAGTGATCATTCGAACATGTACTGTTATGGTAATTTTACTTACATGACTGTACTATGTTCACCATATTGGTCACTGTTCCATCCTTTGCTATATGAGTAGATTAGCATAGTTTAGTACATTTGGGAGTAAGAAGGGAAAGAGACCAGGAGTCCCTTGAGAATGTTCCTTACAAAGCCTGAGCTAGACCTAGAGAAGGAATCAAGTTTATAGTGCTTTGTAAAAGCATGTACGGCAAACCAACTTACAGCTTCTAGAACACTTCTTAAACCAAACCCTTTCAAAAATCCATACACGAAGCCAAGGCCCTGGTGGAGTGGACCTTGACCCTGCCTGGAATAGTTTTGTTGTGGTAAGTATAACAAAATGTAATAACCTGAGGCATCCATTTGGAAACAGTCTGTTTTGACACAGGTTGTTCCTTCTTTTTACTTTCACAAGAAATGAGCAATTGATCCAAAAGGCTGAAAGATTTAGTTCTGTCAAGATAGTCCCTGGGTTGCCTATGGATATTCAAGGTATGGAGCATCCTTCTCCCTCATTTTTGGGTTAAGGAAATAAAATGGGCTGATAGATGGTTGGCTGAAACTCAACTCAGATACCACTTTAGGCATAAAAGAATGATTAATTCTCAAAGAAACCCTGTCCTTGTGTGAAATGAGATAGGATTACCTCACTGTAAGAGCTTGCAACTCAGATACCCTTTTGCAGAGGTCAGAGCAATCAATAAAACCATTCTTCATATTATGAACCTCACATCAGCCAGGTTAGCTGGTTCAATGTTTGCTTCTCTAGCACAAAATTAAGATACAAAAGAGGTGCCACCAGTTTTCTTGGAAGCCTCTTATGCATAACCCTTTACAAAAACATTTTTACATGGGAATACACTGAAAGAGGAAGATCCATGGGCAGACATACTGAAATGACTGATAAATATACCTTGAACTCACCTATTGCAGAACCAATGAAATACTAGCCCTGAATGTGTGCTGGTTATAGTGTTGGCACCAACTAAAAAAACCCTTACCATTTGCTAATATATGATTTTCTAGTAGCAGGTTTTCTTTCCTCATTTAGTACCTGCTGCATGTCTTCAGTAAAGAGATGGCTAAAAGGAATGAAAACCTTATCATCCAGGCAATCAACTGAAGTTGATATTGGGGAGTATCAAATACCCCTCTTCTGAGTGAGTAGATCCAGTCTATGAGGAAGCTTGTAGTAATTGGCCCTGAACATTTCCAAAAGAAGGGAAAACCACAGTTGCCTGAGCCAGAAGGGAGTCATCACAATGATCGTGGCTGATACCTTCTGAATCTTCAGAAGGACCCTGGATATCAGTGGAGAGGGTGGAAAAGTATGTGGGAACATTCCTGTCTGAGGAAAAGAAAAGACAGCTGTCTTCTATGCCTTCTTGCATGGATTTCTGGATCAGAATCTTGCCAGCTGATTGTTCAGAGTGGAATCAAAGAGGCCTACTTCAGGAACTCTTCACAGATGAATCAAATCTTGGAAATCCCATGATCTATTTTCCATTTGTGAGGGTCTGTCCATGTCCTGCTCAGCTTGTCTACTACACAGTTTTGCTCTGACAGAATGTAGGAGACCAGTAGAGTGAGATTGTGCTATGAAGCTATAACCCAAGCTAACACAGCTAGTTTTCAGAAGGGGTACAATCTGGTTTCCCCTTACTTGTTGATGTACCATATGTCCGTGGTATTGTCTATAACATCTTCAAGAGATACTTGGGACCACAAATGATTCACAGAGTTGAATGTCTTGATCAGGGCAAGCATCTGTTTTGTATTTATGTGCTTGCATCTGTCCTTGCTACCCCCCACACCTTGCACTTTTAACCCTCCAGGAACTGCTCCCCAAGCAATGCCTGTGGCATTTGATGTGACCAACTGCTTTGGAATAGGGTGGAAGAAATGGAGATGTGGGTTTAGGGAGATCTGTTGTCTCCATCTGAAAATACAAGGGGTACTGGTGCTGTGACCAAAAGGACTTCAGATATCATTGCATATTTCTCATGTAGATTCTTGCCAGGGGTATCATGAGAATCATAGAAGCCATAAGACCTAAACTCCTCAGGTATTCCACCATAGTGACTGAGGTCAGAGTGACAAATCCTTTAAATTATTGGACTGTCCTTGGTTTTGGGTTTCCATAATTCTTTTTGTAACCCCCTTGCCACTTTTTCTTAAATGTCTGTTTACCTATATTTTGTTGAGACTGAGTATTTTGTTTCTTATGATAAATTTGATGAGGAGTTAAGAGAATCCCTTGGAAAACTTGGAAATGGAGGGCTGAAAAATCTTAGAGATTCCATGTATCTGCTTATCACTGCTGCAGCCAAAAACTACATCTCTATCCAAAGGAGAATTTAAATTCTGATTTTTAACATCATCTAGGAGGTTCTGAGAATGCAGCCATGCAAACCTTCTCAACACAGTACCAGTGGCCATAACAAAGTTATATATATATATATATATATATATATATATATATATATATATATATATATATATATATATACACTGTTAATAGTAAGTAATGACTTGAACAATAGAAGAAATTAAATTATTTAAAGCAGATTTTTCCTCACATGAAGAACCTGCAGATAAAATATTCTTCATACTTTCACAATTAGTCAGAACAAACATTAGCATACAAGCTTGACAATTCAACATTCTGAAAATCAAAGTTGCAGAAGATTACACTTTTATTTCTATACTTATCAGTAATCTTCCTATCCTTATCAGACAGGCACAACATTATGATGAAACAAGGAAGCCTTCCATGTTCCCTCTCCAATGATTCTCCAATGATTCTCATAAGTGGCTCTCCCTTGCCCCCTGACAGCCGCAGAGGATGTGGCTATCCTCCAGTCCATACTGGCTATAGATGCTTCACCAGAGGGATCCATGTTAAAAGATGAGTGGTCTTAGGTACAACTAATGGCCGCAGCAGAGGCTCCTACCTGATGCTGAGTCAAATTGCGAGCCTGATGTGATGGAAAAGGATGTTTGCTTATGTTTTCCTTTTTGTGGGTAGAAGAAAGATCGACCATGAATTGACACATTGCTCCATGTTCAAGACAAAAACTACATCACTTTCCCAGGGAAAATAAGTAGCAAATGCCTGTAAAAACTAAAGGTCTTCAAAAGTCACTTTTTCACAGATAAGAATCATAAAAAGCAGTTTGCCAACCACACAAAGAAGAATAAACACAAGTTCTCCACAGAAAACAACGTTTTTCAGTTACCTTAAATAACTTTTAAAATGACAGGAAAAAAGAGCACTCACATTAAAGACCAAAGTACTGTCTGATGGCAGTCCATTAAAATATAAACTCCTAGATTTAAAATAACCTTCCTGAAGACAAAAGTATTAATAATAAACAAAAATTACTGAAATGATTTTTCCCCGAAAGGTTACTTATCTGCCTAGCAAAGACTGTTGATCCTCGAAAGCCTAAGGGAAGCGTACTCTTTGGCAGGGCTTGCTGCTCAAACTTTTCTTTTAATCAGCACGGATCAGCTCAGCTTGACCTGCCAGACAAATTGGGCTCATGGAAGGCATTCTCAAGGTTTGGAAGCTGACTGGCTGTTATATCCTTGGTTACCGCAGGAGTGATCAATACGATGAACTTTAGAAGGGGGCTGAAAAATGAGCCCTGTCAAACTCCTATTGTTGCACACATTCGTGAAGAATTAGTCAATAATGATTGAAAAAGTTCTGTTCATCAAGTAACTGGTAATCAGTTTGATTAGTCATATAGTGCTAACTCAAAGAGCAGAGTGTTCTATAGTACAAAATAAAACGCATTTATAACATCTAAGAAGATAACTCCTGTTAATTCACTGTTCTCTTGGAATAATCAAACAAATAAAGTTATAAGTCACAGGATAACTTTGCACTGTGTCCTGTACTGAGTCCATGGTGACAGTCACAGAAAGCATTATGATTATGTGTGGTTTCTGATATGAAAAGCCACAGCTTTTTCAACCATGTTAGAAATGGAAACAATATAGGTCTGAATGAATTGCTATAAAGCAGAATGATATTAATTGCTTTAAAAATTTGGGAAAATACTTCAGCTCAAAGATACAAAAATACTGTTATAGTTTCATATACATTTTAGGTATAAGCCATTTGCAACTACCCTTCTATATCTGGATATTTCCCATAACTTTTTATTTATTTAAATATATATTTTTGATACTCTTTATGGTCGTATGCTTCTTCCTATGGCCTCTACCTGAGGGGTTTACATCCAACTTTAAGTATACCAGCTTGCACATATACCCCAGACTATTTGTTTATCAGCTGAGGTTGAAATGGATCCTTAGGGCATCTGAGGGGGAAGGGTCTACCATTAACATTCCTCCTGGGGGGGTTATATTTATGACCTACTCGTTTTCCCCCATGTCTTCCCAATGAGTGCACTGACAGCACTGTTTCATGTGAAATTATTATCATACTTATTGATCGAGAAAAGGAAAATGTCTTCAGCTGTTTGTCCACTAACTGATTCTACACATCATATTATACTGAGGTAGTCAGCTGCTTTGTAAAGAACTATGCAAGGTGGTCTGCAACTTTGGTCACACTACTTGACTGCCATCTATTTAGAGGGAAAAAAGGTGTTCTTTTCTACCCTTGCTAGACAGGTTGGTAATTTCTTTCCATAAATCTCTTAAGTTCCTGAGTAGCAATTTTGTTCTGTTGCAAGAAATTCAGCCAATTCTTGTTTACATATTTGCAATGTTTTCCATTGATTCAATATTTTGATAATATTATTATTACTGGGTTTATATATTTTGCACGGTTCTTTTCAAATTGTAAAGGCTTTTCTTTTCACTACTATCAGCCATGCAGTAGGAGTATCTTTGATGTGCTTAGTTCTATTAAGGCAGGAAGTATTTTTTAAGGGCAGAGAAACATTTTCCAGATATTGCAGGACTGTAATACAATCTGCTTGACTTGTTCCATAGAGCTACATTGACAGTCTGCGCTGGCTAAAATATTCCAGAACTAGAACTGTTGGTTTACACTAACCAATGGCACAGAATGGAGAAAACCTTGTCTATGGTCCGGGTAACCCAAATTTGAATAGCATCACATATCCTTGATGACAAAGGCAGGAGAACAGGTGTTTATCATATCGACTATGACCATATTAATGGATTGAGAAGATGTTGTTGACGGCAGGTATGCTGAGCTTTTATTTATTTATTTATTTTTTTAATTCGGGTAAACACTTTCAAACCATCCAGTTTATCATATGATCATTAATGTTAGGCGTGAAGTCCACAGGTCTGTATGACATGACAAGCAGAGTATAATACTTAAGCAGCAAAGAAAATAAAATATCATCATCTAGCTTTCTCCAAGACTCATCAAAACCAGAATGTGAAGTTTTCTGAACTCAAATCAAGGTTAAAGAGTGCAGGATTTATTCTGAATGTTAACGTTAGTAGTTCTCACTAGAATCCCCTTTCTTTTGCATATGTAGTACTAGTCATTTGAATTGGATAGGTTTCTGTTGTAGAAAGCCTGAGGAGGTGACTAATGCATGATATTTCAGACTAGTGATAGCGGGTAATGTAACATTGCAGAATGCATACCAGTATTTATCAGTGCTGGTACTCGAATAAAATTTAGTAGTCATGGAAAGGAGCCTTAGCTAGATCTGGGCATTAATCTTACAATGAAACAGTCAGCTTGAAATCTGTTTTAGGAGTAATAAATTGTGGTGTAAGCTAAACAAACAGGCTTAGAATTTTAGGTTTAAATAAATAATGCAATCAAAATCTTGTGAGTGGGTCACCTATCTATAAGAAATGTATCATGGACTTTTTATCACATAAGTAGGGCAGTCTTTGGGGTAAGCGGGTGTCATTAGAGGAGGGCTGGACTCTGTTGTTTTATGCTGGAGGTAGTCAATAGCTTGATACTTCTTAAGATTAAAAGCCCAGTAATTTTGAATGTCTAAAGAGTTGTCAATTGGAACTGACCCTGCAACCACAGTAATGCTTCCTCAATTATAGTGTGTGTAAAGTATGTATGTGTATGTGTATATGTGTGTGTGTGTGTGTGTGTGGGGGGGGGGGGGCACTGTATGAAATTATTTACTGTGTCTTCCATTCAACTACAGGTCAATTATCACACTCATTAGCTTTTCAATTTTTTTATCATTTTTTAAATAAACCTTTCTGGCCCTAATCCTACCTAGTAAGTTAAAGCATCACTAATCAGCTGTATCAACTGATATAGAGTAACAACTAATCGCCTTTTAGTGCTCATTGTTTCCATAACAGGTACAGGTTTTACAAGTTCAGGTTGCTAGCATGAGGCCCAATCCTTCTCAGAGGGTGCACCATACACTCACACCTAGGGCCAGTTTAGAGTGTCCATTCCACCTACTGCATGTCTCTGGAATGTGGGAGGAAACCTATACGAGCATAGGGAGGACATGCAGACTCCACACAGAAGGCACCACAACCAAGAATCAAACTGGAGAACCTCTTGCTGTGAGGTGACAATGCTAAACGCTACACCACTGAACCATCCATGCTGCCAGCACCTATTAAAAATGTCTATTGCCTGATAAAATCTGTTTTTCTGTTTTCAAGAAGCCATGATAAGTAAATTAAAAAAATGGAATGAGGACAACTCAAGTTAACGTTGACAGTGGAATAGAAGTACAGATTTTGTTCAAAGGCAATATGCAAATGTGCTAAGATGTTGAAATATATTTAGCATTTATGACATTAACATTTCAGGCTTTTAAAGATAGTATAACAGTCTTTTCAGGAGCAGTTATGTTTGTTTTGCTTAATTTCATAGTGGATGGGTTTCTGCTGAGCTGGGGAGAGGTTACAGCATGTTCCATGGGTCTATGTGTATACTGGAGGAGAGAAATATCGATAGGAATGGGTCCAGGAAGGAGCACCTAGGACTGTGAACAAGGGGTTGTGGTTGATGAAAAAGGGAAATGAATAATGCTGCATATGAATGAAGAGCCATACAAGAGATGGCAGAAGGAGGTGAGGGAGGCACATCAGTAGGTCAGTACAGTGGCAATAAAGATGCCAGGCAAAATGGAACTGGAATAAAGGGTCAAGAAGAGAAGTATTTCTAATTATTATATTATATTATATTATATTATATTATATTATATTATATCATATTATGTCCAAGCAAGAATGGAAGTGGTACCATAGAAGACTAGGAAAAAACAGAGGTACTGAAAGTACATCACTTCACTCTTAATGAAAGAATGGGAGGAGGATGCCAAGCAGCAAAGATGGTATGACAAAGTGGGTATAGTAGTTAGTGGACACCATGGTAAAGCAAGAGGAAGTAATAAGTGTAATTTTCACCCAAAAGAGACTGAATAGATCAGTTGACTACCAGGATACTGAGGAATCTAGGCAGTATAATGGTGGATCTCTTGCTAGGGAACTTTAATCTTTAACAGGTCATTGCCCGATGACTAGATTATAGCAAAATTAGTATAATTTTAACTATTCTTTTTATTTAATGTGTAGAATTAAGCTATGGTGTAGCTCATTATTTACCCAAACTACACATCTGATAACTACACTTTAGTACATAAAAAGAAAGCAGACATAATAACATCATAGCATCTCAAAACACATCCTAACAATGTCTTCTTGATGAAGGAAATGATAAAATTCATTGCCCCTTTATTTAAGTGCCCTCTAGTCCTTCTAGTCAACCTACTTAACCTTTATCAAATATCACCCCCCCCAGCACTTCACTCACTGGTGTTAACCCTAATCATGCCACTAGTCCTAGACATTGCTTACTAACAACTCTTTGCAACAGCAGTGCTACACAAGTAAAAGAACACAGAACAGACACAACACCAAAAAGAGACACAACACTAAATCTGTTGCCTTACCTAATCAATAAACACCAGTACACGCACAATAACCACTTTAACATGATCTTGCACATTTTCACTAATACCACCTTTCAATCAAATATCAATTTTTTTCTGCAATCTCCTGTTTACCTACACTATATAAAACTTGAATCCCTCCATACTGCAGTAACGAAAATAAGCATTTCCTCATTTATGCAGTCACTCTTTTTTATACCCATACAAATGTGTAGCAATGGAGTATTCAACCATTTGAATTGCAACTAAAATGCAGGTTATTAGTAGCACACAATGCCACACTAAACCAGCCACAAACAGCTCAGCCCAAACACATAGACCTGCATATGCCAAGGCTCTTAAAAGTAACCTGCGCAAATGACAAAGGCCTCCTAAATGTATGCTAAATAACAAGCACCCTTAGAAAACTCACAAACACACAACATAAGCAGAACCCACCATGAAACATATATCTAAGAGTCACACACTGACTCAGTTCAAAAGCCTATAAGGCAGACCTCTACACATTCCAACAAGCTAGTCATAGGTGACTCCATATTGAGACAAACTGATGTACCTCTCACCAGGCCGTGCAAGGAGAGGGTCATGGTCAGCTACCTATTAGGAGTCAGGATTCGCCTCATCATAAAAGTCTTTGCACCACAAGTACACAGATGACACAATCATACAGCACCCAGGTGTAAATGATTTGACATACTCTTTTTTCTATTCCCCCTATTCTCCTCTTCCCTTCTTCCAACTAACATTTAGCAACATTTCCTGAGATAAACACCTAGCCACTGAACTCTGATACTGCACAACAGTGCAAGGCAGGACACTTTTAACCACACTATTATGAGTTTTCACTATTTAACATGGGTCTGGAGGAGTGTTTGACTATATTAAATTGATTGTCAGTCAATTAAGTAACAGTTGAAAGAATGGGTGTGTTTCATACATATCTATGTGTGTTTATTATCACTAGCAATAATTTGTGGAAATTATCAATCTCTGCCCCTTACAAAGCAGGAGTTCTGCCACAAGGCACACCTCTGCAAAAGTTTTCACTGGGAATATTGTCACTTTTCAATGTAAGCAAGTTTAACATGAAGAGCCTTACTGTTTATTAACTTTAACTATTCAAATAGATGCCTGCCCTGTACTGGAAAGTGGCTGTGACATTCCCCCCAAATGAGTTGTCCTTACACTCTAAGGACCATTACCTAACTGACCACTACCCTTTGACTTGACCATTAGATAATATGGTGCATACCAGTTACTTCATATCACTGGCTTCTTCATGTCTGCATTGAATAAATGTAAATAAATTTGCTCTTCTTTCTGCCTGTTTGCTAATTGTTGAGCAATAACTATAAACTGCTCTCTGTAATAAATGGTCTAAGGGTGGGAAATCCACTACTCTCAGTCTCACTACACTTGGTTTAGCTTCTCTCCCCTACCCTATCCCAGATTCCCACCCACTTCACGGTACTCTACTATTATACTTTCCACATTCATTCACTCATGACACTCACTACGCATTCCTAAACAACTTTATTACTATCAAAGAAGCACTTCTGTTTCATTTCTCTTATGTTTCTATTCTCCTCTTCCCTACTTCCATCATTTCCAATAGCCATTCTCCCTCCTATACTGTTTTGTTCTACACACTGTCCTAATTAGGCGGCTCTCCAACTGAAGATCTAAGTATTCCTGGACAAACTTCCTTCTTCCTTTCATCCCTGCAATCTCTCATATAATGCAGTCAGATTAATATTTATCTCTCATCTCTTCCTCTATAATATCTCTCAACCTTGCTTTTATCTCTCTATACTGCTTATACCCCTATATGCTAAGTCTCTCTAGATCAATACTCTATCTATTAAATCTGTACTTCTTTCTCAATACCCTTCCTTACCCATACCTATTGTACACTGTTAACAGACTCTTCATCACATAAATTCATCCTCAGTTATATTAATATTTCTCCACACCTATAGCCTTAAACATCCACATATCTCAAAATCACTTATAAACCTATAGACTGAACACAAACTATTATTTTACATATCATATTCTACTTTTCATAAATAATCCCTCTATACGTCCTGTCTTAACTACATTGTCATCCTCTGTATCTGAAATTCTTTTATTTCTTACATTTTAGACTCATGAAGCTTCTATAATTTCTCATACTAGTGTTTCTGCTCCTGCTTGCACATTTAACATCCATTACCCTGAAAATTCCAACAAAACTGGTATATTGTATCCTCCAAGCAATATACCTCAGAAGCTCATCTTCCAATCATAACGTATCTGTTTGAGCACTCATATCCTACTTTTCAAGTATAATCTTCCAAAGCAACCGCCATTTATTCACAAATTTGGTAATAAACATAAAATCAAACAAAAAATGCCTCTACCCGTGCCATCATACCTCTATAACCATAAAACTTAGCAGTGACATCTACTCAAACTCAGGCCCAACACAGGATATTTAGGCACCAGAAAGCATTCCTCACAATCTCCTTTATTTTACTGTAGAAGGGTGAAAACAGTACAAATCTTTAAACTGTAAGCCGGTGATGATCTTATCATCCTTATCAGAAATATTAGAAAAAATATATTGATAAGCAACTTCTCAACTATCTAATAGATAACCAGCTTGTGCCTTCCACTCAGTGTGGCTTCCATCCTCATCAGGGCACAAATACTACTTTGCTAAATTTTGTTAATACTGTCAACACCCATAGAAATAACAGAAGCTAAGTCTCCACTGTTGTCCTGGATTTATAAAAAGCTTTTAATATTGTCTCCTACCAGAAACATTTACTTAAACTCTCCTCTCACTCTTAGGGCTCAACACCTCTTCACTGTGATGGTTCCTTAGCTACCTTTCAAATTGACCACCTGCAATAAAATCGAAAAATGATTTTTCCACCTTTTTACCAGTAAGTATTGATGCCCCTCAAGGACCTATACTAGGCCCCATATTTTTCAAATATTCATCAATGACCTGTACATTGCTACAAAATATTATCCTAGTTCAATATGCTGATGACTCAACCCTAATCTGCTCTGCCAGATCTCTCCCTGAACTCCAAGACCTTACACACAATCCTTCTTATCAATTGAAAAATGGCTGAGTAATTTACAACTATTACTAAACCCTCAATAAACTAAATTACTGCTGTTTACCCCAAAACACATCTCTGCCAGAACAACAGTATTCACTACCAACTTTGCTAACAAAACTATGATCGAACAAGTAAGCCACAATAAATTATTGGGTGTCATCATAGACAACCAGTTGAAAATCGACCACCATGTATCACAAATTGTTAATACCTTATCAAAAAATAAAAACATTATATAGAGTAAAAAATCTACTGGACTGATACAGCCAGAAGATGTTTAGCCTTTACTTTCTTTTTGCCATCTCTCCTCTTTGCTGATGCAATGTTCACTAACCTTCAAGTCTCACAATTGTCCAGACTTGAGCAATGTTATAATAAAAATAGCCAGATTTGCAGTAAACTATAACAAATAGCAAACAACACTGCCTAGCCCTCCAGAGAATCAAACTGGTTAGCACTACCACATCACCTTGCATTTTCTCTCAGTTAAGTAAAATACACAGACTTCTCTGTAAGCCAGAAAATTGCTCAACTATCAACAACATAATACATTATCCCCCAATAGAACCTTATGCTCTATAGAAAAATCACTGCTATGACTCTCTATATTGAAATATTGTAGCTAAACAATGAAACCATATCCCGCTACCAGTGAAATCCATTCTGAATGCAAACTCAGTTTCACCTATTATATCAATGGATCTGCTCCTGTATATCTCCAGGATAAATGCACTGTTATCTTCAGTTCAAACCATTTCTCTTTGTTCAAAATCCCATGCCCACCATACCAATACCTAAACAGTTTTACTATTATCTTCCAACCATATACATAGTTTTATGGCACTGCTCACCCCTCACCTCTATACTTCTGATATCACCTTTATTATAGTTATACACATTCCCCCGGATTCACGAATCCTCCATGTAAGACTTAATAAGTCTTAATCGGAGGTTGCAGTTGAACGGTATGATGTCAGCGTGCCATGAATATTCATGAGGGCATGCTGACTCATACTATAGTCTAACACGGTCCATGTAGGAAAGTAGGGGGCGTGTCCGATTGCCGAGTACTGCAAAGGGACATGCCCCCAGAAGAGTTAGAGTCCTGATAGTAAACACCCATGAGCGAGTCCGCTGAAATGTCAAGAAACACAACACCACACATCCCCACAGACTAAACCCTAGTGAAAATGTTTAAAATGTAAAAATAACCATTTCATGTTTTTTTTTATAATTTCCAATATGTTTGCCCGCATTTGCACTCGTTTGCGCGGGTATGCCCTTCGCTCAGCCACAGTTTGCAGATATGACATTGAAAAGCATATAAAATCTACATATGCAAATTAAGCCAAGTAGCAATAGCGTAGTGGTAGAGACGTCACCCAAAGAGGAGGTAGTCACGGTTCGAGCCCAACAACATCCCTCTCCATTTTTCTTTAAATAAGTATGAAACAATTCCCCGAAATATATAAATATAATTTAAGTAAAATGTAATGAAATGGCCCATGTATTTGTGAACAAAACCTATATTATGTATATATATATACAAAGGATCATAATTGCCCATAGCTTAGCAGCACTTTAACAAGCTTAATATGAGTGCCCGTAGCGAAGCAGCGCTTTACCTAGCTTAATATGAGTGCCCGTAGTTAGCGCTGAACCCAGCTTAATATGAGTGCCCGTAGCTAAACAGCGCTTTACCTAGCTTAATATGAGTGGTCATAGCTAAATAACACTTTACCCAGTGTAAGCCGTTTGCGCGGAGCTGCGCAGCGCGCCAACCAGCTTACTATCGGGCAACGTTGGGCAACGTGTAGCAAAGTCACCTTTACACAGCCACACCTCCTAGCCTGTCTAGACAGTAGTAAAATAAAAAAAGCAATGACAAGGGTCGAACCCTGGATACTGTGCACCGTAGTCAAAGTACTGAAACACTAAGCCATGACAGTTGTATTTAGAAATCCAATATTACCATACATATAGGAATGAATGAAAATATAACCATGACAAAGCCTGTTTGCTCTTAGCTGATAAATGTCCAAAATGGCCAATCACAAATAAGTGCGGGAAAACCGGCATATATAAGCTCCATAGGCAGGAATACACACCATAACTGATTGTGGTACCCATTTGCAGTCAGGATGGCAGGCGTCGGAGATGGTAATCACTTTAGAGCACAAAGGTGGGGCATTGAGGAGTCCAAATATATGGTTTGGCTCCTAGTCCACCATCATGAAGGCCGACTCATGCAGGGCCAGGTTCAATTGGCAGAAAATAAGGCAGAGGGTGGAACCAGTTGGCACATGATCTTACCAGTGCCCCAGGCATTCCCAGGACTGGTGAGCAGGTCTGTCACCATCATGCGTACCTGAAGTGACGAAAGGAGGACCAACTGAATCAATGGATCCAGGAGGCCTGTCATATGCCTAATGCCCCACTACTAAGTATCCATGTAATTAAGTATGTAAGAAATGCTATTCTAGCCTATAGTATGGATAGGTATGTTCCAATATCCCTTCATTTATATTACAGCTGCAGGTGTCCGTGCCACGAATCGGCAAGCCTATGCTGATAGGCTGCTAAGGCTGCGCCACCAAGCAGGATAGTACTTATTCAGCTGGTATTATTATAGAATATAAGTGAGACAGCCTGTAAATGAGTTCAGTGCTGTAACCCAGTAATAAATGTCAAATAAGCCTAGAAAAAGATTCTGCTAGTATTCTAAGGTCAGATAAGTGATGCAGCCTGAAAAAAGAGTATTGTAATCCATTAATAAAGATTAAACAAGTCTCAAATAGAGTTTCCACCTGTATTGTAATATCAGATAACTGCTTCAGCCTGAAAATCAGTGTTCTAATCCATCAATAAAGGACAGACAAGTCTTGAATACATCCTTGTATATACTGTCATATGAAATAAGTGAGTCAGCTGGAAAGGATTGTTGTAACCCAGTAATAAATGTTAATAAAGCCTAGAATTAAGTACCATCCTGAAATGTATATATAAAATAAGTGAGAGAGTGTGAGAAAGAGTTTGAAGCTACCAATAAAGGTGTAAGAAGTCTGGAATAAAGGTATATTGCATGCACTACATAATGAAATGAATGAGACAGCCACAACCAAAGAGTGAAATGTTTTTAATAAAGTACAATACCTGGACTGTGTCCATCCCACATTTTGGATATGTTGTTGTACCCTAGTATGGTTGTATGATATGCTGAACATCCACAGTTGTCTAGGCCCATATAAACTGGCTGATGGGAATGCCAGTATCTCAGAGGAATATTTATAGTCCTCAACTGTTTCATGTATAGTATGCACATGTTAATCTGGTACATGAGCAGCTTGTGCTTGTGATCCCACAAATGTCAGTGTGTTGCTAGAACTGTATGTAACTGTTCAAATGTAGCAGGATACTTTACCTGAACACAGCCAGATATGAACATATAGGAATACAAATGGAATGTATATTAATGCAGCAGTAACATCTCCATCACCAACATTTCTAAGGTTACATACAGAAAACTGTACTAATATATGTAGGGGATATATATCTGCATCTAGTAGGAATGTACAGTATATGTATAGGTATTTTAAGTTGTTAATGTAATATTTTTCCACCCTACCTTATGTTCACAAATGATGCCATTCCACACCAAACTCGGTATGTGCATTTACAATTAATTCTTATGGACATTTGTCCTGTTGGTTTGTACATATCTGCATGTACATTGATGCATGTGCCCTGTTCACATATCCAAACCTGATGGCCTGTTGCCACTAATCAACCCTGCATGCTGTTGGAATGTCCACTGTTGTTCTAAATATGCATGTGTTATGCTTGCTGTTCAACATTTGGAATTCATGTGTGTTTGGTAAATGGGAATACTAATGCATGCTGTTACAACTAATTTGGAATGGTGTTGTTTGTTACTAACCCAAAATGCCATTAAATACTGCTAAACATAGAACAACTGGGAAGGCAGGTCCCAGTGGACCCACCTCTCCCACCTCAGCTGGCGATTGCACCTGGCACCTGTGCCCAGCCCGGGACCTCCTCCTCCAGTGGCCCTGTGCCACCTTCAGGTAGAAGCACTGCAGGTGATGAGGCTTACCCCCCCTCTGCAAGCGTGGCCAGAGGAGAGCCTCCCCTCACCCTCCAAAGGGTCCGGTCTGTGGTGCGTAGTGAGATCAGGCATTCCATGACTGATCCCCTACGCCAGCTTGAGGCGAGAGTGGCACAACTCACGGGTGTGCCTGCCCCTCCTATCCAGCCCACAGCACAGCCTCGGCGTGGGCTGTGAAGGTGCAGTGGTAACTGCCCATGGGTGGGGATCTCAGTTCCACTGTTGCCATCTGTGGGCTCATGGGCTTGCGATATCCAAACATCCGTCCCCATCAATTGTGTTTACCCACCACATGTGTCATACTCTGCACCTGTATGCATCTTGTTTGTCTTGTCTGTTAACCTCCCCAACCCACCTCCCCACAATATTCCTACTTCTTTTACCTCACATTCCACTCTTACCTGAAAAAAAAAAAAGGGCAATCTGTACCCACAAAAAAATTATGCCCCATACATAGCTGCCCATGTCTGCTGGACATGTAAACTGATAATTACAATTGGCTGTACAACATACTTTGTTGTCCTCACTCCTCTCTCAGGAGTGGAAGGTTTCAAATCTCATTCTAAATTTCTAACATATGCACAGCTGTTGCTGGTAAAGAATTGCGTAGCTATGGTCCTTCCCTACATCCTTCCTGCACATCCCAAACTTGTTTTCCTACTGTCCTACCCTTTTTGCGCCCCCTTTTTCACCACTTTCCTATTTCCCCATTTTCTTTTCTTTAAAAGAAATTAGTGCGGGTGTTAGCAGGAGTAAGCACTTTTAAGCAGTAGTCAGCTGGTGTGCGCTTGTGCGCGCTTAGCTAAGCATAGAGAAGCGTAGCTAAGCATCGCACAAACTTGCGCAAACCCGCTTACAACTGCTTAAAAGTGCCTTAGTCGTTCTGTATGACAAGGCCTGTAGTCTGCTCATCAGCAAAATAAAATACCCCTGTCAGTCTCGAACCCTGGACCTTGGACACACTAGACTGCATGAATTACCACTGAGCCACAGCAGATATACAATAACTTGGTGCTGTAATAAATATATCATGCATTACTATGAGGGAATGTAAAGCGAAAATAGGAATGCCATAACACAAATCTTGTTCTGTGGGTCTTTACCAGCAGGTTATATGGAATGGTATGATATGACTGTGAAAAGGGAACCAGGCATTCTTGCAGGATATTATGTTACAGTGGTACTTTACAAACCCCACATGGTATCACAGCTGGAGAAACACTGGCCTTTCTGAATACGGCACACACCTGAATTAACAACTGTGAATGCTATACAGGGATGGCCCTGAGTCGTAAACATAAGTTAGCTGTGACCCTCTGACTCTGTGTGGAATGTAGTAACAGTAGGCAGACAAGTGTGGAATCACATGTAATGAATAATGTCAATAGGTGAGAGTAGACACTGCCTGCACGTCAGACAAGGTGTAGTAATACATATGTTCTGATTCCCTCAAAGTCTCAAATGAAATATGTCAGTAATATATTACAGGGCTATCTCACCTGTATGTACCTTTCCCTGATGCTGTTCCAATATATACATGACAGTATCTGAGGCCTGGCAGAGGCATAAACATACAGGCATACCGGCTCTTCTGCTGTTACACACTTTGAAAATAGCTTTCGAATGAGTTCCACAAGCTTGCTCTTTGTAGAGGTACAACACAGTAATATCCAAGGATGTAGCCATGCACTGCTAACAACAAACTGTGACAATGCCACTGTTCTACTGCCGAAAGGACTGGTGTGGTGCACAGACAAAGAATACTAGGCTAATCTCAGGCTACCATCTGGATATACGCTAGGAAGAACAGTGCAAATAGAAAAACACTAATAACCTCCAAAAAGCACCATGAGAGGAGAAACAATGCACCGGACAGCTCAAAATAATCCAACTGTTTAATAAAACACAATGTGTTTTATTAAACCGTTGGATTATTTTGAGCTGTCCGGGGCATTGTTTCTCCTCTCATGGTACCATCTGGATATGTCCGCAGGTGGGAGCTACACAGATAGACTACTTGCCTTCATAGACTAACAGGTACACAGCAACCCTGTATGTTCAGCAAGGTAAACACCACATGATAATAAATAAAGCTCTCTGCAGGTCTGCACCCCTACCCAAAAGTAACATATACCTGTGTAGTCAGGCACAACCAAGGGTGTAGGTAGCTATACTCAGTACTGAAATATGTCCCCTTGTCTTGAGCAGCCTGTGCTAATGTCAACACAAACAAACCAACAACTGTTCTGAAGTGAGTAATGTACTAAGGACAGTATAGCAGTATAAACACACTGCATGTGCCTGATAATTGCAATTGGTAGTACAACATACATTGTCATCCTCACCACTCTCTTAGGGGTTGAAGGTTTCAAATATACCCCCAAATGTATTGCATATGCACAGCTGTTGCTGTTAAAGAAATGGCCAGCTATGGATCTTCAATAGACCCATCCTGCACATCCCGAGCTGGTATCCCTACTGTATTTCCCTGTTTTGTGGCCACTTTTTCACCACTTTCCATGTCTGCATGGCAGGTCCCTTGTTCTGCTGAGCAAAAAAATAAAAGCTCTGTTAGTCTCGAACCCTGGACCTACAACATTGCATGAAGTATCACTAAGCCACAGCAGACATACAGCAAGATGGTGCTGTAATAAATATATCATGTAATACAATGTGTGACTGTAAAGTGAACAGAGTAATTTAAAAACACAAATCTTGTCCAGTGAATCTTTATCAGCAGTTATTGTGGAATTGTATGACATGACTGTGATAAGAGAGCCAGCCATTCTAGCAGGACATTATGTTACAGTATTACTTTACAAACACCACACACTATCACATCAGGATAAACGCTGACATATTCAAATAGGGCAGAGGCCATACATCCCAACTATGAATGCTTTACAGGGATGTCCCTGATTCATAAGAAAATCCTAGATGTCTCCCTGTGAAACCCTCTGAAAAATACACATGTTATGCAGAAAGTTGGGAAAGTACATGTAATGGAAAATGTCAATAAGGAACAGTAGACACTGCCTGCACATCACAAAAGGTGGATTAATACATATGCTCTCATTCTCTCACAGTCACAGGTTAATGTCTGTAATATATTACAGGTGTACCTCACTTACATGTACCAGTCCCTGAAGTAGTTCAATTATAAACCTGAGTGTATGAGACACCTGGAAGACGCAGACACCCACAGGCATATCATTGGTTCTGCTGTTACACACTCTGCAAATAGATTTGTAAGGAGTTACACAAGCATACCCTTATGTAGGAGTACAGCACATACATATCAACGAATGTAGCCCTGTATTGCTAGCAAACAAGTGTGACAATGACAGTTTTGCAGTGCTGGAAATACTGGTGTGGTGCACAGACAAAGGAAACTAGAATAACCCCTGGCTATCATCTGCATATGTACACAGGTGGGACCTATGCAGACAGACTACTTTCCTTCATAGACCAACAGGTACACAGTAACCCCGTATGTTCAGCAAGATGAACAACACACAATAATATGTACAGTTCTCTGTACCTCAGCACCACTACACAATAGTACAATATATATGTCTATTCAGGCTATACCAAGTTTCTACTTAGGCATACATAGTACTGAACTTGTACAGTTGTCTTGAGTAGCCTGTGCTACTGGCAACACATAAAGGAAACCCAAACAGGACAGAGGTTAATGATGTTTTATTTACAGTATAATAGTCCACAAACAGGTAACGTTGCAGAAAAATACATTGCAATCACTACTGTTGTATGGCAGCTAGTTGTCTAAGTAGAAAAACAGTACATACTCCCATGTATCCTGTGTTCCCATTTGGAAGGTTGAGTAAAATACTACACTGGCAAGTGTGTATTGGAAGCAGCAACAGTCAGGTTTCACTACAACATGCAAAGCACTGGCTACAAGTATATCCTCAGAAATAGGAACTATACCAACCTTCTGACTGACACTACGGTGTCCACAGCAAACAAGCAGGGGCACAAACCTGGAAAGCTGAAAGGGCTACGCCTCCCTACTCTATCATTTTATAGCAGTGTGCTGCTATGCCAGTGAGTACTGCAATTACCACACAGCAGGCTGCATGCAATTACAAAATGGTGGGCACCAATTGGTGCAGAGGCCATCACATGCACATAAGCAGAACCATACAAAAACAGGCTGTACTTGCTTTCTACACATGCAATAATATCATTGCATCTACCAACAGAGACAAAGAGACAGTTGGAGAAAAATAAAGAGAGAAACAACGCAGGAAAAGGAGGCCTGATATCTGCATACATAAAAAAAAGAAAAAAGCAGCAGTACTGTTTAAAACTAAAAATCTACAATGAGACGCAACACAGGAATAAAAGGAAGGGTATGTAACACATATGTATTTGGTGGCATGTAGTAGCTGTTTTTGAAGAGTACTCTATATACAGTGTATCATCTATATGTGTCAGCAGTAGATATCTAAATGTATCTGTACATGTGCATAGATCAAGGGACATACTGCAAATGTTTGTGAAGGGTGTATATGTATATATATATATATATATATATATATATATATATATATATATATGTATATTGTTGAAGGTTGTTCTGTGCACATGTGTATGTAGGTTGTATTGTTCGGCAATGAAAATAGCATGTACTGCTGGTATATCACATGTGGTGTTCATATGTTTGTGTGTATGAATCCACATGTTTCCAGTGTTGCAGCCAGTGAGGCCTGCTAAAGCTACATGGGTGGAGGACACCTTAAATGCATTCTGAGCAACACTGTGTAATATTATGAAATCACTCTGTATCCCACAACTATCACATAATTGATATCCCGACCATGAAAAGTGGACTGTATATGTGCCTATATGTACAGCTATATGTCCAGCAATGAATGTATATATGTATGTGTGTATGTATGTGTATATACAAACATATATATATATATATATATATATATATATATATATATATATATATATATATATATATATATATATATATATATATATATGTATGTGTGTGTCTATAAATATATATATATATATATATATATATATATATATATATATATATATATATGTGTGTATATATATATATATATATATATATATATATATATATATATATATATATGTATGTATATATATGTATGTATATATATATATATATATATATATATATATATATATATATATATATATATATATATATGAGTTTACCGACAGTTCAGAACATCAACACTCACATCTTTGACACCAAATCATCGACTGTTCATAACATCGACATTTCAGGTAAGTGATCATCCCCCTTGCAGGACCCATGGTAGCACGTGTTTCTCTGTTACAACGCGTAAGGTTTACGTGACTCTTTACAATTTACCCTGACAGCGTTGTCCTTAACTTCGTAACAGAGAAACAAGTGCTACCATGGGTCCTGCAAGGGGGAAGATCGCTTACCTGAAATGACAATGTTATGAACAGTCGATGATTTGGTGTCGAAGATGTGAGTGTCGATGTTCTCAACTGTCGGTGAACTCATAGGAACCCATATATATATATATAAAGAGTAGTACTGGCCTCATATATATATATAGAGAGAGAGGGAGAGAGAGAGAGAGAGAGAGACACATGGGGTCATACATACTGCAACAGGTGCGTGCTGCACAAGGCATGGACTGAAGCACAGTGTTAACACTGCAGTGCCATCCCTTCTTGCCAAAAGAATGTACCCATCAAGTACCACATAGATGGTAGTCTGACTAACACCAAAGGTGTGATAAGAGAACCAGGTACACAGGTGGACAGTAGCCTACTCGGTGATAAGTACAGTGCCACACTACCCATGTAATCTGTCTACATAGTACATGTCATCACTAAAGGTGTGTTGTCCAGTTAAATATTGATCAGTGTACCCCAATAGTCATCACACGTACAACCCATTCTATCGTACACTGACACATGTGTTATGTACCTCACATGACAACTATAGCAACTAGAAAGGCTACAGACATACTCCATAAAGAGTAGTACTGGCCTCAAACAGATGGCCTATGCAAACTGACACACAAAACCACAGCTAGACTTGGTGGCATAACACCTACCCAGAGGTGAACTCTACCTAACATACAGACGTATGTCACACACATAGCTGTTGTACATCCTCCACGTTAACATATCACAATCCCTACAAGCTACACGCTCTAGGTTGAAAAACCGTGACAGATCACTTAACAGCACATGCTGGATGGATACATACCTATCTCACAGCCATGACATACTCCAGAACAAACAAACTATCAATAGGAAACAAAGCTCCTACATACCAGTTGTCATACATACCCGTAACGATTGGTGTGATATACAAAATATACACCGGCAACCCTCTCTGAGGCTCTGGTTGACCGGGGACAGTTCAATTAAATTACATGTGTGTCAGAGGCCAGGGTAGCCTATGGCTAGTCTGTTCAATGCCCTAGGCCCATATGTGTATAACCTACCTATGACACGATGCACACACACATGTACATAGTGCAATGCTTGTTACGTGAGGATGACTGAGTGTGATGTTGAATGTGTTGGTGAATGTGTGCAAGGTCTGTAAAGGTGTGATAGCTTAGTGTGTTATTGTTTCTGCCATGGTAGTTTGCTTCCTATCTGGGATCACAGCAAAAGATGTGTATAGCATTGCTAGGCAGACAGAGTAGGATTCCATACAGTGTGACATATTTCTCCATTGTCAAGTGTGTTCTGCCATTGTAGCCCAATGCAATACATGTATGAGTAGTGAGTGTTACGGCTGTACATTCCAAATCCCATATGACTTGTAGCAGTACCTGTAGCTGTAGGCCTAAACAGCACAGTACGTTGCATGTTCACATTGCTTGCAAACACTGTATTCTGTGTTCCCTGTAGTCCTCACAGAATACGAGTCAGTCATGATGTTTTGTAAGTAGTGCACACATCACTGTATGGTACACCCGTAAAGCTAATCTTGTTTGCCATACATTTGTGTGTCGTCTGTATGTGTGATGTGTGTGTAATCAGGCCTGTACTATGCCCCATACATATGTGTGTTACAGAGTATATGTATGTATTTAGCAACATGTATAGTGTAGTACAGCAGTATGACACCTATATTAACAACTGTGCACATATGTTAGGTAGGTGTTTGACATTGACGACTAGAGTGTTAGACTGGTAATACTGTACCTGTACTTCACATCCATTTAAATGGAGGACATCTGTCTTTATGCATTAGCTTGATGTATACCGCCTGTGGCTAGGTGGAGGATGGTGTCACATACAGTGTGTCATGTACTGCTTTATAGTCTGACATACTGCCATCACTTTGCTGCTGTGCAGAACATGGTTTGGTATATATATAGTGAGCCACGCACTGTCATCCTGTTGTAGCCTGAGCACTGATATGTGGTATTGCACGTGTGCATCTTCTGACAGGAAATTGCATGCTGTATTTGTCGAGTAATTGATATGTGTAGTTTAGAATATGAGGTGTGCCACATGGCTTGTTCACATATATTGTTAATTTGTCTTCCAGGGTCATGGCCCACAGTAGGAACCCTGCATATTCTGTTGATGAGGATGCTGAGATACACACCAGCCTTGTACAGCATTTCCACCTGCTGTTTTCACGAACCAGCCAGAACCAGCATGAGAGGGCTTCACTGTGGCAAGAGATTGTTCGTCGGGTAAATGACATAGGCATGCATAACCAGACATATGAGCAGGTACGCCATCACGGCAGTGATTTAATTCGACATGTCCAGCAGCGTGCATCTGATATCCACAGACAACAGCTTGCCACAGGTAGTGGGGTAGCTATCCACCCCCCCCATCAGTGTGGAGGAGCTCCTCCTAAGTGTCGTGGCTCCAGGCCAACAACAACAACATCCACAAACATGTGCCATCATGGAGGCCGGAGCCACCCAGCATGTTGAAATGGAGCATGCAGGTAACATGCCATATCTGCAGTTGACTGTTCTCTGTACTGGTAGATTATGCATATGTGAGATGTGTACTGTGTATGTAGCTGTTATGCTGCCTATTCTTGTGCAAGATTGATATTCTGAATATAATCTGTACACCTGTGAAAGCCAACTGTTGTACTACTGTACTTTATCATACTCACAGTAGCAATGGCACAGTTGTGGCCACTGACGATCACTCTCATATTTTTGCAGGTCCCTCTGGAGTGACAGTAAGGCAGCCAATCCATGCTGGTAAGTGTGTAATAACGATACTATTGCTAATGACATGTGCATGTCATACGGAGGTGTAGTCTGTGCACATGTAACACACCTATGCATAACGCATGCTGTGCATGTTTGCTATGAGACTATGCATATCCCATTAATCTCAGTAGCTGCCTCACTCACATGCAATACACAGAGCATCACACACAAGGGTGGCAACACAGTAGTGGACATTGGATAGGCATACCTGATACACATGTACACAACACACACAAGTTTGGCATAGACACTACACCTTAGCCTGCTACACATGTCCAATCCTGACACCTGCTGTATGCCAACCCTTCAGTATCCCACTTATCATCTACGCAGCATGCATAATATACCTGAGGGGTAGAGGCCTATCATGTCTCTGTGCAACAGTCTTGAACAAATAATACATTCATGTTAGGCAGTGCTCCCTATTGGCCACCTTACACACCCATGTAACAAGTGGCTGTGTAACTGTGGATGTAGCCATGTTACCACACTTCAGGTACAGCATGCTAGCTGCCTGTCTGGCACACATTATTATTGTTGACTGACCACAAGATGCATGTTGATCATGGCTCGTTACTACACCACATCCAGTTACACTGACCACAGAAGTACACATAGCAGTTATTGCGTAGCACCGTAATGTTGTGTGTGTGTGTGTGTGTGTGTGTGTGTGTGTGTGTGTGTGTGTGTGTGTGTGTGTGTGTGTGTGTGTGTGTGTGTGTGTGTGTGTGTGTGTGTGTGCAAATATATGCACCCAGAGCTTGTAACACTTGCACAACATTGTTCTGTCCTTGTACACATTATGTCCCTGGGTGAAGACAATCACTGAACAACTACACACAAGCATCAAGTACATGTATACTGTTATTAACAAGGGCTGTCTACACTTGCACTGCATGTTCTTGTGCAACACATAATCTGCATGCTGACATGTGTTAGGTGATGATTTTCCTTGTGATACTCTCACCCACACTCAAACACTATTGTGTATGTGTTGGATTGCAGGTGTGTGTGTGTTTGTATCTGCTGTACTGAGGAGGGTAGTTGTGTTCATGTGTGCATGTGTGCATGTGTTCATGTGTTCATATGTGCATGTGCTCATGTGTGCATGTGTGCAGGTGTGCTAACATCATGTACACATTGTAAACTGTGTTTCCTGTCTTCCTCTCACAGGTTCTGATGTTGCTCTGGTTGAGTGCAGCAGGGAACCTGAAGCCACTGCTGGAGATAGTGATAATGATGATACATGTGTAATGGCAAAGGGAGGTGTGACAGGGTCTGTCGTTGGTCAGCCAATTGACACTACACAGCATTCAACCCCATCTATGTGCACAGTCATCCTGCCGATACATCCATTGTCACCAATGTCCTTAGCTGAGGGACAGCATATGGTAGGCATTGACCAGGATAGTGTGGTATCATTGGAACATGCATCCCCTCACAGCAGCCTTGCCCAGATTCCTGAAATGGTACCACACAGGCAGATGTCCAGGGGTTCTCGTGGGAGCATCCGTGGTCGTAACGCCCCTGTCAGACATGCCCATAGAGGTCTTTCAACCTCAGCTATGTTCCTGGCTGTAATGCAGGCACAGGCACATATGGAACAGTACACCAAACAGGGTCTGAGGGAGCATAGAGCACATCACACTGCTATGAATGACACTATGCGTGACGTTGCGTCTGCCATCCGTAATTTCACCGAGGTCATTGATAGACGTTGGGGGGACACATTAGATGTCATCCACAACTACATGTTCATGAGCCAGGACAGTGCAGGATGATTGAGGCATCGACATGGACGTATGCCAGCAACATCATCAGATGGCAGTCATCGCAGACGACAACAAACTCACAGCTGCTCCCATAGTGCCAGTACCAGCCCCAGCAATGCTGGGTCTGTGCTGAGATTAGACTGCCCTAGAAGACCACGTGCACGTGGCTCTGGCCAGTCCCAGCAGGGACATGTGTCCAGTCAACAACCCACTGAGTCTGATGACAGTACCCAGTCTGGCCTAGTACCTGATACTGTCTGTAGCACCCCTGCCGGGAACAGGTACCGTGTCCGTGGCCAGAGACAGTGATCTGTATGACCTGGCAGGTAGAGTCTGTGGCTGTCCACAAACTCCCGTATATGGCAGCCACGTGGTGGAACTGTGTGCATGCATACACACACACATAATGCTAACACCTAGGGCTAACACATACACACACACACACATCGCAACAACATTGCCCCATGTTGTACTGTTGTCCCTCACTAACACACACACACATACATGTTGATTGGATGTGTCAATGGCAGACTCTGGCAAACCAAGTACACACCCTGTGCATATGATGAAACTGTGCCACCTCCTGTCATCTGTAACATTGATGCAGGAACAGGCTAGCATGGTGCTGATGCACAGGGTGACTACATAGCACTGTAGTAATATTATCATGTTGTTAACAGTAGAGTGTAATGATATTGTTGTGGGTATATCCAAGCAGGCATGATGCATTAACACTATGATTGTCATTGTAGTTTTGTATACACCAGTGTTAATTCCCAAAGTATATTGTCTGCACATGTGCTACATGGCTGTTGTGTGTAGCTGTGCCTGCATGTGTTGGAGAGTGGACAGTAGATGTGTGATGTTTGCAGCACAGAGTTGCAGGTGTACATTTGTGAACAAGGTGGAGTTGCATTCTCTGCATGTAGGTGCGTAGTGCACACATGGGAAGGGTGACATGCACCATCTGACACAGTATTCATACATTGTAGTTCTTATTGGTGGCCAGTATGCATTGTACTACACATATGTTTCACCTGGGGTCACATGTATGTATGACATGGTTTGACACTATGCTGTGGGTTATATGGTTTCTAACTGTCAATGGTCTGCATTCTGGTAGTATACACAACCTACATAGCCTGACTTTAAGTGGTCGTTACATGGTGTCTCCTCAACTGATACACAGATGTAGGAAACCCAGTGTCAGTGATATCTCTTCAGTACTACACTATACCAGTAGCAATTGTTAGTGAGCCCCACACATCCCTGGGAACAATACTGTATGGCATATAGCAGTCTCACGTACATGCCAACATACTAAGGATATGTCCATCCACGACTGCAAATGCATACAGTGGCCTACAATGCATTCTACACATGACACACCTATCCACCACAAGGGTATCATACAGACAGATACCTGTTGTCCAAGCCATGCTGTATTGCTATAACGCAACTGTAGCATCGTCATCAGCATGTACTTAACATAGTATTCCAACAGTACCATGTAGGTGGTAGCACCCATCATGTAGAATGGGTAATGGTGTGTACATACGGACAAGTGTTATCTCATCTATCCTTTGATATTCACATTTCCAAAGGTATTCTGCAGTCCCTCGGTATATCACATAAGCAAGAAGGTGTCTGTATGCATATCGACGACAGTTGCCATACACCTACACTGGATGTCCATTACTCACAGACTTTGCTGTGTTTGAACATGTCTGATGTATACCCCAGACATGAATCCACACCCACATTAATCTATCAAAGCTGTCATGGGTGTGTGTCACACAGTTGGCCTAGGACACAGATCACTATAGTAGCCTGCATTGTCACCAACATACATGTATGGCCTAAGGTCTGGGAAGCAGTGACACACACTGGCAAAGGTAACAACTGTATTCATATATGAGGCAGGCTTCACACATAGGAACTATTGAAGGTCACAGGTACATATATGTATTTGGCACACACATACCTGATGTGTGCATTGAAATTACTGTTATACTAATATCTCATACAATAATAAAAGCAAAACCCACAACACATTGACAAACTGTGTGACACACACATGGCATTTGCAGGATTCAAACCACTACCTGAATATGTTATGATACTACAGACATACACGTTAACATGACACGCTATATGTTTTACTGGGGATGTCCTTATCAAATGCTGTATTTCTATGAGTCTGACTCCATTAGAGTTGACAAAGATGTATTTACCACATTTGAAGTATTGTCAAGGTCTCCGAAAGTAGCACTCCTCTCAAAGGTGATTACACAGTACCACACACATTCAGCAATTGCAGGATTCAAAAGCCTGCCTAGCTATGTTCTCAGAATACAGACATATGCATTAACACCATGTGCTATATGCTTTACTGGCCTTCTTATTTCCACACCTACATTTGTATGCTGCTGACATCATCAGAGCTGCCAAAGAGGAATATACCTATATTGAGGTGTTTCCATATTCTACAAAAGGCACATTCATCTTCCATAAAGTCATACAGACACATACATCCCCTCGCCCCACACATACACTCAGCAACTGCAAGATTCAAACCCTACCTAACTATGTTATGACACTAGAGACATACACATTAACGTGATGCGCTATATGCTTTACTGACTTTCTTATTTCCACACCTATATTTGTAGGATGCTGACATCATCAGAGCTGCCAAAGGGGATCCAGCTCTTTTGAGGTGTTTGCATCATCTCCAAAAAGCACTTTTCTCTCAAAGTCAGTCACTTAAATGAAGACAGCCACACACACTCACACAGCAGTTGCAGTATTCAACCCCCTACCTATGTTCTCAGAATACAGACATATGCATTAACACAACGCGCTACATGCTTTACTGGCCTTCTCATTTCCACACCTACATCTGTATGCTGCTGACATCATCAGAGCTGCCAAAGAGGAATATACCTATATTGAGGTGTTTCCATATTCTACAAAAGGCACATTAACCTTCCATGAAGTCACACAGACACATACACTCCCCCCACACACACACACACACTCAGCAACTGCAGGATTCAAACCCCTACCTAACTATGTTATGACATTACAGACATACGCATGAACATGACGCACTATATGTTTTACTACCTTTCTCATTTCCACACCTATATTTGTAGGATGCTGACATCATCAGAGCTGCCAAAGAGGAATATACCTATATTGAGGTGTTTCAATACTCTCCAAAAAGCACTTTCACTTTCCATAAAGTCACACAGACACATACCCCCCACACACACACACACAACTAGAAACATACACATTAATGCAATGCGCTATATGCTTTACTGTGTGTATTCTTTCCACTGCTATATATGTAGTACACTGACATCATCAGACTACACATGGTAATGGGTGTGCAGTTCATGTTATGAAATCCCAAGACTGCACCATGGGCGACAGCAGGTGTTGACAGCATGTATAGGACAACACTGGTTTCTCCCACTGGTAGGTGCTGGTGTGTATGAGCTGAGACGTACCTCCCTGGACAACATGAAAAAAGACATAGATGAGCTCTCTGATCATGTAGCCTAGGCTGGTATGACCCGCACCTTGAGTAGCATCTTGCCCTCACCAAGAATGATGGCACAGTATGAAGACAAAAGTATCAGTTTCAACAATTGCCTACAGTATTGTTGTCATTCAAGGGGGATCCAGTGTCTGTGAGCCTGGGTAGAATGCTCGACAAGCCTCGTTGCTTCACTAGGGATGGCTTGCATCAGTCACCCTTGGGTTTCGTATAACAGCCAAGGCTCTTGGTACCCCCATAATGTCTTTTTTAGGCAAGGCTCAAAGGACAAACCCACCTCCATAGACAACCCAAGGATAACTATAACTACGGGTAATGCTACTGAATGCCAGACATCTAAACCGCAACATGCACGCACTCGAGCCTCTCCTCAGTATGTAGACAATCAATGTCTGTGCAGTAACAGAAACCTGGTTCAAGGCCCCCAAGAGCACCACAGCACTACCAGGTTATAACTCATACCATGCTTTTCGGGCCCAAACATCAGACCAAAACACAAAAGGAGGGGGAGTATGTATATTCATCAAACATACCTACACCTCCAGGTTAGTGGCACTGCACGAAGCATCGGAGACCATCCATGTGCAACTAACAGAGGGCATAACTGCCTTTCAGTTTGTAGCTGCTACAGATCACACTCCCTTTTACAGGAACCCCACTTGGCATTCCTGAGAACAATGGAGAATATGACGTTCTCACCTAACACCATGATATTGGGTGACTTCAACTACCCAAACATTGACTGGGTAAACTACTCAATGCCAAACACTGTCACACAATGATTCCTTGCATTTATAAACTCTACCACTATGGAACAACTGGTCACCACTCACACAAGAGGGGGCAACATATTGGACCTTGTCATCACCAACATGGGGACTCTATGTTCCACACCAGAGGTAAACCCCTCATTTGTAAGATCAGACCATAAACAAATTTTCATGGACATCCGTATCCCATCCCCACCCCCAGCCAGGGAGACCACTGTACCACATTTCTCAAAAGCTAACTTCACACTTCTCAAGACTGAGGTGGAATCCTTCAAAGACCCCGGGCCAGAGAATAATACTGTCCAATCCGCAGAATCCTTTACAAACGCATTCTATGAGCACCTGAAGGAATGCATGGATCGTACTATCCCAAATGGAAACAAGACTCACTCCTCCAAATACAGGTGACCTGTATGGTGGACCCCGGCCATAGGTAAGCTATACAACTGAAGGAGGAAGCTACTACATGGTAGAGCAAACTCCCAAAAAGGGATCTATCTGAGTACCAGTTGCAAATCTGTCATATGACAATACATATTTTTGCACAGAGTGTCGGGTTTTTGCATACAACATGTCTGTGGGATATTGGATAAGGGCTATTCAAGGTCTATGTGGGATGTGTGTAGCTCATTTCAGTGATATATGTCCCGGGTGTCTGACTTGCGAACAGTGTAGCTGTTTGCCAAACATGATCTGCCCATGCACATACCAAAGGTGGTAGTGTTGTGTGTGTGTGTGTGGGCTTCCAATCGCTCTGTTTATGACTTTAATCATGATGGACTCCATGTCCTTGCAGATCAGACATCATAGAGATATACGACTATAGTTCCCATGGTCTGTTGTGCACCAACACTTCTCCAGTGTGGCATGTGTTGCTGGAACACATTCGACATTAACATATTCTGTAGAGAGGGTATGGCTCATCAGACTGTTCAGGTGCAGGCTCTGTATGTTCTGCAGTTCACTTGTGAGACATATAGGGAAACAATGTGATCCCATCAATGCCATGTTTTGAGCCTGGGAAGGAGCTGTTTACCCATTCTATATGTGATATCTCCTGGTATGATGATAGGACCTTCTGTCAGTGGGATCATGCATGTTGGTTCACTAGGGGCAGCTTGCACCTGTCACCCCTGGCCTTTCAAATACTGCTATGGCACTTTGCACTGCAATATTGCCTTTTGTAGGCAAGCCACAGTAGACACAACTACCTCCATAGACAATACAAGGTAACTGACACTACCAGTGATGCTGCTCCATGCCAGACATCTACACCTGTACATGCATGCACTCAAGGATCTCTACAGTATGGGGTATATCAATATCTGTGCAGTCACAGGAACCTGGGACAAGTGTCCTGAAAGCACACCAGCACTACCAGGGTACACTTCATACAATTATATATGTCTACATTAACCAGGACACACCTGGAAAGGAGGGGGAGTATCCATATACAGCAAAGATACACAAACCTCCAGGTGAGTAGCAATGCACAAAACATTGGATACCATCCATGTGTTGTTTACAGTGGGCTACACTGCCTTTCTGGTAATAGCCTGCTACAGACCACACTCACAAATGGAGGGACCACACTTGCCTTTCCGGTGAACACTGGCAGATATGTGGGTCTCTGCAACCAAATTATAGTGGGTGACATCAAGTAGCCAAACATCGAATGTATATACTACTCAAGGCCCAAAATCATCACACAATGATTACTCAAGTATGTCACCTGACATGCTATGGAACAAGTGGTCACCACCACCACAAGAGGGGTATTCAGACTGTACCTAGTCCTTACCCACATTGGGTCTCTATGTTGCACACCTGAGGTATACCCCTCATTGGTAAGGTCAGAACATACATTTATCTCACTGTACAACCATATCCGTTCCACACACCCAGTCTAGGTACTCTCAGTGAGGTACCTCTGACAAGCAGATGTCACACTTCTCTGAACCAAGGTGGTTTTCTTCAAAACCCCCAGCTCAGTGTCAACTACAACTCAGACCACAGTATCCTTTAGATACCCATTGTATGGACACCTACAGGAATGCTTGGTTCATGCTATCCCACATGTATCCAAGAGTCAGTCCTGTAAAGGCAGATGACCTGTGTGGTGGACCCCGGACATACATACACTATGCAACAACAGGAAAGGCTACTACATGATAGAGCAGTATCCCACAAAATGAAGGCATCTCTGATCAGTACTAGCGGCTAGCTACAATCAGTCATAACATGATCTAAGGCCTGCTTCGACAGTATGAATGCACAATACACTAATGACAATAACAAGGCCTTCTTTAGTTATGTCAGGTACCTGGGTGGCAGCTCCAACATATGCTATGTTGTAGTGTATCATTACCACAACATACACTGAGCCCACAGACATTGGCAACATGCTGGCAGACAGGCTCAGTGCATACTTTTCCTACCATTCCACAAATGTAGGAATGTCCATCCCAACGGAGTGTATCCTCCCTGACAATATATATGTACATGTGAGAGCTGCCCGCTACAAAGCAATAACACAGCAGTTATGGGACCACTACGTGACCCAGGCTGTGTCTCACGCAGAATTCATGACAGACATAAGCATCACATAATGTCAATATTCAATATCAAACGTACTACAGGATATGTCCCCAAGGAATGTCATACAGCAACAGTAGTGCCGCTCAACAAAGGTGCTGCCACACGGGACAATGGACACTATCACCTTATAAGCCTGACTAGCCTGTTTTGCAAAGCTATGGAGAGTATCATCATGGAAGCCATACACAGACATTGTCAACCTCCAGACACAGGGTCATACACAATTCACCTTTGTTAAGGACACCACATGCCTCCTGCACCTGGTAAACCTCTTTAAAACAGTTAACAGGGCCATAGACATAGGGTAGGTAGTTGACACAGCCTACCTGTACCTACCACAAGCCTTTGACACAATAGCCCACTCGGACATCTTACATACACTCACCAGTTCTCATATCAGCACATATGTCACAAGATGGATTGCAACCTGGATTAGGGTTAGCACACACATGGTTGGGATTGCAGACGCCATATCAGGGTGTACACCAGTTACATGTGGGGTCCCACAAGGCTCAGTTATGTGACCTCTCTTGTTCCATATATATTTCTCTGAGGTACAGTCTAACACAGGAGGACTGTGGATGACCAAGGTGGCAGATGACTGTATACTGTGTGCCATCATCGACTCTCCAGCTGACACAAGTATCCTCCTATGAGGGATCACAGGAATGTTTAACTGGTGCCAGAGCCATAGCATACAGCTAAATGCCATGAAATGCATAGTCATCACCTTTGGGAATGGCAAAGTGCACACAGATTAACACATAGATGGTAATCCATTACGTACAGAAGGTGTACTTAGGGATTTGTGGACAAAAGTAGATATCCATCTCTCCTTTGGACATGCTGGTGTGAATGACCTGAGACGTACCTCCCTGGACAACATGAAAAGAGACATACAGGAGCTCTCTGAGCATGCAGGCCAGGCCGGTATGATCCTGACCTTGAGCAGCATCTTACCATCACCAAGAATGATGCCACAATATGAAGACAAGATGATCAATTTCAACTATTGGCTTAAGTACTGGTGTCATTCAAAGGGGATCCAGTGCCTGTCAGCCTGGGATGACATGCTCGACAAGCCACGCTGCTTCGCTAGGGATGGCTTGCACCTGTCACCCCTGGGCTTTCGGATATTGGTGAAGGCTCTTGCCACCCCCATAGTGCCTTTTTTATGCAAGGCTCAAAAGACAAACCCACCTCCATAGGTAACACAAGGGAAAAGAAAACAAGGGTAATGCTACTCAACGCCAGAAGTCGTAACCTCAAGATGCATGCACTCAAAACCCTCCTCAGCATGGAGAACATTGATGTCTGAGCAGTGACTGAGACCTGGTTCAAGGCTCCCAAGAGCACCCCAGCACTACCAGGCTAAACCTCATACCATACTTTTCGGCCACAAAACTTGGACTGAACCACAAAAGGAGGGGGAGTATCAATTTCCGTCAAAGATACCCACACCTCCAGGTTGGTGGCACAGCACAAAGCATCAGAGACTATCCATGTGCAACTAACAGTGGGTAAAACTGCCTCCCAGTTTATAGCCTGCTACAGACCACCTGCCCAAACCCAGGAACCCCACTCAGCCTTCCTGAGAACATTGGAAAATATGACGGTCTCTCCAAACACCATTATATTGGGGGACTTCAACTACCCAAACATAGACTGGGAGCATTACTGTAGCTCCAACACCCTAACCCAAAGGTTCCTAGAATTTATAAACTCAAATGCTATGGAACAACTAGTCACCACTCCCACAAGAGGGGAAAACATACTGGACCTGATCATCACCAACATGGGGATCTTATGCTCCAGACCGGAAGTGTATCCCTCACTGGTGAGATCTGACTATAAATTAATCTCAATGGATATCCACATCCTGTCCCCACCCCCTGCCCAGAAAACAACAGTAAAAAAGCTTTCTAAAGCAAACTTCACAGTCCTCCAAACCGAGGTGGAATCCTTCAAACCCCCCAGGCCCGTAGTAAATATGGCCCAGACTGCAGAATCCTTTATAAACACCTTCTATGATCACCTACAGGGATGCATGGATCATGCAATCCCAAATAAAACCAAGGGCCAATCCCCCAAAGGCAAGCATCCTGTCTGGTGGACCCCAGCCATAAACAAACTATACAATAGAAGGAGGAAGCTGCTGCATGATAGAGCAAACTCCCTAAAAGGGAAGGCATCTGTAATCAGTATTAGCAAGAGACTACGGGCACTCATGAAATCATCTAAGGCCAGTTTCGAGAAACAACTGCACAGGACACTAAAGATAATCACAAGGCTTTCTTTAGTCATGTTAGGAACCTGGGTGGAAACTCTCAGATATGCTCAGAGTTAGTCCAAAATGACAGAATATACACTGATCCCACAGACATTGCCAATATCCTGGCTGACAGGTTCAGCGCAAACTTCTCCCACCCCTCCCCCCCAAAAGAGCAATTATGTATCCCAGCAGAGTGCTGCCTCACTGACATATCAGATGCTCAGGTAAGAGCCGCCCTCTCCAAAGCAAAAATCACAGCATCAATGGGACCAGACGGTGTCCCAGGCTGCGTCCTACATGAACTCCAAGAAGAGCTGAGCCCCAATATAAAGCTACTGTTCATTCTCAGCCTTACTACAGGATATGTACCCAAAGAATGGCGTACAGCAACAGTGGTCCCTCTCCACAAAGGTCGCACCTCAACAGATCCTGGAAACTATCACCCCATAAGCCTGACCAGCTTGGTCTGCATGGCTATGGAGAGGATCATCATGGAAATCATAAATAGGGACATTGGGGACCTACAGTCACTGGATCCTACCCAGTTTGGCTTTGTTAAGGGCAGATCATGCCTTTTAAACTTGGTTGATTTCTTTGAAACAGTCACCAAGGCCATTGACGAGGGAAAGGTGGTCCATACAGCCTACCTGGACCTAGCAAAAGCCTTCGATACAATACCCCACTCAGGCATCATAGATAGGCTCTCCAGCTTAAATATAAATCCCTATGTCACTAGATGGGTTGCAAACTGGCTCAAGGACAGAACCCACATGGTCAGAATTGCTGAAGCCATGTCAGACTCCAAACCAGTTACAAGTGGCATCCCACAAGGCTCAGTCCTTGGACCTCTCTTGTTTGGTATATATTTCTCAGAGGTACAAGCCAATACAGGAGGATTGTGGCTGACCAAGTTCGTAGATGACTGCAAACTGGGCACCATAATCGACTCTTCAGCTGACACAAGCATCCTCCAAAAGGGTCTCATAGAAACTGATAACTGGTGCCAAACCCATGGCCTCAAGCTAAACGCCAAAAAGTGTATAGTCATCCCCTTTGGCAAAAACAAAGTACACAGAAATTACCACATAGGTGGTAAGCCATTAAGCACAGAAGAAGTAATTAGGGACCTGGGGACCCAAGTTGATAGCAATCTATCTTTTGATAACCACGTGGCCAAAGTAGTTAGGAAAACCTTTTATATAACCCACCTAATCATGAAAGGATTCACATCCAGATCAAGGGAGGTCATTGTGCCTCTGTACTCATCCCTCATCAGGCCCATAATCGAATACAATGCCCCTTTTGGGATGTACCTTACCCGACACCTGCAGAAACTGGAAAGACCCCAGAAGTACCTCACCAAGAGGATCAAAGGGCTCAAACAGTTTCCATATACTGCCCGGCTAAAGAAACTCCAGCTCTACTCAGTTGCATACTGCCTGCTAAGAGGCGATCTGTGCCTGATGTATAAAGCCATGCCCAACTCAGAATTAATGGACATGCTGCACCTCATAAAATCCAAATCCCATCGAGCTACGCGCTCGAGGGACTTGAACCTCAGCACGGAAATAAATAGAACATGCTGGAGGGACAGATTCATAACCCAGAGGCTCTCTTCACTCTGGAAGAGAATCCCAGTCCAAGTTAGGCAGAGTCCCTCACTGACTCTCTTCAAGAGGAATCTTGATGAGTGGATGGGAGACCATATGTTTACCCCAGGTATCAATTCTGTGTCACTGTTAGACAGAGGCACAGTTAACTAACCTCGAATAAGGGCATATTAAACCTCACTTGAAAATGGGTGGTGAAAGCCAAACATGCTCTGGCTAGGCTTACAAATGCCCTAGGGCAGATAGCCTAGTATGAACCTATGAACCTATGAACATTGGCAAAGTGTTTATGTAGGCCTTCTATATTTCCCACCTTATCCATAAAGGTTTCACTTATGAAGCAAGTGAAATCTTTGTGCACCTGTACTCATCAGGACCATACTTGGGTACAATGCACCATTTTGGATGTACCTTACCCGACACCTGCAGCAAATTTACTGACCACAAAGGTACCTCACTCAACAGGAGAGTCTTACAGATGGCCTACAAAGTTCAGCTACAGACACTCAAGATGTACTCAGTTGCTTAATGCCTACCCAGATGCAATCTGTGACTGCTGTATACAGCCATGTACAAGCAAGAAGTATTGGTCATGCTCCACCTCAGGATATCTGTATCCCTTATAGCTACACTATACAGGGACATCAAACTCAGCACAGGAGTACTACTACATGTAGCAGGGCCAGATTCATATCACAGGGGCTACACTCACTGTGGAACATACTCACACTCCACATTAGGCGGAGACACTCACTGACCCTCTTCAGTGGAGGTCTCAATTAGAGTATGGGTGATCATTCATTTACCCATGGGATGTCTTCTGTGTCCCTGCTAGACAGAGGCACAATGCACTAACCGTACAACAGCTATCTTGTGTGACCTACTATTCCAAGGCACAATATAGTAGTCTACAGGGTGGTGAAAGCCAAGCACAGTCTGGATAGCATTATGAATGCCCTATGGCTGATACCTACTATCAAGCAATGACACTATGTACCTATGATACTGTTTGGTGTGCACATTGTTTATTGTTGATAGTGACTGCAGGTTTGTTATCTTCTTTGCTTTCCTACTTTCTATGTACAACATATGTATCTGTAGTACATATGTGATTATGACTGACTTCCAGGATGTTCTATATATGTCTGTTATCTTATAAGGATGTGCACAAGCCAGGACTGTTGGCTTGTGAGGGGTTCCTGGGTTAACACATGAACCACCAGATATGACTGGCACCCTGCTGCACGCACATATGGCCTAAGTGTGTGAGCATGCTCAGTTTGCCCTTTCAGTGTTTATTTGTGTGGGCATGCCCAGTATAACCTGTCAGTATGTTGCTGTGTGGGGTCCAATACATTTGTTAACATGTGTGAACATGGACATTATTAACATGTATAGTATGTGTGTTGTACATCAAGTTATATTTATAATGCAGGGCCCACCTGTGTGTCATAACTCAACATGAATTATGCTGTGCCTGCAGGGTTTCCTTGAGACACTTTGCATAGACTTATCAACAAGTCTTCCTACAGGCTGACCAGTGAAATACTGTCATGGTTTAGTGGTTTAGTACTTAGACTATAGTGTATGGTATCCTGGGTTCAAGACCTGTCACTGCTTCAAATTCTCCTATTGTGCAGATCAGACTCCTTAAGGTCAAGTAAAGCATATTTGTGTATGTTTACCTGCTTTTGCTCATATATGGCCATCTTTGACCAGACTTGCTCAACATTTGTCAACATTGATGAATGGTGGCCAATATTGCTGAAAATTGTCCAAAGTTGTAGCAGTTAGTGTGTATGATTGTGTTTACATATTATTATATAGTGGCAAAGCTGTTTAGCACTGCTTTATATTGGTTAACAAAATGCAATCATGCCTCAGGTGGTGCTGCAGGGCTGCCTATGTCGGATGCAATTCGTACACTCCCAATACATGTTTGGGAACAGGGAATGTCAACTTACTCATACCTTTTACTATATGTGCGGGTCAGGAAGAGGTATCATTTCCAGGGCTCCTACTGAGCCAGTGTATGTGCTATGTGTTGCCTCTTTGCCAAGGTCAAAGCATACTGGGCATGCCTCCTTCTGCCTACTGGGGCAGGCTCAGGTTGTTCTTCCGAGTCACGCTCTGCCTGTGATGGCCTTGGCATTGGTGGGTGGCTGTATGGCCCGTGCCTATACTGATCCTGCTGCAGCTGTTTTCGCAGGATCATGTTATGTAGCATTGCACATACCATGACAATTTGGGTGCATGTAGTTGGTAAGTACTGCAAGGCTCCACCAGATGTGTCTAAGCACCAGAACCGTGACTTGAGCAGCCCAAACACATGCTCGATTACATTTCGTGTTTGTGCATGTGCCTCATTATGGCATTCCTGTTCAGGTGTGTGTGCATTTCTGATGGGTGTCATCAGCCATGGCTCAAGTGCATATCCAGCATCCCCCACTAGGTGACCATGAGGAATATCCCCATTGGCAAATGTCTGGTACAGCTGTGTCAGATGCCAGATATGGGAATCATGGTAGCTTCCAGGGCAGCCAGCACACACATTCATTATTATGCCCTGGGCATCACACACAACATGGAAGTAGATGGAGGGGAAGCCCTTGCGGTTAATGTAGGCCCTACCCCGCTCACCAGCTGGTGCTTTGATACATATGTGTGTGCAGTCCATTGCACCCACTACCTCAGGGTATTCTACTATTTGCTGGAAAAGACGCATATTGCTGGCCAATACCTCACAGGAATTTGGGAAATATACATGATCACCGACATGTGCTGACATGGCATCCAGGAACTGGTGCAGTACCCTGGATGCTGATGCCTGTGATATCCCCATCATATCACCAGTTGGTCTCTGGAAAGTACCTGTTGCTACTATTCATAGGCCAACACATACCTTGGTTTCCACTGGAATGGGTTCCCCTCTGTTGGTTCTGTGTGTCAGGCATGGCCTGCACAGCTCAACAATTTGCTGCAAGAGGTCTCTGTCCACTCTATAGCGCTCCACTATCTCCAGCTCATGTAGCCCCTGGTAGGTAACCCTGGGCTGGTACACTCTTCTCCATCTCCACACTGGGTGTTGATCAGCAGCATTACCATTGTCACCACCCACAGCATATTGCATATGCTGCCTTATGACAGCAATGGCAGCCCCTAACATTTTTTTTGTCTTAGTACAGCTTTTTCAGTATTCACTTCTCTTAGCTGACTGTAGTGCTGCAGTGTGTCTGAGCAATACATGGTAAAAAGTTGCTTGCAGATTTTTAAGTGCTGGGCTGGGCTGGGCTAGTGTACTGCCTGTTTAATTGCCTGATTCTGATTGTTTCCACCTGCTAGCTTTGCTGATTCTCCCTGGTTAACTTCCTACTGTTTGTTGTGCTTCCTTTTCTCTTCCTATTTCCACAAGGGGCAGTGCCACGCACACGAGCGCAAACACACACACACCAGCTCACACACGCGCACACCAACTCACACGCGTGCACACAAGCGCACATAAGTGCACACAAGCTTACACGGCCCAACACTTGCTAATTCCTGCTTAAACGCGTGCACACAGGTACAAATGCGCATACACAAATGTTAACAGTCTTAATGACACTTACTCCAGCTTAAACACATGCACACAGTGTTACTCGGTTCTACAGGTGCACACACGCACGCAAACATGTTCTAAACACTTTTATAAGAAAGTTTAGTAATATTTATTCACTGCATACATCTTCCATTTCTTAACTTTACCTAGGATACCTGCTGACACTCCTCTTCCATTGATGAGTACCTGACAGCAGACACATGCCACTCTGCTCCAATGAGCTTACATTCTTTCATATATGCCCCCCTCGTGATGTCACCTATCTTCTACTCTGTTATTCCCCTTATCTTAAGTCTTACACTCCACTGACTGTGCTCATTTGCTATGTAAACTTGTGATTCACTATCCTTACCCTCATTTGCATAGGATTGCCTAGTAATGCTTGGCTACATCTCTTGGACTGAGTTCCCCCCTTGCCAACCTCTACTCGGTAGCCATGTTGTCTTCAGCCTGCCATTCATTTGCATTGTATATTATGATATCTTATAAAATGCCTATTTGTGGCTTTTATTTTCTTATTTTATGATTTTTATAGCATACCCCATTTGCGCGGCGCTGCGTTAAGCTTAACCCTTGCCGATCGGGGAAAAAAAAATGTATTTTTATTTTTTGCATCGGGGAAATTTGCCAGTGGCTGTATATTTGGCCATTGGCATGCTTCCTCAACCATATGCAACCTTTATTTGGAGCTGTCACAGCTCTATTGTGCTATTTGCAGAACGGTACTCAGTTGTCAACTGAGTACATTTCTGCAAATAACACGGCTCCTACACGGACAGGTTTGTGCTTCCTGGATCGCAAATTTACCTCATTTGCATGCCTTTTGGCTGCAAGTGAGGTAATTTGCATATCCAAGCCCTGTCCGTGTAGGAGCAGTTTAAGGGGCTGTTTGCAATGCTGTTCCTGGATCGCTCATCGGACATGTTGGCTGCATGGAGTCTTACTCTACTCTTAGACTCCGTGCAAGCCTTCATGAATCCGGCCCATTATTGTCTTTAAACCTGCTATATACAACACCTCTTAACTATGGTATTAACATTTTCTGCCCTACCAAGTTCCTTCCCTACCATCCATTTCTTTGAATTCCTAGGCACTAATCACATGATCTATTAAATGTGTGACAAATCCACTAATACACCTCTTCAAATGTTCAGTGTTAAACTTGTACTAATGGATAAGTATCTTTCAAACAGTAATAGTTTGTCTTCATTTCATACAAATGTAAACTAATTAGCAAATAAATGCATAATTTGTTTCTCAATATTCTAACCACTGTATGCTGCATCATTTGTAAAACTCTGATTTTACTCCTTTTAAATGTTATATGTACTTCGTACAAAATAACTATGTTTATATAATTTTTTATTACTTTTATTATTTTTTATAATTTTTTACTATGTATCTGGAGCTTTTCTCCCTAGGCCTCCACTGAAAACGGTCACCTTGTGTCAAGTCGGACTAACCCGGTAAACAAATGGAAAATAAACAAATAAATAAATAAATAAATAAATAAAATAATTCTTAATGTATATTACTCGATGTCTGTGCATGTATATTACTGAAAGTCTATTTAAAAATATTTGTAATATGTTGGAGATTTTCTCCCAGGGCCTTCACTGAAAAGTGTTTTTTGACTAAACCCAGTCAGACAAACCTGGTAAATAACAGCAAAATAAGGGTACAACTCAAATGGTTGTATAATCATTTGGTTGAAAAGTTAATGTGAATGTAAAAAAGAAAGAATGCTCAAATGAGTGAGTGCTCATTTGTATGAATCACATATGGCTGACTTTAGTTTTATATACAGTATGTAAGGGGAGTATGCAGAAAAACTGCTTGAATAAAAAAGTGGTGGTTATAAAGATGTACAGGATGTGCTATAGCAGTTGTGTATATACAAGTGTTCACAAGTAAGGGTTACTGATTTAGTGTTTTGCATGATTTGTGTTGTGCATGTTCTGTGTCCTTTTGTCTTGTGTAATAGCTGTGTTAGGGAAAGGGTTTTTAGTAATGCAATGTGTGGGGTTAAGGCTACGGCTAGTGGTAGGGGTACATTTAAGATTATCACACATGAATAAGGTGGTGCAGAGGGTCTAATCCTACCTGTACCCCTGCCACGGAAGCAGTATTTTCTCAACTAATCCCCTAGTGGCAAGAGTCAGATGGCAGGGAGCAGGACAATGAGGTCAGTCTTCAGAGTGACCTGTCACTAAGCTGCCTTGTCAGTGGTCAGGGGAGGAGATATGTGTATTCCCACACATATGTCCTACTCCTCAGATTAGCAGAGGCACCCCTGCCCACCTTAGCTTGAGACATTCCATGCAATACTTGTGGTCTCTACACCCATTCACCACTAAATGTCCCTAAAATTGTGTCTCTTGCAACATTGGTCACTGTATGAAGATGAGTGAGGGGATGTCAGCCATTCAAGTTTATTTTCTCCCATGCAATCCATCAGACACCTCTGCTGCTAAACAAATGCTGTTTGTCTGAGCTGTAGACAGTGCTTCATTTCTCTATGCCATGGGCACTTTTTAGTGTTTTATCTATTTTTTTCTCCTTTAGCATATTATTCAAAACATACAACACAATTTTCCATTAGAGGTTCAAAGTTTCCTATTTTCTTATTTATTTCTTATTTTCTTATTTTTCTTGTAAATCAGCAAGGCATTTCACTATCAACTAGTAAGGCAAGAGGAAAGGATTTCCACTGCCAATGTGGAAGCAGCTTTAATCAAGTATGTAACTAATACTTATTTTGTTCCTAACACATTTATTTCAGCAGTGATGATACGATTATTATAACAAAATTCTTCTGCAATTTTTACATTTGTTATTTGAATGATTTTATGTTTAATGCTTAATGTACAAAATAAATGTATAGCCATGTTTTAGATTAAAGCTACAACATGGTTTCTGGGATGCTGGTGATATGATTTTCAGGTGCAGGAGGGCTGAGTTTCTCCTTCTGGGGTGTGGTTTAATGTTAGCATGATTACATACTGTACCCCCACACCAAATTGCCATCTGACTAGCTTCAAGAAAATGAAAGTTGCTTTATTTAAAATTTGAACACACAGTTTTATTAATCCTATACTTTGTCATTTGAAATTATCTTCAAAAAATAAAATAATAATAATAATTGTGTTATGAACAGTAAATAAGAACCTTAAGCATTTCATTGCATCCACATTCATGGATCATCTGCCATCATTTTAAGCAGCTTGTTAAAGTAATTCATTGTGAGTAATGTAGTAAGGCTGCCAAGTCATCAGACAGAAGGTTGCGGGTGTGTTTACTACAACACCAGTAGAAATAAATAAATTATTCTCTTTCCTCTTGATCCCTAGTATAGCACGATCTAAAATGCTGTGTTCTGCACCTCTGGTCTGGAATTTCCATCAAAGGGACCACAGGTATGGATGATGATTCCTTTTTGTGTCTCCATCATAATTCAGAGCAAACCAGACATGTATCATCCACTACAAATAGTGTCTGGGTATTACACTTTTGTAGACATTGAAAGCAAAGTGAAAAAAAATGACAAGAGACTTTGAAATGCATGAAAACAGTGCTTAAGGCAAGCTAGAAAATATTTAAGAGCTCCAACAAGCCTAATAAACAGGGATAAACATAAAAATTGACATCGCAACTACTACATAGGGCAAAAGCAAGCACTATGTCAGATATAACAAGAGACAGGAGCCCAGAGAGAGTCTGTATTGTTACAGGTGGAATACATCAGGGAGAAGAACCACAAGGAATTCAATGTTTTCCAACAGCTAAATACTACAACCAATATCAAATATAATCAGCTCTGAGGCCCCCATACCACAGAAGAAAGGAGCTAATGGTCAAATAAACACATGCATTTTACACAGAATGCATTCTGAAAATACTTCCCATTATCACTTTCTGTCAAGAAATTATGTATGTCAGCAGAAAACAAAGAAATGTAATGAATACTCACTCTCCTCATCTACTTTTCCTCATTAAACCATTCTTAAATGAGATTCAAATGGGATGTGATGAATTATGCTTACTGAACTGTAATTAAATTAATTGTGTTGTGAGCAGGTGTGCCATTCCTCTTAATAGCTTACATACAAGTAACATTACGTGCTCATTTGAAGTAATATTTTTTATATTTCTACAGTTTATGCCATAACATATTGTGAAGATCTCTCATCTACTTTCTTGTAAATTACTTTACAGCATTCATGTATACAGTTAAAAAAACTTCCAAAAGAAAATGTATTAAATGCAAATATTGCAAATTACATAGTTCCCCGAGTAAAAAGAAGAAATGAAATGACAGCTTTAGATTTGTATAGATTTTGTCATTCTGAAAGCTAGTAAGGAAAGTACCTGGATCTACAGCTGGGCAGCATGCTGCATCAGATGTGGATATATATAGCACTTGATGAGTCTTGCAGATAGAGCAGCAGAATAAGGCTGTTAATGAGCTACTTCCTATTGGTACAAGGTTCAATTCCCTTATCCTTAATTTGCTTACTTTGTTAACCTTAGTAAGTCATTTAACCAAACAAAACTTTGGAACAATTTTGAATTTGGGCCAGGCTCCTTAATACTTTCCTGGACTGTGCGCCTAGTAACTATGAACCTATAAAAAGATCTGTAGAAGGTTGAGTGAACTTACCAAATGCTATCAAATTAGAGCATTTATACAGCAAATTAGTGATTGTTTAAAAAACAGTTACTGTGCATAAGCAATGCACTATTACTAAATGCTTTTGCTTATAGAAGTAGCAAGGTGTAGAAATTTCAACCATTGGTAAATACTGCTTTACTTAATTTCCATGTTTCATTTTGATTTACAGCTACTTTGTTTCAACATCTGGTTTAAATTGGGACATGTATTCTACTTGAATTTACAATACATACCCTTTCGTCTGTTTATAGGATCATAGGATCATAGAAGATTACTAGGCTAATGACCCTAAGGGCCCTTACAAGCCTAACTAAGTTTTGCCCTTATTTCCATGATCACTGTCCAAGAGGGACATAGGTGAAACCCCTGGGGTGAATTTATGATTACCCATCAAATCATCCAGATTGCATTTGAAGAGGGCCAATGAGGTGCTCTGCTTGACATGAAGCAGGAGTTGGTTCCAAAGGTGTAGTAACCTCTGGAAGACAAATTTGTCCTTCTAGCAGGTTCTATTAATGTCACATAACAGGTTAAGACCATTAGAGTGAGTAGCCTGTGTACCATTTGACTTATGGATATGTAGCATTTACAATAAAGCAGGGTCAAAGACTGCCTTATATGCAAAGCAGAGATTGCCTCTGAATCGTCCTTATACCTTGTTAGCTTTGTGGAATCATAAATTGGCAGCATCAGAAGTTTTTCAAAATTATAGCATCTGATTGTAACTTCAAATGACATGATACACAAGACCAGATTTTTGATTAGTTAAAAAATGGAAATTAATTTCATATTTCTGTTTCCATGGGTACTATTATAGAGAGAACAAAAATCATGTAGAAAAGTACTAGGTTTATTATGAAATATTTTCTCCTATTCAGAATGTAAAATATTACAACCCTAAAATGTAAACTTAACAAGAACAAAACCTTATAAAGTCGCTGTAAATAAAATCACTGTACAAATCAGTACACAAAAGTAAAAAAAAACATTTTTGCGAGACACAGATCTCTACAACCCTGATGAGTGACCTTTTATTCAACAGCTCCCAGTCTCTATATATGCTACTTCTGAGGTTGAATAAGTTGGGATAAAAGGGGAAAAGCATTTTAAAAAAACTGTTCTTTTCCCATTTGTTTGAGTTGTACAGCCTTCTAAGGTGGTAGATGACTTGAGACAAGGCTTGTTGTGATATACTAAGGCATCAATATCATGCAAACATAGTTTAAGAGAAGTGATGTTTTGAGATCCGTCTAAGAAGCCTGCAATGGAAAAATTGTGCTCCTAAAAATGTTGTTTGCAACAATAAATTACGAAGCAGTACATTGATATTATTTTTAATATGCAGTGGCTTTTGTGCTACTTTTTCAGACTAAAAAAAGGATAAAAATCCAACAGTACAGTTTTGTAAACAAGGTTTTTCTGAGCTTTGAAACCATAGTAAGTTTCACTACAATGTATTGTTATTATTTTTGTCAAAACAACACCTTATTATGTTGTTACTATGCTTATTATACCACACCTTTTCAATTCATAAACACTTAAGCAACTTAAACTATATTTTTAGCACCACATTTTCATAATTTAAATAGCATAGCACATGTGCTCCAACTCCCCTCTCCCCTGAGTCATTCCTGCTGTGTTGCCAGTGATAAACAAGGCTGATGTGGTTCTGTACCCAACAACCAAAACTCTGACCGGTCCAGGATGGCAGCATGCTACAAGTGACCACAATGTGACACTTGTGGCCTCACTCCAAATTTGTTTACTAACCTTACAGGTTCACAGCATATGGATATAATTTGCCTTGGGAGTTTTACTTTAGCGTTCAACCACACTGCATTGTGTGGAAAGCTCTGCATTTAACACTGAAGTGAAACAGTATTCTGCTGTTCCACTTTTTATATTGGTGGTTCTGCTTTTCATTCACTGATTGACTCCCAAATCATAATTATAGCCAATAGTTAAAGAGAGAGAAAGGGTGCCAAGCAGAGAACAATTTTGACCTTAGCAGCCAATGAGAATGTCGAGTAAAAGTCCATGGCTTCAGGGCTGCCTATAACAATACTCCTGAAGCATGATCAGCAAGAGAAAATAAACTCATGTTACTTTCCTCCCTCGCTAAATGTGATTGTGGCAAATTGCATTTAAAGAGAGGGAGAAAAATACAATAGAAGCAAAATAGTACCAAACAAAATAACTGCAGTACCAGCAGTTAATCCTTTTAACTGGTGGTATTGCAGTTTTTTACTTTGGAACTGCTTTGCTTCTATTTTATTTTTTCCCCATCTCTTTAAATAAAGACAGTAATTACATTAAAAGTTAATGATTATGTGAGTTTAGTACTTGGCTTTAGTAGTGGACTTGTTTCACACTTTTGAATTCAGATGTAGCTGTAGGGATAGGTGGTATGTTGTGGGATGGCTCGTCATTAAATCCAAGGAGCTCGGGAAGCAGGAGGAATGTTAATGGCAGAGTCCCAAGCTGCTTTTGGCAGTGGGATGGAATAAGGTACCAGTGAGGGAATAGAATCAATGTTTGCCTGGTTATCTGGGTAGGTAGGATTTGTTGCTCGTCCAATCAGTATAAAACAGACGAATAGCTCTGGGTTCAGTTCAAGCAGCTTTATTATATACAAACACATCAGAATCGAGGCTTAGTTACTTAAACTTAAATAAACTTATAAACAGACTGACTACTGCACTCATACATATTAACACTCTGGCTGTTCTCTCAAAATGGCACTGCTGCCTACACGTCCTCTCTATTTGTATGCTCGTGCCCTCACTTTAAAATGCTTTTTAAAGTTACAACACACTCTCTGTTCTACATCCACCCTCTTTCAGAAATAAGTCATACACTAAAAATGACAACATTTATTGACATGTAGTTGTACAGAAATGATCCTTTGACATGCAGTTATACAGAACTAATTCTTTGACATGCAATCATACAAACTAAATACAAATAAAACAATCATGTCCAGGTTGCTGTGCATTTTCACTAGGTCTAGAAATACAACCTGATCATGTGACAAAAAAAATATAACTGGATTTAGCAACAGGGACTGTCTTTAATGAATGTTCAACTTCAGGGGCATCTAGGACAGCATCAGGAATGGGAATAGGTACTGAGACATGTCCTTCAACAGGAACATTGTCTGGGTTGCTTTGAGATCTAGAGTCTGTATTACAGGTATGGTGCTGCCATATCAATTCAGACACCAAAAAAGATGCCTGCAATTTCTTCTGTATTCTATACCCTCAGATCCCACTAAGTAGGATCTCGGCTCAGCACATATACCTCTCACTTGACCATTCGATCAAAGCCTTTTACCATTTGCATCCTCACTCTCTCTCCTTCTTTCAACGGATGAAAAAATCTGTTTGTTTTATCATAGCTGGACTTCTGAAAAGAATGCTTTTTAAATAGTTGGGCTTTGATTTCTCTGATGTTTTTAGCATTAGGCACCAACAAACTGGAACTGATAGGCAAGGTTGTTCTGGTTTGCCTAGACAGAAGTCTCTGAGCAGATGAGTCAAGTAAATTGTCATGGTGTATATTTCTGAGATTAAGAAAATTCAAGAAAATATCAGTATTGTCACGCTTTGACCTCTCTCGTAATTGCTTTGCACTTTGTACTGCATTCTCAGCCAGGCTGTTTGACTGTGGGTATTCTAGACTGCTAGTAATATGGATAAAGTCCCACTCTTTTGCAAATTTCTGAAATAACTGGTAAACTGGGCACCGTTGTCAGAAATAACTTTGTGTAGACTACCATGGAGTAAGAAGTGACATTTCAACTTAGTAATTAGAGTACTGGACATTAGGTTAGGTAGCAGATCGATCTCGAACAAGTTCAAATAAGAGTCTACCAACACAAAGTAATTCTGATTGTTCCACTCAAATATGCCAGTGGCTACTGTTGACCAAGGTATTTCAAGAATGTGGCTTAGCTGAACTGGCTCTTTTCGCAACTGAAGATTAGTACTATTGCATATTGAACAAGATGAAAGCACTTTATCAATGTCTTTCAACAGAAAAGGTCAAAATACTAGTCCTCTTGCCCTTCTTTTGATAGCTTTGGAACCTGAGTGGCCACAATGCAAAATCTGAATGTAATCATGTTGTAAGGAAGTAGGAACAATAACTTTAGAACCTTTGAAAATGATACCATCTTCCATCAACATTTCATCTCTGTAAGGAAAATAAGGTTGCACTTCTGTTGGTGCACAAGATTGGTTTGATGGCCATCCAACACTGATGAAGTGGTTGAACTTTACAAAACTGGATCAGTCTTTGTATGATCTCTTAGCTCATCGAGTCTTGGGATAGAAAAATTACGCACCTCCATGACATCGAAGTCAAAATTTTCTGCATCCAGCTTTTCTGTGAAATTTCTGGGTGATCTTGATAAGGTATCAGCCAGATAAAGAGGTTTGCCTTTTGTAAAGACCATTTGAAGTTGTACTTTTGTAATCTGAGCATCATTCTTTGTAGTCTTACTATAGCTGTATGCATAGGCTTCTTTAAACTAGTGACTAGAGGCTGATGATCAGTCTCAATCTGGATAGCTTGGCCATAAATATAATCATGGAACTTAGAACATGTGAACATAATTGCCAAAAGTTCCTTCTCAATCTGAGCATACTGCATCTCAGTTTGAATAAGAGTTCTAGATGCATAGAATACTGGACTGCACTCTTAAAGAATAACTGCACCAAGACCAAACTTTGAAGCATCACAGGAAATAATTACTGGTTTGTGAACATCATAGTATTTTAACGTAGGTAGACTGGCAATTTTCCTTTTATTGTCAGCAAATGCTCATTAGTGTTGTTCCAACCATGGTCAGGCAACATTTTTGCATGTCTGCTCTCTTAAAAATGCTGATAATTCACTGAAATCTGGTATAAACTTGCCCAAATAGTTAACCATACCAAGGAAATGCTGTAAGGCTTGGACATTGTCTGAGATGGCATCTCAAGAATGGCTGTTTGTTTAGAAGGGTCTGGTTGTACGTCTGTACTGGTAAATAAATGACCTACATAAGTAACTTCTTTTAGCCTAAATTTGCATTTCAGAGGATTGAGCTTTAAATTCACTTCACAAGCTCTGTCCAGAGCTTTCCTGAGGTTACTGTCATGCTCTGCTTCACCATTACCTCCAACTAGTAAATAATCTACTATTATAGCACATGGATAACCTAACAAAATTTGCTCCATTGCACACTGAAAGACTTCACTGGCAGAATTTATTCCAAAAGGCATTTTGAGAAATCTGTAGCTACCAAAATGGGGTACTGAATGTAGTCAGTAGTGAAGATTTGTGATCAAGCATTACTTGCCAAAATGAACTATTTGCATCAAAGACAGAAAAAAACAGTGGCATTTGGTATGAGGTAGCAACCTCCTGAACTGTACGCATAGGATTGTGGGGCCTCTTTAATGCTTTGTTTAAGTCTCTTGGGTCAATACATACTCTGATTTCATCTGAGGTTTTCTTATGAGCAACTGCCATGGAAAATACCCATTCAGTTGGTTTGTGACTGGACAAATCACACCTTGTTGCACCATTTTATCTAATTGAACCTTCACTTTGTCCTGCATAGCTATCAGATCTTTTCTCACTGGTCTGACCACTTGACTTACCTCTGGGTCTAATTTCATGGAATACACAACTGGAAGTTTGCCTAGCTTGTCTTTGGAAACATAAACACACTCTGAGAAAATAGCATAATTGAAACTAAAACTAGGACATATGCTTACATGATGGACTTCTTTGGTAAAAGAAAGCAGTTTCATTCTTAAACTGTCTCTGAGACCTAATAATGATTGAACAGGTCTTCTGACTACATAAAATTGCTAGCTGTAGCTGTTCCCAGCTGAAAAGCATGAAAGCACTACTGAGCCTTTGGTTTGAATCTCTTCACCTCCCTAAGCAACAAGCTTTGCACAATTGGCCAAATTAAGTTGTTCACCAGCTCTTACTCTAGCAAATGTTTCTGCTGACATAACATTGCACTTTAAACCAGTGTCTACTTTGAGCTCCGCGGGTTTACCATTGATCAGGACAGTACAAAACACTTTGTTCTTTGCCAACAAATCTACTGAATTAACCTTTTCACCAGCCATTGATACACCACCTACATAGAAAGTAGAGTTGCAGCTTTCTATATGATCAACTTACTTTTCTAAGTGACTTTCTTAATAAATGAATGAGTTTTGCCTGATTTACCAAACTTTTGAAAGTGGTTCCATTTTTTACACTTGTGACATTGCTGGCCAAATGCTAAACAATTTTCTCTCTTAGACTCATAATTGGCACTACAATTATGGAAGTTAACAATAAGACTTGACTTGGTTTTGCTGACTCACCTTGGTGCTGCACTGAGCATGTTCATTTTACTGAGCTAGTCTTAGAATTTGCTGGAAAGTTACGGGCTCTCACTGGAAATCCTGCAGGGGCTGGACATATGCTTAGGCCTGTTTCTGCTGGTCACATGCTGCATGCTGTCTACATTTGCTCTAGAAGCTGTTGCAACTATGATCTTATCACTTGCTAGCATATTTGTGTGCCTTTCTGTAAGCTCATGTATCTGACAAATCTCTATAGTTTTCCTCAATGTTAAATCACTGTCATGAACAAAATCTTTCTCACTGCAGCATTATTAATACCACATATAAGCCTGTCTTTTATTAACTTGTCTTTCAAATCATCAAACCTGCACATTTTAACCTTGTTTCTCATGTCAGAAATACAAGCTGCAAAGGTTTCTCCTGGCTTTTGTTCTCTTGTATAAAATAGGTGCCTCTGCAATCTAACATTTGTCTGGGGATTACATATTTCTCTAAATTTATGTTTCAAGCACTCATGGTCCTCTCTTAATTCAGCTTGTACAACAATATGATGGTTTTCTCCTTTTCCTGCATATACTGCTGGTGCATACACAAATGAATGCTCTCTTTCAATGGCTTCTGACCCCCCCCCCGCCCATTAAGTTAAGCAAACTAAATGCCTTTGAATGTGCATCTTTATCAGAAAAAGCTGCTCATATGAAAATATTGTATTCCTGCTGAAATACTCTCCAATTCTCTATAATATTATGATCAAAGACAAATGGACTGGGTCTGCAAAATGCTTCTGCCATATCAACACACAGTAATAAAGACCTTTCAAATTATGTACAAGCATACACACACATAAGTCAGAAATTTATGCCAGAACTTGTAATTATGCCCAGTAGCACAACAGACTATTTGAAAAAACTGTACTTTATAAAATAAGTCTCCATAGCAAAACAACACTTTGAAACCAATATACTTTGTGAAACCACACCTTAACAGTGTGAGAAACACATCAAAATGACTGCACTTTGTGAATGAGTTGTACACAGCACAAGAAACTTCTCAAAATAGTTGTACTTTGTGAAATAACTCTGTACAGTATAAGAAACACTTTGAAATGACTGCACTTTGTGAATAAAATGTACACAGCACAATCGACTTTTCGAAATGACTGTATTCTGACTGCACTTTGCAAAATAGCTGTATTTTGCACATGGCAAACTCTTGAAAATAATTGTACTGTAATAAAGCACAGACTGCAAAAGCTTTGCACACTGAAATACTTTGAACAACTTTAGTTACACTTTGAATAGCTTTGGTCAATGTGAAACTAGCTCATGTCAAAACATGGTTGTTTACTAAAAAACATGCAGTTGCCTTGCTTTTTTATACTTATTTTGCTCTTTTATTATATTCATCATGCCCATTTGACCTCTTATCATGCTTGTTATACTTTTCTTGTACTCATTTTGGTTTTAACATGCTTATTATGCAAATCGGAAGTAACTCTGAACGGCCATATAAGTATTTCTGAAAATTTTATCAAATATCATTGTTTCAAATATTTCATTTAATCAATAATGCATTTTGTGCCTTTTGTTTGATTAATAATGCATTTGTGCTACTTGTTTGATTAATAATGCGTTTTGTGCTTTGCAAATGCTTTTTATTGTTTTCTTTATAAAATAAATAATTTATGTGAATTTTGGTTGCCTGATGTTTGTTTCAGGCCCTTATTAATCATTTGAACACTGTATCACCAAACCAGCTCAATGTATATTCACCGTTAACTCTGCACCTCATGGCTTGAAGAAGTTGCACTCTCTGTCCTGGTTCTGACACCATGTCGCTCGTCTGGCCAGGATAAAACAGACAAACAGTTGTGGGTTCAGTTCAAGCTGCTTTATTATATACAAACACATCAAAATTGAGGCTTATTAACTTAAATAAACTTATAAACAGACTAACTACTGCACTCATACATGTTAACAATCTTGCTGTTCTCTCAAAATGGCACTACTGCCTGCACGTGCTCTCTATTTATATGCATGTGCCCTCACTTTGAAATGCTTCTTAAAGTTACAACACACACTCTGTTCTACAGGTTTGTCAAAAGAAAGGATTAACTGAATGCTGTGATACGACTTTTAGCCTGTTTAGTTCCAGAAAATGGTCTTAGGAAAGCTGATTGGCTAAAGCATAAAAGGATTGGGCAAATAATACTTACATAAAACCCCATGAAACTGGGCCTGGCAACAGACACTGCTAATTCCCAAAACATAATCAAGGAGCCCAACTCTGGCAGGATGTAGAGTATCACCACCTCCAAGATGAGCAAACCATTTCAGAAGCTGATGGTTGTTCAAATGTGTAACAAATGAACAAGTTAATGACTTCTCAGATTGCATGAAACAAAGTGAGTCTGGAAGGAAAAATATTTAAAATGGCCATTTACATTAAATCTGTTTTGATATAGCTTCTGAAAGCAATGCATACTAACTGCATGCTGCTGATAATGCCAGCTTGAATCAAAATAAAATATTTTATTTTATATGCTTATTGACGAGGTAAACCAACTAGACACACATTCCTCATTTCAGGGGTGGACCAGGAGAACTGAGTTGCTATGTCATTTTCTCAGAGTCACACAGTAGAACAGAGATGGAATGAATCAAACTCTGCACTCTTGACTACAGGAAGCAGCTCATTAACAATTCAGTGCCTTAGTCCTCTGCACTAACTGCCAGAGAAGCACGCACAGTGTTATATACTACAGTGATATTAAGATCTACTGAACTACACTAATACACTGGAAGTGTAAACATCTGACCAAGCACTAGCCAACACAGCATTACATTCTCTATTTCAAATTAGCTGCCCTGAATCTGCCATTGAAAGAGAAAGCGTAGGTCAATATAGAAATTGCACAAAAAGTAAAATAAGATGCTACAACATTTTCTGTTTGACATTTACCTTGTTACTTCTGACCTCTGCGGCAAAAACAAAGAGATGACTTTCTGCTTTAGAACTCTCCCCCAGATTCAGCAAGCCCTGTACGGTGTGCAGGAACAGTGCAGGAGCTCCAGGAGGCAATATGTCCACCGTGCGATCCAGGAATAAGCTCCAGGGACGTGCACGAGCACTCCTGCACTATTCCTGCATGGACACAGCTCCTGTATGCAAATTACCCCATTTGCAGGTGAAAACCATGCAAATGAGGTGAATTTCCAATCCAGGAAGCTGGCAGCCAGCTGTGCAGGACTAGTGTAATCTGCAGAAATGTACTCGGTTAGTAACCAAGTGCATTTCTGCAAACTACAAAACGGAGCCATGACAGCTCCAAATAAAGGGTGTATATAATGTGTAAAGCATGCCAATAGCTAAATATATGGCCATTGGCATGGAAAACAGTTAAAAAAATAATAACTTTTATTTTTTTTTTTTTCGACAATTTTGGCTGTTTAAGAGTAGAGCAGTGGTGTGCAAACGCGATCAGGCCAAAAATAAAAAAATAACCTGAAATAAGCATTCTAACCAAAATCACTATTTTGCCATTATACTCAAAGGCAGGCAGAAGATAACATGGCCAGTGAATAGTGGTTGCTAAGGGGTGAGGCTCAGTGTGGGACCTGTAACTATGGATTAGCAGGCAATCCTATGCAAATGATGGGAATGATACTGAATCCCAGATATCCCCTCAGTGCTAGTCAGCACCCAACAGTGTAAGTGCAGGAATAGCTTGGTGCAAGCCTAGAAGTTAGCTGACATCATAGGAGTGGGTGTCAGGTATACTGTAAGCTGATTGGAGCCCTATGGCTCGGGTTTGCCCTTAGCTTAGCAGATTAGCAGAGCTAAGCAAGGGGGTGTTTCTGAGGCTGCCTAGCACTCTTTACATTGCCTAAGTGGGTGTGTGCACCGTGCACCTGGTTTTAAAGGAAAAAGAAAGTAAACCAGGAAATAGCAGCTCTGTGCACATCTGAGCAATGTGTTTGCACGGTGCACCCAAGGGCTTAAACAGGAAGGCAATGGGAAGGGAAAACAGTAGTAGGAAGGTACTCAAGGAGAACTAGCATAGCTGGCAGGTGAAATATATCACAATAAGCCAATTACACAGGCAGCAGTTCAGCCCAGAACACTACTATAAACTATGCAAACACCTTTCCCTCTGGTTTTTCCCACGTATTCTACACCACCGGTATATACAAATGGGGAAATTTTAACAAACAAAAACAACAATATGATAGGGGTTGCAGTAGCTATCATACATCAACATGTGGAAGTGGCCGAGGGTGGTGAGGATGAGAATGCTGTCGACCAACCCACAATGAGGAGATGGAGAAGAGTGTACAGACCAAGGGTGACCTACCAGGGGCTACCTGAGCTGGAGATAGTGGAGTGCTATAGGGTGGCCAGGGACTTCCTACAGCAAATTGTTGAGCTGTGCCGGCCATGCCTGACACACAGAACTAAGAGAGGGGAACCTATCCCAGTGGATACCAAGGTATGTGTAGGCCTAAGAATACTAGCCACAGGTACCTTCCAAAGGTCAAGTGGAAATATCATGGGGATCTCACAGGCATCAGCATCCAGGGTACTCCACCAGTTCCTGGATGCCATGTCAGCACATGCCAGTGAGCATGTATATTTTCCCAACACCCGTGAGGTGTTGGCCAGCAATATGCATCTCTTGCACCAAATACAAGAATACCCTGAGGTAGTGGGTTCTATATACTGCATGCACATATGCATCAAAGCACCACCCGGTGAGCGGGGTAGGGTCTACATCAACTGCAAGGGCTTCCCCTCCATCAACTGCCAGGTTGTGTGCGATTCTCAGGGCATTATAATGAATGTGTGTGCTGGCTGCCCTGGAAGCTATCACGATTCCCTGGCATCTGATGCAAATGTACCAGAGATTTGCCAGTGGGGACATCCCTTGCGGTCACCTAGTGGGGGATGCTAGTTACCCACTGGAGCCGTGGCTGATGACACCCATCAGAAATGCACACACACCCGAACAAAAGCTCCATAATGAGGCACACGCACAGACCAGAATTATAATAGAGCGTGTATTTGGGATGCTCAAGTCATGGTTCTGGTGCCTGGACACATCCTGTGGAGCCTTGCAGTACTCACCAGCTACATGTACTCAAATTGTCATTGTATGTGCCATGCTACACAATATGTTCCTGTGGAAACAGCTGCAGCAGGAACAGCATGAGGAAGGGCCACACAGCCCCCCACTATTGCCAAGGCCTGCACAGCCACAGAGTGACTCAGGGGAGGAACAACCTGAGCCTTCCCCAGTAGGCAGAAGGAGGCATGCCTAGTATGCCCTGGCCTTGGCAAAGAAGCAATGAATAACACATACACTGACACAGTGGGGACCCAGGGAATGACACCTCTCTCTGAATCACACATACAGTAAAAGGGATGCCAAACATGACACTACCTGTGCTCAACCATGTATAGGGAGTGTACTATGTGCATCTGACATAGGCAGCCCTCCAGCACCATCCTCAATACTCGCACAATCACAAGGTAAGTCAATCTTCATACCAACTGCCGAATGGAGTAGCATGTATTATTACATGTATCTATGGTATGGATGTGAGCATGCAAGGGAATCAGGTGGCTTAATGGGATGCCAGCAGATAGTAGACACCTATAGTGGCAGCATGAGATCTGTAACATATGCTGGTGTCACCATAGTAGCCAGTACTACACATGGTGACAAAACCCACTACAGGAAATGTGATGGGCCACATGTGTGTCCATATGACACACACATGCCAGTCAGGGAGGTTCACATACCCAACAACAGTCTCAGAAAGCAGGACAGGTGTATACAAACACAAACAAAGGCTGTGCTAAGGCCGCTGAATGATGGCTATGGGTAACCCCCCCCCCCCCAGGCCTACACAGACAAACTACATCAGGTCAGACAGTGGGATGTTAGTTCTGAAGCGTAAGAAGTCAGACACTGATATGTAGGTCAATCAAACCTAAGTCCTGTTGTACAATGATATGCCGCTAGTCAGCATGATAGGTTAGAATACAGAATGAAATGGAGTATCTGACATACCAGTACAGTCATAGCAAATGTGTACAAGTGTCAGGTGTTCCCACCCAATCCTATGTCGAAATGTAGTAACAGTCTTGTGTGCCCCCCCAATCCGATGTATACACGTAACAGTCAGGTGTGCCCCCCAATTCTATGTAGAAATGTAGAAAGAGTCAGGTGTGCCCCCCAATCCTATGTAGAAATGTAGAAAGAGTCAGGTGTGCCCCCCAATCCTATGTAGAAATGTAGAAACAGGTGTGTGTCCCCATCCTATGTAGAAATGTAGAAACAGTCAGGTGTGCCCCCCAATCCTATGTAGAACTGTAGAAACAGTCAGGTGTGCCCCCCAATCCTAAGTAGAAATGTAGTTACAGTCTTGTGTGCCCCACCAATCTGATGTAGACACATTGTAACAGTCCGGTGTCCCCCCCAATCTGATGTAGAAATGTAGTAACATGTATGTGTAGGTATAATGCCAGTGGAGTACAGATTGCCTGAGGTGGCCAAGGAAGCCGGATAGATTGTAGCATTTGTACAATATGCATATATGTGTGTGTTAGGTTGGTGTGTGTTTCATATTGTGTGAGAGTGGTCAGTATGTATGCATGTTGAGGTTTGATCTGGTGGCCATTGCCCAGTACTGCTAATGACAGAGCCAAGTCCTCACAACTGCAGTGCCAAACACAATGCTCCCCAGTATAACACATTCTAGTAGTAAGCCATTGTAAATGTATGGAGGTAATATGTGTCACCATCTGAAATATGGACATGGCATGACTGTTGGGCCATATATACAAGCAGTACACAGGGGAAAGTACCCCAGACAGACAGTGTATAATGTGTAACTGTGAAATGGACACACCCTGGGAATTGTACATACAGGTTTGCAGCACATTATCTGGGCTTGTAGTAGGGAATACTGATGTCGTCTGGCCAAACACTCACAGAAAGGTCATAGGAATGATGTATTGAGAAACCGCTGATGTCCCTGCACAAGCCCGCATAAGTGGAATGCCCCATGCATACCTGTGAGTCAGATGCAAGTAGTGTCCATAGCACACATGCACCCAGCTCACCCAACCACCACCCACAGGTACCTCACCGGTCTTATCCCTGCTGTTGGGAATGGGTACAATATGACCCCCATCTGTGTATGGCAATAGCGAAGGAATGCAGCATGCAGTGCAGGTGTCCCATGCAGGTGTGTCCCTAGCTGTAAGCAGCACCCTGCCAGCATCCACACCACCTGATCAATACTGACAGAAAGTATTGGCATGAGCACCTACCACACCTACCCTGTCACCCCAGGGAACTATACTGTATGGCAGTCTGGTACTGTAGGACTGCCAGAATGCAATGGCCTACTACAGCTGGCCTGCATCACTACCAAATGGCCTACAGTCCTCTGACAAAGGCCTGCATCTCACCCATACTGCCAATGTATGTTATGTCATGGACTCCCAAATAACAACATAACACAGTCCACAGAACCCATATGCAAGGCCATGTGGACAAACCACAGTAACATGTCCACCATGTCCCACTGCATGAACTGTGGAACAACACCAATACACTGCTGTGATGAGGTGATAACTATAGGGAAAGTCTAAGAGAATGTTTGCATAATGTATGGAAGAGGATGGAATTATCAAAGGGGGGTGGGAGCATGGGCAGCACAGAATGTGCAAAGTCCGAAACACAGCCGTGTGCACATACTATCCCTGGCTGCAAACAGAAAAAATGGGTGTCTACAAACCTGCTTGTAAACCACAATAGGGGTAATATCCTGAATTATGGCCCTTGCCTCTGGGTAACCTGTGTGAATCTGTACAGCTGTGAGGTATTGCCACAGCAAGATAAGGCCACACTGTCACGTCAATGGATGTACAAGTATGGGATCCTCTGATACCACTGTACCAAGGTGCTGAACCAGTTACACAGACCCAGCAGCAAGTGTCTGCAGCTCCCCCTCCAGAATGGCATTAGTTTGCAGGAATATGTAGGCATTTGACCCCAATACTGGACACAGCTGCATTCACCTTGTGATCCCCAGGACATCACTGTGAGCAAAAATGTCTAATTGACTGACTTGAGGACATGCAACATCACAGTGTATAACACTACACATGTCTGAATATCTCTGCTAACACCAGGACCATGTAGCAGAAGCAGCACAGACACAATTACCTACAGTACCTACTATACCTTGCCCAATTTGAGTCCATATTGCCAACTGATCTACAGGTATCCTGCAGAAACAGTTTGCTAACTGTAGGTGTAGAACACAAAAGTCTGAAGTGGAGTACAATCTACCTGGAATGGATCCACACATTAAATGCAGAAGGGCATACTGGGCATAGTCCCACACTTAGAGAAATGAAGGCAATGTCAGATAACAAAATACTGAAAGGTCATACTGGGCATGCTCACATGCTTAAAGAAATGAAGCCCATGTCTGGCAACAACAGTGGACCATACATATCTGACAGTTGCAGATGTTAGTGCATACACTAGTCAGTATGCACCAGTCATGCTTTGCACACACATTGGATAGGAATGCACACATATATCCAATGACAACACACTATAATATGCCAAAAGTACATATACATAGCTGTGTGAAAGAGAGTGACAGTGACAAAGAATCTTCCATTATGAGGCCTGTCCCACCCAGCACACAGCCAAATGCCTACAACCACATGATGTGTAAATGTCACTCACCATAGAAATTAGCCTCTGGAATCCATCAGCATCATAGACTCTGTGGTGCTAATGCTAACTGTGCAACATGACTGTACAAGGCAGTAGACATCTAAGAGTTGTATACATGCATCTGCGGAATATAAACCTGTGTGTGCCTGGGTGTGGTGTGTCTACCTCTAGATGAATGGGTTATGGCCCATGCACAGACACTGCCCTCCCCATCACTCTACTATGGTAAGCCTGCTGATGTCAGTCACTGTGAAATAGACCCTTGGGGACAAGATAGCCCAGTAATCTCTGTGGTGTGTCCTATAACTGCATAATGCTGTAGTATGATAAACTAGTTAGATAGGAGTTCTAATCACAGATGTGGCAAGTGTGTCTGTGTAGAGATCAATGCTTTTTAGGCTAGTCACACTCACTAAAATTCACATGCCCTACTTTGGCAGGCCTGCTGATGTCATTCACTTTGATTTACACATTTGGGGAAGGAATAGTCTAATAGTCTCTCTGGCACATTCTATGACCGCGTCATGCTGTGGAGTGATAAACTATCTAGTACCAGACATGGTAACTGTTTGTGTGGGTTTGTCTGTGTAGGGATCAAGGTTTTTAGGCTAGTCACACTCAGTACAATTCAAATGCCCTACTTTGGCAAGCCTGCTGATGTCATTCACTTTGAAATACACATTTGTGGAAGGAGTAGCCCAGTAATCTCTGTGGTGCATCCTATAACTGTGTAATGCTGTAGTGTGATAAACTAGTTAGGTAGGAGTTCATCCCAGACATGGCAAGTGTGGATGCTTGTTTGTTTGTCTGTGTAGGGAGCAATGATTTTGAGGCCATTCACAGTCAATACAACCTCCATTGCCCTTCTTTGGCAAGCCTGCTGATGTCATTCCCAGTGAAATACACCTTTGGGGAAAGAATCAACCAGTAATCTCTGTGGTGTGTGCTATAACAGTGTAATGCTGAAGTGTGATATAGTAGTTTGATAGGGGTTCTATTCCCAGACATGGCAAGTGTGGATGTTTGTCTGTGTAGGGAGCAATGCTTTTTGAGGCCATTAACAGTCAATACAACCTCCACTGCCCTTTTTTGAAAAGTCTGCCAATGTCATTCCCAGTGAAATACATCTTTGGGGAAAGTGCAGACCAGTAATCTCTGTGGTGTGTCCTATAATAGCATGATGCTGTAGGGTGATATAGAAGTTTGGTAGGGGTTCTATTCCCAGGCATGGCAAGTGTGGATGTGTTCTGTTTGTTTGCCTGTGTAGGGAGCAATGCTTTTGTGGCCATTCACAGTCAATACAACCTCCATTGCCCTTCTTTGGCAAGCCTGCTGATGTCTGTCCCAGTGAAAAAAACCTTTGGGGAAGGAGTAGTCAAGTAATCTCCATGGCACGTCCTATAACTGTGTAATGTGATAAACTAGGTAGGTAGGAATTCAAATCCCAGACATGGCAACTGTGTGCCTGTGTTTGTCATTCATATAGTGTGTGGAGGTAGCTGTGAGTGTGTAACAACTGGACTCATTGTAGAACAGGTTTTGCAAATTTCTTATATGGTGGGCCTATTATATGTCACAATGTCCACCTTACAAGGATAACAGATGTCAAATAGCCAAGAGGCTAAGGTGCCAATCCATACCCCTACATGTGCAGACATAATTGCAGACAGTGCACTTTCACTATGTTCCCCACTGGATGCCTGCAACAACTGTGGTGCCATCAAATGTGATACACAAAGGACATACCATGCCTTAAACACATGCCCTATGCGGACAGATGCCACTGACACCAGGGAATACCTGTACCATGCTATCAATGTAGGTGCAGGTCAACCTGCTGTCCATTACCAGTTCCCACCACATGAGCCCAGTACTGGCACATCTGATGATAATCTGTGTACACAACACGGGCCAGACACCCCAGGTACAGTTCCACATGTCACTGAACATGCATGTGGGATGTGTGCACATCCCAGACACCGTCCATGTCATGCACTATAGAACACATACATGGCAAGCATTGCACAGCACTGGCCACACACAATAGTAACCCAGGTGACTTTATGGTGAATTCAATACCCACCTGTGTGGACCAATCCAGACTGTCTTGGGATTTTGTGCAAAAACTGGGCACTTTTTAGGAGTGATCCTAGTGTATTCCAGAGGGTAGGTGATCAACCTAAAGTAACCTATAGGAAAGCCAAAAACCTTAAAGTACTTTTTGAATATAACAAGTTGGCATTAAGTAGATCTGTTGGCATGTACAAATGCCAATCCTGCAATTATTGCCAATATGTTATAGAATCCAACAAGTTTAAGATCCATGAACATTTTTACACTTTGAGACACAGAGTTAACTGTAATTCTAAGATGATTATTTACTTAGCTCAGTGTCAGACGTGTTTGGCATTTTATATAGGTAAGACAGCGAGACGTCTTCGTGAATGTATATATGAGCATATTTATGCCATTAGAAAAAACAAACCTGAAAACGCTTTAGCTAAACATATTTCTTGTCATCCAGGCCACAATTTTAAATTTATAGTGATAGATCAAGTTATCCAGAACCCACGATGGGGTCCAGTAGGGTTAAAATTGGAAGAGCTCGAACTCTCTTGGCAAATCAGGCTGAACGTGTACAACTCGCCTGGAATAAATGAAAGCTGCTCTATTAGCAGCATTTTAAAACTTAAAAGTTTAGTAAGATGAATTATTTATCGTTGAAAGCAACAAATTATGTAAATGTCATCAATACTTGTTATTTATTTACTTTTCAGTTTTAAGTTATATAGTTTATCTTCATCTAAAATATTTTTATGTGCATTAACAGCAAGACGCCACTAGGATATACTATGTTTTGGAATTGTACTGTTGATGGTTCAGGGTCAGTATTCCTTTAAAGCTTGATTAGTGTGCTAATAATGCTAACCTTGATAGAGGCAACAGCTGTTGTATAAAAGGATGATGTTGTTAGTAATTTATTGTCTGAAGAAGTTTGTGCATGTCACACAAACGAAAAGCGCTTTACTGATATTAAAGTTTATTCGTTTTTATGTGTCGCTTGCTCAGTTTGCTTCTGTTTTTAATTTGTGTTTAGTTTGTTGGTTTGTTGGGTTTATTCACTAGTTTATTTATGGCGTCTGATTCAGAAGCTTGTGACAGTGGCACAGTATTTTGTAATACACCGCAACTATTGGGGAATGTTACCAAGGATAGTGATACCGTAGCAACTAAAGACTCTGAAAGCACTTCTCATTCTACAATCGATCTTTTAATGCAACGCATCAATGTACTCTTTGATCGATTGGATAGACTGGAGAACCATCAACACGTGGGTACAACCTTGCTTCCACCTATCCCAGTATTACCTAAGAATACAATGACCACTTCATCCAACTATATAACAGGAAGTCCATCTGAATCATTGAGCCTTACATGCAGGCAGAGGAGTATTCTGGCCAGCGGTTCCAGTTTATAATGCCGGTTTAGATGGTGCGGTCATTTCACAGCAGAACAATGTGAGTCCTACTCCAATTAATAAACACAATGTCAATCTACACAACACTCCCATTGTGGTATCCACAGCTGGTAGTGAGCCAGCTTTCAATAATAATATACATGATATTAACTTCACGGATACCAGGAAATGGATGACAGTTAATTTCTCCTTCACTACATCGGAGGCTTCGAAGCACGAGATTGCTGACGATGACTGTGAGTATGTAGATATAACACACAATTTAAAGACATTACATAATATCTTGGTAAAACTGAAAAAGACACAACTTGAAATATCGTATTTTCAAGAGTGTCTTAAACGCAAAATAGTACCTAAAGGATTAAGGCACTATCAGTATCCCACTGGGTTGGTAGTGAATTCAGCCTTCCATAAAGACTTGATTACTTTATTTGATCGACAAGGTTTAGAACTGGCATCACTGATGATAAAACATTATTCTTTATTGGTTGATGATTTAAGTGCCCAAGTTTCAGATTTAGATGTCAAGATAAAATTAAATAGTGATTTTTTTCGTTACATATATGAATATAACAGAATGTTCACGAGTATTGATCAATACTTAGACAAGCTCAGGAACAACAAGATTAAGAAAATCGACAGAAATGTGAAAGCTTACAATGGGGGCGTAGCCTACTCTGCTCCATCTACTGCCCAGGTCTGGAGAGGTTCTACGCGTTTGGGTCAAACCTCCACCATTAACAGCTCTTCATCATTGCAACCTAGTGACAATTTCGTCAATAGTCAGCCAGCCCAGAATAACTCTCTTGTGCCTAATGAAGTTTGTGTAGAAGTTGGATCTAATGTAGGTCCCAGACTGAGTGAAGCTCAACATCATAACAACAGGGCAAGCCATTACAATTTGAGATCTAACGACCCTAATTTTTTAGGTGCAAGACCAAAACAAACATCAACGAGACAGTACCAAACTACCAAACAGAATTCCAAAAAACACAAGAACTAGTTCTTCCTCTATTGCAAGAGAACAACACTTTTGTTCTTGATGAAGAGTTGATGTCTTCGCACTCTGAGCATGATCACTCTGATTTTTTGGTTGATGTCTCTTTCGTCCTTCCAATTTCCACTAGTGTGTGCAGTGATGAAAGGAGTTACCTGGAAAAGCCCAATTCACCAGCTATTCTTTTCAACACTGACGGTGACTTTAAGGTTTACAACTACTCTACAGTAGCTATTTCACAAGAACAGGTTGATCTTTTCGCAAAGGGTTATACATATGTCCCCGCCCAGAGGCTGGATATAGTTAAAACTATCATTGACCTTAAATTATATACAAGGAAACAACTTTAATTTAATGATGGGCGGTAATGCTATTTGGAACAATAACCCTTTCAGAATTTCTAGTGTATTTAATCCTCCATTACACCCTTTATTGTATGTTTTTGAGCAAATGTGTGAGTTGGACCTTCATGAGAAATTTAAGTCAGGCCACAATTTTCCCTCGTTTGGGTACTCATCCAAAGTTAAAAAAGAATGTATTGATCTTATCAAACTTTATGATATTCGGATTTGTAAACCAGACAAGGGAGGTGGCTTAGTTATTTTTGACAGTGACAACTATAACACAAGAATGTTACACTTATTTGATGGTCCGTCTTACTCTCTTAGCTCAAGATCTGAGGTTAATGGGGCTTATAACACTATAAAAAACAGTATCGACAAAATGTTTATAGATGGTAGAATTGATCAAAGTATATTTAATTACATGTCAAAAACATTTCCTAGGTTTCCCTACCTGTTTGGAATACCCAAAATACATAAAGACATCTCCAATCCACCAATGTGCCCACTGGTAGACGGTAGGGGTTCTCCCACATATACATGTGCTAAAATTGTAGATACAGTTTTACAGAAGTACTTAGGCAAAATCTACCATATATGTAAAGACTCTTGGTCATTTTTAGGCAAAATTAATGCCCTTGACGTTGACTCCAAATATAATTTCCTTACTGTGGATGTCAAAGATCTGTACACTTGTATCCCGCATGATATAGCCCTGGAGTGGGTCAATCAATTCTTGAAATTAAATGGAGGGGAGAACAACGAGATGGCACTAGTGAATGAATGTTTGGTGTTGATTTTAGACAATAACTATTTTATGTTTGCAGGTAATTTTTATTTACAGAAAGTTGGAGTTGCAATGGGCTCCCCATGTGGAGCGAGTGTTGCTAACTCAGTTATGGCACACTGGGAGCACTTGTATGTTACCAATAATTGTACTTTTAAGGACAGCTACATATACTACACCCATTATCTTGATGATATTTTCATCTTAATAGATGGTGATAGTACATTTAGCAACAAGGTGGTTGACTATTTCAACAAGTCAACGCACTTTTTACAGTTCACTTCTACATTTAGTACAACAAGTATAGCCTACTTGGACTTTGAGCTTAACAAGGATGAAATTCTTCAGAACTTTACTGCTAAAATTCATAGGAAGAGCACGTATTCAAACTTTTTCCTACACTATTCCAGTTGTCATCCTTACCACCAGAAACGTGCAGTTGTTAAGGGTCAGCTGGTGAGAACAGCTCACATTACTACTCTTGATGCTGACTTCAATTCTGAATGTTCCTTTTTAAAGAGCATGTTCTTACATCGAGGCTACCCTGACCAAATGCTCAGTGATATTATTGACAAGGTTTCCTGTAAATGTCTCCGCAGATTTTATTTACCAATTCTGAGTGGAGTACACACTAACAATCAGCAAGTTGAAACTTCAAGTACATCACTGACCCAAGGTATTACTGATTCTTCTAGTTTAGAATTTAAAGAATGCAAGTTCATCACAACTTATAACATTAATAGTAAGGACTGTCTTGGGATTTTGTGCAAAAACTGGGCACTTTTTAGGAGTGATCCTATTGTATTCCAGAGGGTAGGTGATCAACCTAAAGTAACCTATAGGAAAGCCAAAAAACTTGAAGTACTTTTTGAATATAACAAATTGGCATTAAGTAGATCTGTTGGCATGTACAAATGCCAATCCTGCAATTATTGCCAATATGTTATAGAATCCAACAAGTTTAAGGTCCATGACCATTTTTAGACTTTGAGACACAGAGTTAACTGTAATTCTAAGATGATTATTTACTTAGCTCAGTGTCAGACGTGTTTGGCATTTTATATAGGTAAGATGGAGAGATGTCTTCATGAACATATATATGAGCATATTTATGCCATTAGAAAAAACAAACCCTAAAACGCTTTAGCTAAACATATTTCTTGTCATCCAGACCACAATTTTAAATTTATAGTGATAGATCAAGTTATCCAGAACCCAAGAGGGGGGTCCAGTAGGGTTAAAATTGGAAGAGCTCAAACTCTCTTGGCAAATCAGGCTGAACGCCTACAACTCGCCTGGAATAAATGAAAGCTGCTCTATTAGCAGCATTTTAAAACTTAAAAGTTTAGTAAGATGAATTATTTATCGTCGAAAGCAACAAATTATGTAAATTTCATCAATACTTGTTATTTATTCAGTTTTCAGTTTTAAGTTATATAGTTTATCTTCATTTAAAATATTTTTATGTGCATTAACAGCAAGACGCCACCAGGATATACTATGTTTTGGAATTGTACTGTTGATGGTTCAGGGTCAGTATTCCTTTAAAGCTTGATTAGTGTGCTAATAATGCTAACCTTGATAGAGGCAACAGCTGTTGTATAAAACAATGATGTTGTTAGTAATTTATTGTCTGAAGACGTTTGTGCACGTCACACAAACGAAACGCGCTTTACTGATATTAAAGTTTATTCGTTTTTAAGTGTCGCTTGCTCAGTTTGCTTCTGTTTTTAATTTGTGTTTAGTTTGTTGGTTTGTTGGGTTTATTCACGACATTACTGTATTGTGGCAAACTAGCTAGTTAGGAATGTCTATTCCTGACCCTGCCATCTGTGTCAGTGTGTGTAAGTCCCTGAGAGAGTGTGGCTGTATTGACGTTAACACCTGTTCATGTGGACAGGCACGTGTACTATACCCACCTTATCGCTACTATATCACTGTTGCAGATGTCGCTCACCATCAGATATACCTTTGGACCATTCCCCGACATGTAAGCTATGTGGCGCATGCAATAACTGCATAGACATGTGATACCAATACATTGTCAGTCAAGGGTTTAAAACCCTGTACTGGTAGGTGTGTGACACAACCATGCTTAGGGTTTACTCTCCCACCCCCTAGCCGACTTACTTTGTCTCTGTCTGTCTCTCTCACTCCCTCTCTGGTGGAAGTGGAGACATACACCTGCTTTGCTTAGGCAGCAGCTTATGTTTTGTAAGTGATGCTCATGATCAGCTAATGGCCTCTGCACAAATTGCAGTCCCACTCTAGCTGATTGCATGTGGAACAGCTGTTGTAACATTCCCATAGCCAATTGTATGGAAACACACTCCAATATTTAGGAACATCATGTTGGTATTGGGCCTTTTCATTCACTGTGAGCAGGACCTCAATTTGGTGTTTGGCAAACAGCATCACAGATGGTATTGGGATTTACCTCTAACAACATACACTGTGGAAACAGGCCAACAGACAGGAGGAGGATGTGCCAGACATGACTACAGAATGTAAGTGTTGCTCTTCTGCATTTGGAGTAATGTCGGTTTAACAGGGTGTGTGTGGATATAGATGATCTACATGATTTAATACCTGTCATGACAGTGTTATGTGTTTGAGGAAACTCCCATCTGTAGGGATATCTGCAGACTGGGCAGTGTGTGGAGCCTTTTGTTTCTTGTGTTACTTACAGAACACCTATCTCAGAACTGCAGAAGCATAGTGTGAGGATTGCAGTCAGTACATGGTGACAGCCATGAGAGTTAATGACTTCATATCCCTCATAGAACATATGTCACAACATAGCCTGGTATGACAGTAAATGTATGAGGTTATCACAGCAACATGCCAATATTGGCCAAGTGTTTGTAGCTCTAGCCACAAGTCAATCAACCTTTGTACATATGTCATGCAGTAAGAGGTGCATATGTTCTGTACACCATTAATTATTGATATCATACCTGATAACAAGCCAATCAGATATCAGACTGCTAGACATGTTATGTATAGTAGGTGTTATTTCTGAGGGCATAACCTGGGCATTCTGCAGTTTTGTGTACAGTACTGGGGTCTGTGTACTTATGGTGATTGTCGACAGTATATGTATTGTGCATACATACCTTGGGCTGTGTACAGACTGTGGTAGATACCATTGTTCTTGGTCCTGTTCTATCTGATGTTACATGCTGCTCCAGTGTATGGTATGCAAGCTTAATATGACACTATATGGACTGTCTGATAAACACCATCCTCATATGTGCCACTCACACACTACCCCTACATACACTGGGTCATGACACAGTGTGGTCTGATGCCTGTCTGTGGTATGGGACACATGTGTGTCTGGCCCTACGGACATCTGAGCCAGTAGGGTACAATACACTGGAATGGCATGTAACATCAGTCTGCATATACACCTGCAATACATACATGACATCCACTTGCATTAAGAGGTTGGGACTATTGGTGCGTAGGTAGGACTCCACTCCATGTACAGGACATATGGTAAACATATATGTTTATAGACATATATATATATATATATATATATATATATATATATATATATATATATATATATATATATATCTCCATATACCTATATAGATATATACACATATACATATCTACATACATATATGGATATATATATATATATATATATATATATATATATATACATATATATATATATATATATATATATATATATATATATATATATATATATATATAAAACACTTAAATATATACATATACACAGCAATATATGTCTACACATATACACATATATAGAGATATATGCATGTATAGTTATGGATATTTACATATATATCAACATAAACAGGTATATCTGATTAGATATGTATGCACATATAGTTATAGATATCTACATATAAATCAACATAAATAGGTATATATGTACATATAGGATGTGCATAAACATATATCTATACACACACACACACACACACACACACACACACACACACACACACACACACACACACACACATATATATATATATATATATAGAGAGAGAGAGAGAGCTCTAAAAATGGCCATATATATGATGCATTATACAGATGTGTAGACATACATATGTATGAATATATATGTGTATGTACATGTATGTAGACATATATCTACATATATATATATGTATATATCCATATTCCTGTCATGTGTAAACATCACGGTTGTGTATACCTTTCCAGATGTATCTCACCGTATGTATTTGATTTGTCTATATTTAGATATAACAACATATGTGATGCAACAGTAATAATGCAACATTATTGCATTGCAGTAATGCAACAATAATATCAATAACAAGTACTACACAATTGTGGAAGTCAAAACAATTGTTCAATACTATTCAACATGTGCAGTGACAGATATATTGGAAAAACAACAGCTGCTTTCACAGCTGTCATGGCTTAGTGGTCAACTGTTGTGGCTATAGTGTACAGGGTGCTGGGTTCAAGACTTACAAGGACTGTGTATTTTGTTGCTGGACAGAACAAAGACTGTCAGATACAGAGTTGTTAAGGCAGTTTTGAGCAGCTTTAAGCGTGTTTGCTCACGTTTGTGTGAAGCTAAGCTACGGTTAAACGTACGGGCGCTTACACAGTGTAGGCTTTGTTTACCAGTGTGCAAATCAGCTTAGCTGTTATATTGCAGCAATGCTGGCAGCTGCTAAGCATGGCTCAGCCCTGGTAAAGAGTGGTCACATTCCAGTCTGATAACATAGCAGGGTAATAACATCTGTAATAAGTGTATGTAATGCCATGTACAATACGTGCATCTATGTTCTGTCATTATAGTAGCAAGGGGTGTGAGTGTCATGTGTGGGATACACAAGTATATAAGATATGCAAAGCACTGTTATCCATGTGAATGTGGTACATACAAAGGTAGTAAGCCAGGTTACATGCTGTCACACTGGGATGTGGTGTATCATGGCAGTACTACAGTTGACAGTGCTTTCCCAGGTGTAGAGTAGAGTGCTGAATGTAGTACTGACAATAAACACACCTGCAGGCATAGCTGGACTCTGAGTTCTCACTGTTGTATTCCTGGTGTGTGAGCTGTGTCACAGTATATATCCCCTACTGGATAACGATCTGACATGTGGAAAGTAACTGTAGACTACCATCTGTACATCACATGTCAGTGAGGGCTTCCAACATGTAGTAATGGCATACATATTGTTGTCAAACGTCTATCTATCGACACATTCATCCTACTGCACAGCTACTTGCCAAGCTCTCTGTCAGTCCCTGTACAGATGCGGAGATGGCAGGTATCCAGCTTGGATACATACAGGCAACCTGTGCTTGACTGACACTGACATGTTTGCCCAGCTTTGTTATAACTGGCACATATAGGAGACAACACCCTGTATGCACCACATACCACGGGTAGCTCCACTACACTACCACAGTCAACAGAACATGCTTGGGTACAGGTCTCCATCACAGACACTAACCATGTGTTGTAATACATGTTGCATACATGTCAAATGGATCACCTCAGTGGCCGTTTGCAAAAGCTACCCAGAGGATTGGCTGATGCATGTCCCTCTCACCCTGAGGGTCACCACAGTGGTGTCTGCTGATAGATTGCCTGCTGGCACATGGCAGGTGGCATGATACCACTGTACACACATCCCCTACACTACCCATCTCTCCATGGACAATAGCCAGGTACACACCTATGACCACCTGCAGCCCAGTACTGACAGATGTATACATGTTCATTACTGAGGATAGCAGTGTCTGTGTGTTAGTACACCTGTAGTTGGGAATACCATGAGGGCCTTCACAACCACTGCAACACCCACTGCCATAGTAAGATGTGGCTGCTGCTGTATTGGACATTACATGTACCCTGTTACGCTCCTCTCCCTAATGGCTACATGAGCCTTGCAGTACCAGTACAACAGTGCTGTACAAATGGGTCGATAGGCATGGGATATCCATTGAGTTCTGGCAAGTGTGTGTATGTGTGCATGTCTGTATATTTGTAGGATACAGCATTCCAAGGCCACATATTCCTATTACAATATGCATTGCCACACAGTAAGATGGATAGTGTTGTTGAACCCATAGGTGAGGCATGACAATGCAACACCCTACTATGGCTGTGGCATGTGCATTAGATGCATATCCCTGTAGTACCATTGTTGGGATCTACAATGGGTTGTATTACAGTCATGGGCAATGTGTGATGGTGGGTATGTCAGAGTGTCATCATGGTTTCCAATGAGTACAATATCCACTGTGGGATGTGGGTGCTGTGTACACTATCATTACACCATGGTACATCTGGTATATGTCCCATGTACCACTGTATGGTGACCACTATCACCATCAACCATACAGGTAACTGATAACACTATCCAGCCCAGTTATGCATGTGCTGTGTGCAATATACCTGTAATGCCAGCTGTTGGTGTTGCTGGCCTACATATACGCGGCCATCACCGCACTCCCACCATATGTTCAAGCACGGACAAACCATGGTCGATGAGGCCCACCATCTCACCCAACTGTCTATTCATGACCTTGTATACTCACAGAGGGCACCAGACAGTTCATGGAAGTTGTTGCTTGCAGATGTAAGAGCAGCCCTCTACAGCCCCAAGCCCTGTGTGGTGTACAGTTCCATACGTGCCTGCACCCTGATGACAGTCTGAAACATGCACCTGGTGATACCAGTTGTGGCGCTTCTGCCAGGGCCATGATTTCCAGTGGCCCTACCATGAGCACCCCTGTACATCTGCCTATTTAGTGCCCTGCCAGACATCTGGCTATGCCTGCTGTGACCAGACACAATAGGCAAAGATACCACACTCTCCTGTGCACTGCCACCAACCACCAACTGTCCCTCTGCTATGACCTGTGGTGATGGGGTATGTATAGTCACTGTAACTGTGTGCGGGGATAGGGAGGCTAAGAGGGGGATGTCAAACGATGGTGCAGTTTCAGCCCCTGACAACACCGCCTGTGCCTCAACAGTACTATCACCATCTTCCATGTCTGTATGGACACCAACATCAGACTGCATACAGGAGGGACCCTGACCCACCTTGCCACCTGTGGGGGACAACAAGAAACGCACTTTAAAACCTGTATAGCATTGCATAACAGTACACACATACACACACACACACACACACACACACTCACACACACACGCACTCACACACACACACACACACACACACACACACACACACACACACACACACACACACACATACACATTCCACCTTAATACCTACATGGCCCTAATTTTACAGACAGTCCCACTTTTATTCATTTAAGTTCCCCATCCTGCAGCATACTTGGCAACATACACTCATTAATACCACTCATTAACATATCATTCTTCTAAATGCCTAGACGAGTGATCACAACACAAGACCTGTTACTCCATTAAATCCTTGACTTGAGTGGAGTAGGTTTTACATGGCCTCACTACTGTCATCCAGTGTTCACCCTATGTATGTCCGGACATCGTAAGCATGGCCCCTATATATTGGGGGCTACTACATTCACTCTATAATGTCACGCAGTGGAGTGTCATGTGTAAGTGTTGTTCAGTAAATGCCAGATCTGCTGCTCAATCAACCTATCATGTGGACAACAGTAATATATGGATACACTCCCTGGAGTTATCTAGTAATTGCCCAATGCATCTGTAGTGTTGCATATGTGGGTAGTCATTCACCTCTCTGCTGATTGCAATATTAAGGGTATACCTGGTGTCTACTTTTCCTCCCAATGCATGTTCCATGCTACAGACCTTATTATACTACCAGCTGTCCTGTGATTACTTATCAGAGAAGTATTCCTGGTGTCTCATGTGTCAGTCCATGTACTGCATTATCTCAAAGGGAAATACTGCCATATGAACAACCCTACAGTCACACATGTGCATACATGGGCACCCACACAAACACACACACATGCACACACACATCCTACATGCATAACCCCCCTCCACTCCACCAGATTGCACTTACAGACAAAATACCCCCCCCCACACACACACACACACAAAGGTGAGGTTGCACAAAGTACACACAGTTCTCCCATTACCCATCTGTCAACATGCATAACATATGGTACACAACAGCATGCAGTGCAGCTATAGTCAATCCATGCTAGCAACAGTATACATGTGTGTGATGCATGGGCTGTGTTAGTAGGTGATGCCCCTTCCCCTGGAAAATACTGCACCCATGTACACAGTATTGCTGTGCACCTGTTCTGCACCCTGCCAAGTACTGTGCACCAAACCATTGCTAAATGTGTATTACTGTGTCAGTTATGTATGCTCTAATGCTCACAGCCCCTATGTGTTTCAGCGACAAATACCTGGTATGATATGTGGACAGATGTCATTTGTGAATGCCTGATGTCTGGTTTACAGATCTCAACATCAGCGGTGCATGTATGACCAATCCAGTATTATTACACTGACAACCGTCAGACTGTACCATGGCTATGGGGAGCGTACACACCCTTATTGATATGAAGCATCTTCCTTGATCTGCCATGGGACCACATCACTGTATATATTAACAGTACATGAGCCTGATATGTGACATATGTCCTGTACATTCCCATGTAGTGTCTAAGAAATGTGTTAGGTGTGCAGATGCTGCCCATGATGCATACACTCCGTGGGTGCATATGTGTACACGCCCTTATCATGACGGTTTGTTTCACCTATTGTTATGTGTACTACAGCAGTCACTATTCCTGGCAGGGGTATACTAGCATGGGCCATCTGCATTTGCCAGTATATGGTCAGTCTGCCCTACACATGCCCCCCAACTCTGCATGATAGCAAGGTCTACTCATGTGCACATCCCTTGGAGTTCATACACTGCCATCACAATTGCTGTGGGGGTAGGGTTACATCTGCCACAGTTCCTGAACCTGACTGTGTGCAGATACAGCCATTCTTAACATCCTTAGGATCCCTGCTGCAGTGCACTGGTGTGTCATGCTGACAAACCCTCCATGTCATTCTAACACACCCTCCCCACCTTCCGCCTTTTTGCAGATGCATGACAAGTATGGCTTACACATGTGTGTCAGTTTGCAGTGTCCCATACACTGAATACCACATGTAACAGCCTAGTCCCAGCTAATAATTTAGACCACAGTATTATGTTATGCCATAGTGTAGATCTGTAACAGTTGCCACTGTAATACTGGTATATACACTGTTGTTGCACTATATAAGGGTGATGTTTCACACATGTCTCTACTGTAGGCCATGTGTCTCACCATTATGTTCATCTGTGTGGACACATTTCACAATGACAGGATGTTAGTTATCTTGCAGGTGTCTGACATACCCTTCAGATACCCCATCATGGTGACCACTGTGATGCAGTGCATTTAACAGCAACAATACTTGAGCATGTATGGCATGCATTATGGGTAGGTGTGTTAGATGTGTGCATGGAATATACCATAGCCATTATATGTCCAGTGTATTGACAAGCATCACCATAAACTATACTCACCAGCTAGAGGCTGCTGCCTTGGTGGTATGGACCTACATAAGACTGTGTGAGAGATGCAATGTCAGTGGCCACAGCTGTGGCACTGCTACAGGGTGGGTGCAGCATTACAGTACATTAACAATACAAGTCCACAATATTACCACTTATGCACATCTGTTTATCACTACTACGCAGCAACAGAATATATATATGATATGTCACATATGCATGATCTACCTGTACAGATGCAGATGCATACACAACAGTGGTCTACTGATGTGCCCTGCGGCCTTACCTGCATGCTCTTCAGCCCGTGTGTGGGTAGCACCCACCTACACAATGGTGTCTGCCAGTTGTTGGGTGTGCAGGCGGGCAGGTGCCACGAGGCTGGCAAGGAACTCCTCAACACATGTCAGAGGGGAATGGATGGCATGCCCCCCCCCTGGTGCGAGGTGATCCCTGTGGACTGCAGCAGCACACCAATGGGCATTGCGAAGCAGGTCAGAACAATGATGCTGGGCCTGCTCATAACTGCGGTTATGCAGGCCTACATCATTGACCCTGTGGACTAGATCGTTCCACAGGGCAGTCTGCTCCTGTTGCTCATGGGTGGCCCAGCTGAACAGAACTGGATAGTGCTGTATAAGGTGATTCAAGATGACCTCATTTTCCACCGCTGAATACCCGGGTAAATGGCTGTAGTACATCTTGCCTGAAAGACATAAAGATGGAAACAGGTCTGAGCAACTCATACAGCACGGTTACCATAGTTCATAATACACATATCTGTCACCTCCCACCATATCAGCGACAACAAACTGTTCACACAACTCAATAGGTATGGCTACAGCTTACCTACCATTGGGACATATATTGTATTGTACCACACGTTGTGCTATGTGTTTGTAGCCATGTTCCCTGTGTGGACACCATCATTGCTGGCCTGTTACAGACTATTTCACCTGCATGCCATTGTCAGGGCCACTATGGTTCCATATATGCATGTAGTATGCTTGCTATGTGATTGCTGCACATCTGTAATTCTGTGTTATTGGGGATATCTATGCATGCTCTTGGACATGTTCCAGGATTGTGTGGACTATTACTACCCACATATGTTCTATAACAGTGACACAATAGCATGTTTAGGGAATAGTTGCCAGTAGAACCACCTCTCCCACCTCATTTCGCCATGTTACCAGACCACATCACATGTGGGACCCACCCAGAGGCCTCCTCATCTACTGGACCAGCACTACCTTCAGTTGGCACCACCTCAGGGGATGTTGTCCCCACCCTGGGGACACACTCAGACATGATCCTGTCACCCAAGGTCAGGTCTAGGGTCTGTTCCATAGGGGGCTCCACAGACACTTGTGGGATGAGCTACAGCACCTTGAGGCACCCAGTACACAATCACAGGGTCCACGTGCTCCTCCTGCTCAGCCTCCAGGCCAAGAACCTTCAGGGCCATGGTTTGCTGTTGTGACTAGCAAAGGCTGGGGGCCTTGTTCCCATTGTTTCCATATGGGGGCGCATGGGGCTTCCACATCGCAGACCACACACACCATCCAGGGTGTTTACCCACCACATGTGCCATATACCACCCCGTAGGCTGTCCTCTATATCTACCAACCCGAACCACCTCCACAAACATACCGGCTATCCTTCCCCATATTCCCATTCCCTACTTCACAGACAAGGGCAATGTGGTGCCAACAAGGGGTTCACATGTGACATACCCATCCATGATGCACACACTTACAGCTGTATATATCTGTCTGTTTTGCTATCTGTGCTTTTCCCTCACACATAGCATGCAGCACTGTGGTGGTAATATAGGAGACATGTATTTACATACATATATATGTGTGTGTGTGTGTGTGTGTGTGTGTGTGTGTGTGTGTGTGTGTGTGTGTGTGTGTGTGTGTGTGTGTTTATATATATGTAGACATATGTATGTATATATATATATATATATATATATATATATATATATATATATATATATTATGTTGTATATATGTGTTTATATGTGTTTATATACTATATATAATGGAAAACTCATTTTTTCGAAAATAAACAGACCCACGGTTTCGCGAAAATGCACTTCTGTGAACATCGGTTCAACAAACCAATAAAGAACAGAGAAACATTGTTTTTGCAGGGGGGCAAGTCCCCCTCTACCCTCCACACCCCTCTACTTAAATATACCAATTTCGCGATCACACTAAAGTGGGGAAACACGTAAATTCCCTTTCCCCACTGTAGTGTGCTTCGGCACCTGTGTTCCTTAATGGTTCATTGAACCGTACTTCGTGGAAGTGCACTTTCGCTTAAGTGCACTTTCGCATAACCGAGGATCCATTGTTCGTTTCTGAACAAGTGGATTTTCAATCTTTTACAATAGACCCATTTATATATATATATATACATATATATATATATATATATATATATATATATATATATATATATATATATATATAGATAGATATATATATATATGTCTACATATGGGTATCTGTACATCTGTAGGCATACATGTATATATATATGTATATATATATATATATATATATATATATATATATATATATATACACACACATATATGATATATATATATATATATATATATATATATATATATATATATATATATATATACATATACACACACATATACATACCTATATATGGGGTACAGTCAGACATCAGGTCCACAATCTCTAACTCTCCTTCCTGCACAGCTGTACTGTTCTGTCTTACTCCAACACAGACAGGTGCCACATATGGACACAGCCTAACATTAGGGGGGTATATATAGGCCCAGATTGCAGGTAAGCCTATTACACACCTATGGCATTTCATCATGCTACAATACATGTTAACCTGAGTGTTCTGCAAGTGGTGGGCTCTGGAACCCACGTGTCGATCATTATGGCATTATGTCCACCAACTAGCTATTGGCCACAGTAATATACATCCTTTCCATTACACAACCCACACTATGTTGGCCTACATCTTGTCAATTGGTGCTGCTCTGCATAGTTGACGGGTATGGCCCACTACCCACAGGGACAGACTCTATTGTCCATAACAGTTGTTCAGCTGATGATCATTACAACAGCAACACCTGATGGCACATATATATCATTCCACATCATCTACCCCAGTATTATGGGTGAAGTACTACAGTCAATTACATGCATATATACTTTACATACCTGTTGTGGGAGTGAGGTCTGTTGTGGATAGTGTCCTTGTAGGAGTTTTTTTCTCCTTGGCTATGGCCTTAGCCTGCTTCTCTTGTTTCTATTTTTGGTTTGGTTGTAGATCTGTTTTCTCTCTCTCTCTCTCTCTCTCTCTCTCTCTCTCTCTGTTTCTCTCCATCTCTCTCTCTCTCTCTCTCTCTCTCTGTCTCACTCTCTCTTTCCAGTAAATGGATTGAGCTGCTTGGAATAGATTGCAGCATGGCTTTTATAGATGATGCACATAATTAGGTGATTGCCTCTGCACCAATCAGTGTCTTCCACTTGCTACCTGCTTGCAGCATGCTGTGTAGTACTTCCAATTACCACTGTCATGGCAACCCACTACTATAAATACCTACATCATGTGGGCATGCTCCCTTTACCTTTCCTGTATGGTGGACATCCTTCCTGTGTGTGGGCAGCAATGTTACAGGCAGCAGGTAGCAATACCTCTTACAAGAGAACTTGCATATTCAGGCCAGCTACATATAAGTATGAGGTTCCCGAACTACAGAGTGTGAGTAGTATTGTTGTATACATTGTATAGCAATAGTGTTACAGGGTTTGTGCGTACATATTAGTTTAACATGGACTGCAGCTCTCAACTGTGTGCCTATCCACTTGATGGCCAGAGGTGTGCCTATTATGTTTTGCCTGTCCACCACACAGGTCTTGTGTCAGATATATCACTGGCAGTGTGTGTGTTGAGTGCTAGCAGTACATGGCAACACCCGTTTGTGTTTCTGACTTCATATTCCTGACTAAGGGTATGTTGCAGACTATCCTGTAACACCAGCAAATTGCTTAGTGTATGACAACACGATTTCACATATGGGCCTGTGTTCCGGCCTCTGTCCTCCATCTACATACCAGTCTTCGTCCATATGACATGCTGTCAGGGTTGTTATATAGTGGCCTGTGAGTATGTCATGCTGCCATTCCTGCCATCATTCCACTGTTGTTGTGGCCCCCACATATATTGTGGGGTTGGGTCCATATATGTGTGGGCTTCATCTACACAGTACATGTGTGCCCTTCTGCCATCCAGAGGTCAGTGTATGTAACAGTGGTATAATGCCCCTGTATGTCAGTCTATGGGGGGGGTGATGCACCATAACTAACCTAGGCTGTTATAACATGTGAGGCATATCAGAGGTAAGCTGCCTTAAGGTAGCTGGATGTACATTACCATACAATTCACCTTGGGTAAATGCAGGCCTACTGCTTCCTCCCATACAGACTGTTTGTCAGTGTGATTGTGATGGTTTCAGTTATGCCTTGTTATGTAACAGATGTATCCCATTGTGTTAGCTGAAGTCTTTACCCACTAGGGACTGTGTACAGAGTGTAGACAGAGGCTGCTAGACTATACATCTGCATTACTTACTGCTGATTGATTGTTATCCTGTGGCCCAGTCTGTATTACTACTTGAAGGCCTTGGCCTGGACAGCAAAATATGTTATGCTTTCCTTAATACTGTATTAATTTATCTGTTTGAGAGTTGCATCAGTCTGTTTATATGTATTTCAATGTCTAAAATGCTATATGACATGGCATATACAACTGTAAAAGTACACAAATAAAGCTTTCTCATTTATGCAAACCTGTGCGTGGTGTTATATCCTTTGACCTCTCTGTGGGTATATGTTTCAGGCAACAATTGTCTTTTGTATAGGTGACTCTTAGGGTGTCCAGTTGGTAAGGTGGCAACTGTAGGAATACTGACTGTTCCGTATGGTCACCACCCACTAAATATGTATCTTCATATACATATCTCTGTGTGTGTATGTGTAGTTACATATATATCTATATATATAATATTAATATATATATATATATATATATATATATATATATATATATATATATATGTGTGTGTGTGTGTGTGTGTGTGTGTGTGTGTGTGTGTATCTGCATACATGTGTGTGTGCATATGTATCTTAGGAATGTTTATTGCTTCCACATTGTACATTCCGTATGGTAGTCAGACAGTACTGCATGATATGCTGTTGATACCAGCCTGACATCATACAGGTGGGATGGATTACTGTTAACATCTTGTGCCCATGTTGTGTTGGGCCCTGGTTATGGGACTTGCAACAGTTGGTATTGCATTGCAGGGCAGATCTGTTTGGCTGTAGCAGGTGGTAATATGAATATGTACAAGACGTATGTAGCTTGGGCCCCCTCACCCCCATTAATGGTGCCTGTAGTCCTATATGTATTTATGTTCTCTTTTATATCTAAATATATATATCTGTATACACACACACACACACACACACACACACACACATATATATATATATATATATATATATATATATATATATATATATATATATGTATATTGCTATATATATATATATATATATATATATATATATATATATATATATATATATAGACATATATATGTAGACATATATATCTATAGATGTATGCATATATGTGTGCATATGCCTGTGTTGGATGATATGTTTGTGAAAACATCAGTGTTATGTATGTCTTACATGACTTAGTGGTAAATCACTTTGGGTATGGTATTCAAGGTCCTGGGTTCAAGCCTTGCAGCGGCTGCTTATTTTGTTGCTGGGTAGATCAAGGGCCATTGGATACAGAGTGGTTAAGGCACTTTTAAGCAGTTGTAAATGGGTTTGCATGGGTTTGCGCAGAGGTAAGCACTGCTAACTTCCGGTTACATTCTCCTCTACTCAGTTAGCTTCTAAATTGCTTAACCTGTGTAGGTATTGCTTACCCCCACGCAAACAGGCTTAAACTCGCTTAATGCTGCTTAAAAGTGCTTACTCCAGCTTACCCCTGCCCTAATTTCTTTAAAAGAAATGATAAAGGGTTGATAGAAAAGTGGTTAAAAAGGGACACAAAGAGGGAAAGACAGTAGGGAAAATGACTAGGGATGTGCAGGAAGGGTGTAGGGAAGGTCCATAGCTGCCCATTTCGTCTACAGCAATAGCTGTGCATATACACTGAATTTGGAGATAGATTTGGACCCTCATACCCCTGTGAGAAAGGTGAGGATAACAATAATATGTTATTAAGCCAATTGAACCAGTGGACATGTGTGCGAAATGGACAGCTATGTATGGGGCGAGATTTTTTTTTGGGAACAGATTGACCTTTTATTTTCAGGTTAGAGTGGGAAGTTGGGGAGGGATAGTAGGTATATTTGGGGAGGTAGGTTGGGTAGGTTAACAGGGGTGGTATATGACACATGTGGTGTTTAAACACCTTGATGGGGAGGGGTGTTGGGAAATCGGAAGCCCATGAGCCCCCTAGTGGAAACAGTGGGACTGAGGTCCCCACCCATGGGCAGTCACCACTACACCTTCACAGCCCTGAAGGTGACTGTGCTGGAGGCTGAGTAGGAGAGCCAGGCCAACTCTCTAGTCATGACACATGGCCCTCAAGTTGGTGTAGCAGATCTCCGACCTCCCTGCGGAGCTCGCTATGCACCACGAACTGGACCTAGTGATGGGTGACAGGTTCCTGTCAGCACCTGCTCACAGGGGGGGGTGAGCCGCATCCCCTGAAGCAGTTCCACCCAAAGGTGGTGCAGGACCAACGGATGAGGAGGTCCTGGGTTGGGCCCCAGACGTGCTGGTGCTGGGTGCCATGGCCAGCTGAAGTGGGTCAAGTGGGTCTGCCGGACCGACTTTCCCAAATGTGCTATGGTGTTTAAGTTTTATCAGCATATATGGGTTAGTAATAGTCAACACATTCCAGGATTAGGTATAACAACATGCATAGATATTCCCATTAACCCCAACACCAGATATGGAACAGTTGCATAGCAAACAGAAAACATGCATATATGGGACTACAGTGGTCATTACAACAGCATGCAGGTACATTGATGCCACCAATGTGGGAGTATTTCAACATGGCACATGCATAGAAACAGATTTAAATAATTATCAAACAATAGGACATATGCCCCAGCAGTAGAGTTAAGTCAGCACATACAGAATGAGTTGTGTATTTAGCTTATTGTTGCAGATATGGTGGGGGGGGGGGAGAAAGATGTCAATTAACTAGTATATTCCTGTAGTTCACATTACTTTCCTACTCAGTGCTGTGATCTGTACCTTACAAGTATTAGTACACTACCCTATTGCCTTAGTTTGGATAGTGGTATGGCTGTCGACAGCTATATACATGAACTGATTTTACCTGCAGTATACACCTCTTACCTGGTATACCTGTGGAGGTATTGTTTGTTAACACTACCTAACTGTTTCTACACATACTCACAGATTCCAGGTTGATGCTATACACAAACCTGTCCATCTGTTTTTGCACACACTCTGGGCATGTCTTCACCACATGCAGGTGAACCGGGACATATTCCACTATTTCCCTTTTAAACCTTTAGTGACTTGTACAATGACATGTTTGTTTTATTTGATATTTTCCAAATATGTACAGGTCTGACCGTCAGTTATGTGACATGATATGCTGCCTACATGTCAGAAATTGGCACACTGATATGGCAGGGGGCAAGTAACAGCCAGCAGATATGGGCCAAATAACTGGACATTCTGGACATTTCTGTACACTTTTGGAGTATGATTCTGCATACAGCTTACTATTACTCCCAGGATTCCAACCATGGCTGTGTCCGCTAAAAATAAGACACTGTATCTCTTGTCTAATTTCTGTCTATAATTTTCCTGTGGTTTTACATTCTGACCTTGTAATTACTCTTATACAGGATTTCCTAGACAGTTGTATTATGTAGTACAGTGTGGGTGACAGTGCTGAGTAATACCTTATTATTCTGAGCAACTGCAACACTAACAATGCCATTCAATACCAGAGTAAACAGTACCAGTACAGGATATCAGTCTTTTATTTATAGGCACAGTGTTCGTATCTGACAGACCTGTGGAAGCAATGCTTGTTAGCACTACCTGCATGTTGCCACACAATTTGCCAGTTTCCACATTAGTATTATTCACATACGTCTCACTCTGTTACTGTACACACTCTTGTCACAGCTTGACAACATGGGAGTTTAGATGGGATATACTTAGCTACTTACTCTCATAACATTTTGGGGGTTGCTAGAGTGACAGGTTTGTTGTTATAAATGTCTGACAATCAGTTGTATGTTTTGTTTGCTGCCTAAACATCTGGAATCTTCCCACTGGTTTGCCAGGGGGACAGGGTGACAGGCAGCAGCTATGGGCCGATTTACTGGACATTCTGGACACTTCTGTACACTTGTGGGGTATGATTCTGCATACAGTCTACTACCACTCCCAGGATTCAAACCATGGCTGTGTGTGCAAAGAATACAGCAGTTCATGTCGCAGTTAAGTGTGCTATTTGGATTTTGTTGTCTGCCTTTTCATTTTTTTCTGTCTAAGTCTCTCTCAGTTGCACTATTTGACCTCTTGGGATTACAGCAGTCATATACAGACATTCCTACACAATGTATTTATGTAGCACAGTGTGGGTAACAGTGCTTACTACAACAGTACTATTAAGTGATTGCAACTCTACATTACCATATGATACCAGAGTGAACACATGCAGTCCAGCAGTCAGACCTTAATTGTCAGGCTATTATGCTTTTATTTACTTACAACCAATATAAGACTCCTCCTGCCCTATTCTCATGTGCATGCAGTACATGCCTTAAACAATAGAGGTTTTATACAGGCAATTAACTTACTACTACTTTTAGATTTATTTCCTATGACAGTACATGCAAGAGTATTACTAAACTGCCTTGAGTCGCAACCGCTTCAATCTACAGCCATGGGCTTCCTGGTTCATAGCCCACTCACCTGCTGCTGTGAAAGACATAAGAGGAATATTTAGCCATACATATCCATAATATACATGAGCTGGCAATTATTAAACGGGTAGTGGACTGATACTTACACATGGCTGGGACTTCCCCTGTCCTCCTAGCCTCTTGGATCCACTGATCCAAGAGATCCCCCTTTCTCCACTCCAGGTTGGCATAGTGATGCCTGACTTGCTCACCAGTTCAGGGTATGCCAGTGGCACGGGTGAGGTCATGGGTGAGAAGGTCTCAGGCTTCTGCTTTGTATTGGGAACCATGGTACTGGCCCAGGAGCAGTCTCATGTCATGGTCTTTCACAAGGAGTCCTGCCATGACTCTGGACTCCTGGATGCCCCAGTGCTCACCCTCTCCCATTCCAGTCATAGTGCCTACAAGGGGAAGCTACAACCAGTTATGAGATGTATTCCCACCTGTTGGGTTTAAATAGGGCCAGTTTCCTGCACTTTGCCGTGATAGGATGCTTTTGAAAAGGCTAAGCTATGGGCAAATCTGCTTACCTAAGTTTGGCATTGCTTAAAGGGGTATTCCAATGGGCAGACTGAGTTAGCTGGCCTACACATTGCTTACACCTACTGAGTTGGGCTGTGCAATGCTTAGCATTGCTTAATATTTAAGCTGCATTATATTTGCATTGCAGCATTGATTTATTATTCATTACATGTTATATAGGTGTTTGGTATCCATGATTCATGTGCACGTACACTGTATGGGGTCCTTGTGTTTATTAGGGGATTTCAGCACTTTATTACAATGACACCTCACATCTGGGCTTAATGTAGTACACCAGTTCGCATATTTATGTCCTGTAGTAGGTTATACAATATAAAACTGTATATAGACTCCTTTCACATGTTCACTTTGTATTTCCTATGGTGAGGATCTGTTTGGTGAGTGCTCAGTCTTATGTACTGCTGTGATGGTTTGCTGGTTAATTACTGTGAGTATAATACACAGGGTCCTGGGTTCAAGACCTGCAAAGGCTTTTTATTTTGTTTATGGCCAGAACAGCGTCTGATGCATTCAGAGTGATTAAGGCACTTTTAAGCAATTGTAAGTGGGTTTGCACAAAGGTAAGCAATGCTAATTTCCGGTTGAGTATGCTTACAGTGAGTTAGCTTCAATATTGCTTAACCTGTGGGTGCATTGCTTATCCCCATGCAAACAGGCTTAAACCCATTTACTACTGCTGAAATATGCTTACTCCCACTTACTACTGTGTAACTATGCATACTCTTGATTACTAGTGCTTACACCTGCTTACCACCGCACTAATTTAGACAGTAATGTCTAATGGTTCTTAGGCAGGTGGTGGATTTGGCAACTGTATGGATTTATCATTCATTACACATTTTACCTTCCATTTGTATCCCTGATTCCTGTGTACATATTCTGTATGGGGCACTTGTGATTATCTGTGGACTTTGCAACATTATACCAATGACACCTCACATCTGCATTTAATGCAGTACTACAGTTCACAAATATATATGTCATAGGTTATGCAACAAAAAAAAATTGATCATAAAGTGATTTGACATGGAAAATGGATTGCACTGGAGTGGGATTTGAACCGGGAATATCTGCGTTTAAGGCAAATGCTCTGCTCACTACACTATTGCTGTACTATTGCATTTACATATATCTTGCTTCTTATCCTCTTGAGCCAGTTAAGCTGCATTAACCGTAGCTAAGTGATGGGCAAACCTGTGCACCTACGGTTAAATTTGATCTGTTTCATTAAAAAAAATTCTTTATAGTTAAATGTTTTAACTATTGCTCTTGTACACTTGGGGGGATGTTGCTGGGGATATGCAAACACCTATGAGCGGTCTTGCTCATTCTTACTCCTAAACTACTGTTCCTGATTGCAGGGGCATGTATATACTGAGAGCTCTGTTCTCAGACACGCCTCCTGCACTAGTACATGCTCTGTGTCTGTTTAGGAGCTCAGGCAGCGCACCTTTATTAATATGCACGGCGCACTGCCGCCCTGCTCCTAAACGATCGCTTCCATGCAAGACTAAGCTAGTCCTTCACGGAAGGATAGTGAATCTGGGGGTCTGTGTCATAGATCTGTTATTAGTGCAGTAAAGAACAAATCCATAGAAAATAAATTAAATATTTTTGGCAGGGAGTTGCACTCTTGGCATTGAAAGATAAATTCCTGACTATGATCCATGTAAGTAAAACTAAAAAAACGATCTCAACTCCTGAAATAAAAAAAAACCTCACTTATGTTAATACAAATACAAAAAGCAGAGCTTTTTGGAATAGTCCCTTCTTCAAAGCATATAAATCACAGTTCTAATACATAGTTTTTAAACTATAGCACATGGTCTCATCATCCAATAAGAGCTCAGCTTTTTATACAGAGAAACTTAAGTTTGAAGACACAGCAACAAATATAAAAAGTACATTCAAAAACAACTTAAAAAGCACAACAAATACAGGCAGTCAACAGCAACATTCACTTCAGTTTCATTTACTTTTATTTAATTCAGGTTTTAAAATAACTGAAGCATTTACTCCAGGTGCACAGTCAGCCTGCAGTTTAAAATTCCACCTGTATTCAGCTTAAAGCACAACAGATACAGACATTCAATAGTAACATTCACTTCAGTTTCATTTGCTTTTGTTTTAATTCAGATGCTAAACTAATTGAAGCATTTAATCCAGGTGCATGGTCAGCCTGCAGTTTGACAAGCCACTTGTACTCAGCTAATTAAGTGGCATTTAGAACATGATCATCTCTCATATTAAAAATATCCTTTGTATTACTCTAAATTTAAATGCATGATCTGTACCATTGTTGTGAATATGCTTAGCCAAGGAATTATATATATATATATATATATATATATATATATATATATATATATATATATATATATATATATCCCTTCTAATTTCTGAAAGCTTGCAGAAATTCTTTCCTTAAATTTTCTGTTAGATTTACCTATTTAGAAAATAGTGCATGTCATTGACACAGCAAAATAGACCAGATTTTCTATGCAGCAAAGCAATCAAAGTCATGAATATGCTTTGTTCATGGATGTTCAAAAGTAACAGAAGGATTGATATATTTACAAAAAATACAATTATAGCATGGAACCGTATCTTTTATTTTAATTCTAGTGGACTGGTCCTTCTTTTCATGCATTTCCTTGTAGCATATTTTCTGTTTCAAATTAGGGCATTTCTTAAATGTAAAATGTGGAGATGCATCTATTATTTTACCCAGTTCTGGCACAGCAGTTAATATGTCCTAATTTCTCCATATAATATCAGTAACACCACTAGTATTAGCACAATATTTCATGATGTACCTAAACTTCCTGTTATTATTATGACTTTGGTTAGTCTGTTGATGGTCTGATCAAAAATATGGCTTAGTTCTACAATCTCTTTCATTGTTTACATAGTCAGATGCTTCATTCAAAAGACCTTCATTGTAGCCTCTCATCTGAAATTTTTGCCTTAGCATATCCAACTGCTGGTTACATAATTCTCAGTCTGTAGTCAGTCTACTCACTCTCATATATTGACTTTTAACTATCCCTTTGAAAACATGACCAGGATGCATATTACAACTATGGAGAATCTGGTATTCTGAACTTCCTTCTTATAGATACTTGTTGATATCAGCCCATCAGTATTTTAAGTGCTATTTCCAAAAAAAAAACAGATCTCTGTAAACATATTCCAACTTAAATCTCAGAAAATTTGTAGTAGTTTCTAAGAGTCGAACATATTCTTGTAGTTCAATTTTATCACCCGTCCAAACAAAAAAATATATCATCAATAAAGCACTTATAAAATACAATGTTATCTGTATAGTTGCTTGTTGAACCAAATACATGTATACTCTCCCATTCATATATGGTTATGTTAGCATAAGTATTTGCTATTGATGTACCCATGGCAACACCCAATATTTGATGGTACAGCTGCTTTTCAAATAGGAAAGCATTACTTGTTAGTGCAACTTCTAAAAAGGGTACAAATCACTTCTATTTTTTCCATTTGTGAATGCTGTGTTCTTAGATAAATATTCTCTCACAGCCTGTATGCCATATTCATTAGGGATGACAGTGAACAGTGAGCTGACATCCATTGTTACAAAAATAAACTGGGCAGTTTCATTCACAGAATACCACTGATAAAGTTTTTTTAAAAAGTCATTAGCGTCACAGATATAACTTCAAAGATTTTTAAACAAGGGTTTTATTTGTTCTTCTAAGAAAATTGAAATGGACTCAGCTATCCATCCCCTTCCAGACATGATAGATTGCATCGGGGGGTACAAGCAATCTTTATGTATTTTAGGTAGCCCATATAAAATGGAAGCACAGGATTAGTAACATATAAAAAGTTGAACAGTTCACGTGTGATATCATTTTATAGCTGAAGCTCATAAATAACATAATTAACCCTATGTATTATATTGTTCACATTGCTCCTATATACTAAATGAAAAGAATTTGAATAATTTAAAAATGCTTGCATAGACTGATTATATTTTTCACTATCCATTTTAACTATGGCACCACTTTTGTCTGCTTACTTAATCACAATACTGGTATCACTTTGTAATCACTTTAAAGAATCAAATTATTCTTTTGAAAAATTATAACTCTTATTATGCTTGAAATTATTAAAAAGTTCATATAATTGTTTCTCACTAGTATTTTAAAATGCTCCAATTACAGGACAGTGAACAGGAACAAAAGTGCTTGAATATTTATATGCTCGTGAAAGAGTTTTGAAACATTAATTTAAGACATACCTCTCAACTTCTTAGATCAAGAAATCTGCAGAAAGCCATAAATAAAAGTGGGGCAAAGGCTCAAAAATAGGGAGAATTTTTAAATATTGCTCTTATAAACTTATAAAGGTGATAGAATAAAAGGTTTTACATTAGCATGAATTTTCTGAATGGTATGAAGTTTAAAACTCAAATGTCGGTCATTATATTTTTAATTTCAGTCTTTAATGATTTGCCACTAATTTGCCAGAAAACCATACTTTTATGAAAAATGGCCCAAAAATATGAGGCAAAAATCTGGACATTCTGTGAAAATCTCTACAGTTGAGAGGTATGACTAAAACAGTGATAGAGGTTTGAAACATTAATTTAAAATTTAAATTCCTTGCAAATAGCTTAACTCACTAATCAGTAATAGCTTCCACAATAGAGTCTTTAGCTGTTGTTATAAACTGCAGGCCTATTTTTTAGCATGGAAACATCAGTAGCAGAAAGTATACTGCTAGATTAATTAACAATGTCAAAATTGTCTATAAAATTATTCATCTATTCACTTTCAACCTGCTGTGAGTCTGCAGAACGTTTGATCTCATACAGACATTTCCTCTTTGGTTTGCGTTTCTTCCCCATGATTGGTCTCTTGTTTGTAACTCCACTCTCTCTGGGAGATTCAACCTCACAGACATCAGAACCTGGTGAAAATCTTCATCATGAGAAACTGCATTATTAGATGTAGATGGTACTGCAACAGTATTAACATTATTACAATTGGTGGTGGTATGTACAGATAAGTCCCTTCTTAGTGAGGTATTTGTACACCTACATCATGTACAGTACTTACATTTAAAACATTTTCATTTACAAATGGACTTAATGCACCATCTCTCAATGCAGAGGCAGTCACAGGTAAAGTAATATCATCCATTTCATGCATAGAATTACCAATGCTAGCCTTCAACTGCCTAGTGTTCTTAGGCCAAGAAAAAATATTTCCGCTCCTAAAGTCATTGATATCTCTAGTTAACTTACAAATTTTCAAGTCATTTTTCATAGTCTGTTAAATGTTCCAACACTTATTTAACATTTGTTGACTAGGAAAGTCTAACTAGGACAGAGCCTATTTTCATCAGAGGCCCAGGGATAAATGCTCCAGACGCATGTCTTTGGAATGTGGGAGGCAACCAGAGTACCAGAGGAAACCCATGTGAATGCAGAGAGGACATGCAGACTCCACACATGAGGCACCCCAGCTGAGAATTTGAAGCAAGGCAACAATATTAACTGCTGCACAACTGCGTCACCCAATATCACATCACTATAACATATGATAACATATCACTATAGCAGTGCAAATAATATTTATAACAAGTTGTTGTTGTTGTTGCTTGTCTTTCAGCTTTTCCTGGTTAGGGGTCGCCACAGCGGAACTCCGGTCCACTAATGATTGGCAGTAGATTTTCATGAACGCCGAGGTGCCAGCTTGAAGTTCAACCTTCAACGAAGGCACGCCCATTTACGTATGTCTTACACCCACCCAACCGCGGGGAGGACATGTAGACTCCACACAGAAGGCACTCCCCACACTCCAGCCGAGAATCGAATGAGAGAACCTCTTGCTGTGAGGCAACAATGCTACCGCTGCACCACCACAGATTATAAATAATATTTATAACAATATGTGTTTAGAATGCCATTTTCCACTGCTAACATCCCATTTTGCAGTTCTTTTTTAATATCTAGAAAAAACTTTCATAAGGGTCATGTAGTCAGTGCTGAGTTTAAGATTTAGTTTTTTTTTTAAGCAACACCAGATAGGTGTTGCCACGCAGTGATGGTGCTACAAGAGCGTTGTCACCTCACAGTAAGATGCTGTCCGGTTCGATTCTCAGCTAGAGCGTCTTCTGCGTTGAGACATGCGTCAATGGGTGTATGTTCGTTGAAGGTTGTGTGTCAGGGCTGGTAACTCAGAACATAAAAATCAACTACCAATTATTAGTGGACCGGAGTTCCGCTGTGGCGACCCCTAACTGGGAAAAGCTGAAAGCCACAACAACAACCAGATAGGTGTTGTCATAAGTTGGCATTTTTAATATGCATAAACCTCGTAGAAAAATCCCTAGTTCAAGGTATGCTTGAAAACCTAAATGCTGCAACCATTTAAAATTTTGCACTTTTTCCTCCAATGTCATAATCTGCTGCAGAATTGTAGTTTCTTGACTACCAGTCTTAGAGTCAGTAGCTGCTCCAAAGCTAGTCATATTCTTAATCAAAGGGTTGAATAAATGGCCAAAATATCATCCAAACACTGATGAATTCTAGTCAAATTTGATAGTAGCTGTCTCAGGAACAACATCCATAGTGCTGATAAAACTGGTGCTCAGGTCAATGCCAAGCAAAAACAAGCAATCAACTTCAAGGAGTGTAACTGAGTATTTGAGATCAACAGATTAACTACAACAAATAGTAAAAACAATAAAAACTGTATCTCCACACAAGAAATAAAAAAAACAGTCAATAGCAACATTCACTTTAGTTTCATTTACTTTTATTTTAATACAAGTTTTAAACTAACTGAAGCATTTAGTCCAGGTTATGATACAGGTTACCCATATTCAAGTAACAGATGAACACTGGAGTCTTGGCTAGCTAAAGGTGGGAGTAAGCAGCCAATATTAGCTCACTTGTTCTGGAAGGGAAAGAGGTGGTCTCATCTGCTACATGGCTGCCATCTTGTGATGAAAGTGCTGCTACCCATACAGCATGAAGGACAATAGATTATAATGACTGGCCTGCACAAGTGTGCAGAAGTGCAAATGCTCAGTAGAAGAAGTATAGCAGGGTTGAGCATGTCAGCTGCCAGGGGAGGTGTAAAGCTAATAAATAAAAACTCACAGCTTCCATGAACAATGTCTTAACAACACTTGACTCTGTTCTTTAGCCTGAACAATGAGATGAGGTAACTAATAAGGTAATATAGCTGAGAAGGAGTTGGGTCTTCCCATGGGGTGATATGAGATGCTTATTCCAGGAAGGGAAGGGAGAATCAATTGGTTATTAGCGCATCTTGCAACGGGATTTGATATTCAGGAAGGTCTGAGTAAAGAAAAAATACACACACACACACACATACACACACACACACACACACACACACACACACACACACACACACACACATATATATATATATATATATATCTATGGGTCTACTTTGATTCACTGAAAACTCATTTCACTGAATTTCAATTCACCCTCAAAAAATTGCTGAAAGCTCAAATCACCGAAAACTCATTTCACTGAATGTAAGTACTTTTGGGCAAATAAAATGTATATGCCCTTTTCTCCACTGTAGTGTGAACCTGGAGTTAGTATATATAGTTGGGAATGTGTGGGGGGCACAGCCTCCCACATTGGGGGCTGTGGGGGTCATAGCCCCCCACCTACTTAGCTTTTATATTTATGAATCTCATTTCACTGAAAGCTAACAATATAAAACCAAAATAGGTGAAGGGCTATGGCACCCACACACCCCAATGTGGGGGGCTGTGCCCCCACCCCCTATCTATATATACTAACTCCAGGATCACACTACAGTGGGGAAAAGGGCATATACATTTTATTTGCCCAACAGTACTTACATTCAGTTAAATGTGATTCAGTGAAATGAGTTTTCAGTGATTTGAGCTTTCAGCGATTTGGTGTGAGTGTTTTGAAATTCAGTGAAATGAGTTTTCAGTGAATCAAAGTAGACCCATATATATATATATATATATATATATATATATATATATATATATATATATATATATATATATATATGTGTGTGTGTGTGTGTGTGTGTGTGTGTGTATTTCTGCAAGTAAACATGTACATTAAAGTTTATATCAAAAGACAGCAACTAGCCTTTTAGCTCACAACTTCCCACTTTAGTCTATTTTTGTAAGAAGCTGGACAATGTCCAAGTTAAGACAGTGTTTTGCAGTCTCTTCATTACAAACCAAAAATTCCTTTGAATGGAACACTGTGATATCTTCAGCATATTTTTAGTGTTCACCTTGTTTTCTTTGAGGGTTCTCTTTAGAATCACTGCCTGTCTCTTACTTGTTGCCAACAGAAGGCAAAAATTGTTGAGATGACTTGGGGAAATGTTTCCTTTTGGTGTCAGTGAACTGCTTGTGCATACATGGTCAGATTGCTGAGGTGACCGCTAAGAAAAATAATTTATTTTAAGTCACTTTAGTACTTGTGCATATTTACACAAACTACTGAAGGGGTTGCTTAGTGAAATAATTAATTTGTGTGTCAGGGAAGTGATTATGCATACTTGAACAGACTACTGAAGGGATGGCTGGGGTAAGTTCATGGACTGCAACTCAGATATTAAAGGTGAAGCATCACTTTCAGCAATCATTATACTTAAGGCATTTTGTATTAGCATAAATGGCCTCTATGAATGTTGACTTTACTATGCTGATTCGTAAACATCAGGGATACCCCTATCAAATTTGCACAAATGAATATGAGTACTGCTCCAAGATAGCTGTTTGCCAAATAAATACCCTCACATGTAGTTAAGTTGCACATGCATAGTTCTAGTCCAGATCTACAAGCAGTAGGTTATCAGGTAATAGTACAGACTTTTCTCTTCCAGTTTTATTCCCTAAATTAATTTACCACTGAGACCCTCTCTCACTGACCTTCATTTTTCCTAATGTAATTCTATTCATTTGTATTCTGTGTAGGGTATTTATTGTAAATGAGCAGTTCAAATATTTACCATTTTAATAGCAGCAGAAATTTACATCTCATACTTCACTGTATGAAGTCATTTATGTTTTACAGTGTAATAAGCTTGGCCTTCAAAACATCAGTTTATCATCGTGACTCTATACTTGGTACCCATTATGCTGTCAATATCGAGCAGTAATTCACATTTTGAGAAATCTTTCATCATCTGATGAGACACAGCACTGCATTTTCCCTCATCAAACTATAAATAAAGAAGACAAAAACTGAATTTTCAAATCTTTATCCCCTATTATTCTTAGTATTATTGCTGACAAGTTCTGCAAGGCTTTAACAATACTGTAGGCAAAGGACAAATGAATAAAAACAGTACATAGTCTTTTTAGTAGAATATAAAAATACACGTATGCACAACTTTATAAACATCCAATAATGCCATTTATGTTGTCTTTGAAAGTGTTCTTTTTATGTATTTAATGACATTCTTAGGGAATTTTAATATTAAAGGCTGTGATACAGTTATCTGTATAATGGGCATGAAAGTTAGAAGAGCTGCTTTTAGGAAAACAAAAATCTTGGTGCAATTCTGTTTTGGCTTTGTAGTTTGATTCTGACTGCAGATTATCTAGTAAAGCTTTGCAGAGTTGACACTAATGGTTACTACTGCTATTGTTAAAGGTAAACAAGTTACTGGAGACAACATTTTATGCAGAGACCATCTTCTCATGCATCAGGAACATTTCAACTTCCTAACACAAGAAATCTGGACAAAGACCCAAAAATAGGGACAGATTTTTAAATATTGCTCTTACAAATTTAGATTGTTGTTAGATAACAAATTTTGTGTTAGCATGCATTTTCTAAAGAATATTAAGTTTGAAACTCAAATGTATGTCATCATTTAGTGAATTTAGTTCTTTGTAGTTTGCGGGCAGCCACGGTGGTGCAGCAGTTAGTGTTGTCACCTCACAGCAAGAGGTTCCCTGGTTCGATCTTTGGCTGGGGTGCCTTCTGTGAGGAGTCTGCATGTCCTCCCTGTGGTCGCGTGGGTTTCTTGCAGGTGCTCCAGTTTCCTCCCAAAGACATGCTGTAGGTGGATTGGACACTCTAAATTGGCCCTAGGTGTGAGTGCATGTGTGTGTGTGTCTTCTGTGGAAGGTTGGGCACCGGGCTGGCAACTCAACACTGTAAAAACTCCACTGCCAATCATGAGAAGACAGGTGATCCACTGTGGCGACCCCTAACCGGGAAAAGCCAGAAGAAGAAGAATTTCTTTGTAGTTTACCTAAAAACATACATTTTAAGGGGATCAGACCACAAATATGACAAAAGGATCTGGACAGTCTAAGGAAATCTGAACAGCTGAGAGTTAGGATCAGGAAACAGCACAAAGGTCACAATAAAATGGCCATACTAAACTCTAAAGTGCCACAAATGTTGTTTTGCATGTTTCACTTTAAATTACAGTAGAAGTAATCCTCAACCAGATTTTAAAGTGCAAACTTGCATAGTGTCACAATAAGATGTTTCTGCCTCATTGGTAACCTCATCTCATTGTTCAGGCTGGACTTGAGGCGTTGAGCTATTATTCACAGAAACCGTGAGCCTTTAGCTTTATTAGCTTAGTGTTTCTCCTGACAGCTGATTTGCTCAGTCTTGCTATGCCCCCTGTCTTGTGCAAGTTTACTTCTGCACACACATGCTTAGAACAAACATGCAAGCATGGCTTGTCGCAATGTCAGTGGCATAACACTTGCTTTTGCTGCAGCAGGTTGGGTGTTCTATTCCCAAACCAGGTAGAAGGATTGCTGACACATAAGGAGGTGCTGCAATCCTGAGTTGAAAAACTGAGGTCCCCTGTATTTGATTTGATAGTTGCTCAGGTGGGTGTAGAAGACCCCATGGCACCTATTGAAAAGGGTAGGTGAAGTTCCATGCTGCCCTGGCCAAATTTCCCTAATAGCATAAATATCACCTTGGTACTCACTTGAAAACAAACCACTAGCCTTGTGGGACTAAACTGGTCAACAAAGTCTGCACATTCTTTGTCCTTTATGCTTAAGGGTTTATACCACATCCACCAGATAATGGAAGCCTTGTGTCAGTATCAGTCACCACTTCCACTCCAGCAAGGATAAGCTGGCAGATGATGGAAACCTTGCATCAATATAGACTACCTCCTCCTTCTCAGTATGAGTAAGCTGACATTGGCTGCTTACTCCTTCCTTTAGTTAGTCAGATACTCTAGTGCCCACCTGCTACTTAAACATGGGTCATAGTCAGAAATGTATTTCTTAGCCAAGGGACCAACTTCCTACCAGAAATATTTAATGGTGTTCTTTGTGTTTATTCTTTACTGTGCTTCCAACAGATTTTTGACACTTTCAGAATATATGATAGTAGAAGCTTTCAGCAGAATGTCCATTTATTGTTTTCATAGCAGATGTCAGAAGCAGATTTATGTGTTTGTTCTTGCTGCAAGGAAGATGTTAAACAGTACTTGCTGTTGCAGCATATTTTAATTGTGGTACAATTTCTAGGCTGAGCTGAATGTTCTCATACAGTAACAGATCCAGGGCAGCGCATCTAAAATGGAGCACACACTGATAACACACTGGTGAGCTATAGGCCATATGATTACTGTTCAAGTGCTTTAGAATATTTAAGTAGATCTCTAGCATATAATACTTTATAAAAGGTTTACTGGTGAATGGTTTTTAATCTCAAATCACACTGTGTGACTTTGGGATTTTTGTTTTGTCTTCCCTATACCCTACTGCCCCATATTATTCTTTTACTGGTACATGTCTGAAACAAATTTGTTCCTTGATATCAAACTGGAAGTTTGTTCAGATAATACTGCATTATATTCAAAGATTCATAGAAAATCAAATTTTATCAGTGTGTATTTTTGTGCAGAGATTATGTATCTATGTCATGTTAAAATAAGTGCAGTTAAAGGGCAGGTTATCTGTTTCCCCAGGCTAATTACACCAGTTTCTAATTTTTCATGCAGAAATTGAAAACATTAAAGAAGTTGTTTGAGGAAAAGAGGGTTACAAACCAAAGTTGTAGTACCCACTTTGGATTTTTCCTATAACAATATACACATTATCTTTATAAACTGATTTTGAATAACAGATTTTAGAGTGGAGCAAGGTTATAACAGGCTGCTCATCTGATGATAAAACTTTTGATTTCACCTCCCCTTTAACTTTGAGTTTGGAGTCTATGGAAATGAAGAGTCTTTCATTTTACAACTGAAGGATATGTTGAATTACAGAAGGCATTGGGTAGATATGCTATCTTTGTTGTCAAAAGAAATCCCAATCTAAAATGTTTGTTGGAAAACCAAGAATTAATGGTGTTAGCAGCAGCAACTTTGAAGAATTTGATACATATTCGTGTGGCTTTTGCAGAATGTGCAAATTCATAAACAAATGACCTAGGGGGAATTTAATAAAGCCTACACATTTTTTTTCATGTAGACATCACGCCTCGATGCTTACACGGACTCGAAAATATTAAGATTCAGTAAGCTCTGCTGAGTGGCACACACATACGTGCAAACACGGAAAATTCTGTGGCATGCAAATCACCTCATGAGCAGATAAATCTCATGCAAATGAGGCAGGTAGAGTGATCCAACAAGCATACAGGCATCTGTTCAGACCCTGTGTCAGTGTGTGTAGTGTATGCAGAAAAATTCTGAGTATAGGAGTCTAGACAGACCAAAGGGGGTATAAAACTGTAGAAATGTGGACATAAATCCCCTGAAAATGTAATACCACATACACATATGAGCAAAACTATTATTCTGCATGTCAGAAAGATTAAAGGGAACAAGTTAAATTAATGTTCTTTTAATAATCTTGGCATGTTTGCACTCTGCCCCACAGTGTGCAAACACGCTTAATAAAAAAATTTAAAAAAAGGGGAAAAAAAAGAATTTTATACTATGTGACAGAAATGTATTATAGGACCTTGCATAGGGTCCCTGCAATGGTGCATTGCTGCTTTTGCTAAGGTGATAGAGCTATGAAGCGTTTAGTTACCAGGCTGTCATCATGTATATGTATGCAAATGAGGTGGAGTTATTGAATAGCAGACAGGTGTAATTGTGTCCACATATCCCCTTCGTGTAGGCTCTTAGATCATGCTGATGTTTACACAGAATGTGGCTGACATCAGGAGGCTGTGTCCTCTCACTTCTAATCTCTTTTAAGCTTCAGTGCACATATTTGCTTGGTGTGCCACCTGGCTGAGCATGTTCTTAAAACCAGATGTATTCAATTAGAAATTTGGACCTTTGTATAAGCTATGCTGTTCTGCACGGCATGGTGATGTGCGGGGTGTTGCACACTCAAATAGGGCCATTAAATAATGTTAATTATATTGTAGACAGGTGGAATGCATCATCGTTAGTCAATTACACATTTGGCACCTACAGCAGAGCTGTATAAAGTATGCATACACTCTACTTTCTGATTTTCCCCCAATACTCTGGACCATTGGAGCACAGACTTAGGAATTTTAGCTGTGAAAATGCTAGTGGCTGCTGCAGATCTGCTATATCTGTATGTGCTAGATGCAGAAGCAGTGCTGCTGGTGCTGCTGACAATAGGCCTAGGCAGAGAAGGAGAAGAGTGTTCAGACCCAGGGTAACCTTCCAGGAGCTACATGAGCTGGAGATTGTAGAGCGCTACAGGGTGTACAGGGACATACTACAAGAACTCACTGAGCTCTGCCTCCTTCAACTCAGATCCAGAGCAAAAAGAGAGGAAACCATCCCAGTGGAAACAAATGTATGTGTAGCCCTTAGGATGCTAGCTACAGGTACTTTCCAAAGACCAACTAGGGACATGATGGGGGTCTCACAAGCATTTGCATCCAGGATACTCCACCAGTTCCTGGAATCCATGCTATCATATGCCAGAGAGCACATAACTTTTCCCCTTACCACTGAGGTTTGGACCAGCCATATGCAACACTTTTACTGTGTAGCACACGATCCTGAAGTACTGGGTGCCATGGATTTCACTCATGTACACATCAAGGCACCACCAGGTGAGGAGGGTAGAATCTATGTCAACCGCAAGGGGTACCACTCCATCAACTGCCAGGTCATGTTCAATGCCCTGGGGATTATCCTGAATGTGTGTGCTGGCAGCCCTGGCAGTATATCATGACTGCCATATCTGGCATGCATCACAGCTGTACCAGATATTTGCTAGGGGGGACATCCTACATGACCATTTACTGGGGGATGCTGGCTACGCCCTGGAACTGTGGATGATAACACCCATCTGAAATACACACACACCCACAGAGGAATCCCATAATGAGGCACACACACAAACTAGGAACATCATAGAACATGTGTTTAGGCTTTTGAAGTCACAGTTCCAGTGCCTCAATATATCTGGTGGAGCCCTGCAGTACTCTCCATCCACATGTACGCATCTGTTCACAGTATGTGCTATGCTACACAATCTATTACTGCAGAAACAGCTACAGCAGGATCAGCAAAGGGAAGGGATACAGAGTCTTCCATGAGTGCCTAGGTCACCACGGCCACAGTCTCAGGAGGACTCAGAGGAGGAACCCCCTGCTGATGTCCCCGTAGGTAGACCTAGGCATGCTCAGTACACCTTGGCTTTGGCTAAGAGACAATGCATAGCACATTTACTGACAACCTAGGGACCTAGGGGCTGACACCTTACCCCTGCTCACATACATATATAAACATTGATGCCAGACAACCCATACAACCTTTACCTATCCATGTATTGGCTGTGTACTGCTTGCATCAGACAGAGTCAGCCCTGAACTACATTTCTGTCAACTGCTACATTCGCAAGGTAAGTCTCTAACCTACACAGTACCAGTAAGGATTAGTATGATATGGTATTGTATGTATAGATCTGATATATTTGTGCAAATAAATATAGTGGGCTATTTGGAAAGAAGTAACATCCACATGGGACTACAGATTCCCAATCCACTATCATGTGTCCTTTAATATTCACTAGGCTTCATGAATGGAATATTCACTACATCAGTCAAGGAAGATGTTAAACAGTGGAGTTACAAGATATTTGGACTACTGTATATCCCAGCAGAACATGAGGTGTTGTTGCCCCACCCCCAACACAGCAGTGTTCCCATATAACTGCCTTAACAGTAACTTATCAATGGTATATCAGCAGTCCAGGCAATCTCAGGGCAGTAACATAGAAACTGATCATACACTGTTTGTCTCAACGCAGGAATAACAATGTACATATTTATGCTGTTGATGGTGTGATGAATGACTAATTTCTGTCTGGCAGCTTGTGTGGCTCTGTGGACTTGGGAAGTTAGAAAGGGTGATGGTGTTAGTGGTTCTAATCTGGAAGTATCCACATCTTTGGGATGTGAGGTATTATTATGTTGTTTTTTTTACAGACAGTCTGTGTGTGGTGTAACATTATTAATGTCTGTCACATATTAATTACATCAGACAGCTGAAGAATGCTGTGGACAATTTGAATGAAGTGCAGTACTGCAGAAACAGTGACATATACCATTATCTATAACACAGAAAATCCTGGACTGGAGTACAAGTAGGTATGGGCTGGAGTCAGTGTAAAAGTACTGACAATACAACTGGGCATGCTCATACACTTAGTTAAACAGAGAGCAATTCTGTTGCCCCTTCTCAAAATTACCTATGTACTAATATGTCTATACATATATGTATACATATTTGTCTGTCACTATCTCTCTCTCCTATAGATAATATAGCTATCTCTATGTATATACAAATAGATATGTAAATATATATAAATGTACATCTCAGTCTCTCCCTATATATCTACATAATACACACACACACACACACATATATATATATATATATATATATATATATATATATATATATATATATATCATACACACACACAGCTATATACATAAATTCATAGATTCATAGATTAGTACTAGGCTAACTGCCCTTGCGAGACATTTTAAGCCTAGCCAATTATCCCTTGTGAGACTCGAACCCTGCACCTTGTGTTTGTAAGACAAACACTTTAACCATTAGGCCACCCTCCCAACCCCCAATCCCAATATGTGTGTGGGTGTCTGTGCTGTCCTACATACCCTGATAATGGTGAGTAAAGCTGCATTATCACACATCTATAATGTTGCTCAAAAGATTCAAAGTAAGGGCTCAACAGTACTTAATGCACTTACCTACAGACCCTTGTGCCTGCTGGCTGTCACCACACATACAGCAACAGGTGAGCAGGTGGTGCAATGTATAATGTTGTCTACACATGCATGGACAGAGCACATTGTTCTTTCCCACAGGCTTGCCCAACCAAATGCAAACAGCCGCATATGGCCAAACTGGTAACTGAAGCCACATAACTAGGATAAATAACTGATAATATCTGACTGCTAGGCTATTAGATGCAGATAACAGTACAAAGCGATATCACTCTGCAGGCCACAGATGCTGTTCAATACAAGCCAATTTTGTGTACTCCACAAGTAGTTTGCCTGCATTCATGTATAAAACAGACATCAGTTGTGGTGTGTGCTATGCACTGTGATCTATAGAGGGCCAGACTAGCTAGGTAGGGGTTCTAATCTCACTCCAGGCCACGTATTATGTGTGTGTATTTCAATATGACATAAATATGATCACATCAGTAACTAAGAAAGAGGTATGGTTTTGTAGCACTTTGGTTGTAGCAGGTGATGTGGGCCTCCAAATGCCTGATTACAACTAGGCCTGCTGATGTCATCAAGCATAAGATGTCCTAAAGAGACAGTAATAGCAGACTTTAGGTGTAGCACGTGCATCATGTACTGTGATCTGTAGTGTGTACCATTTGATAGACTGCTCTAATCTACATGCAGCCAACTTGCAGTGTGTGTGTGTGTGTGTGTGTGTGTGTGTGTGTGTGTGTGTGTGTGTGTGTGTGTGTGTGTGTGTGTGTGCTGTTCCATGTCAGATAAACAGTAATTGGAAATGGTGCTATCCTCAATGTAACCAGGTTTATGTGTATGGCTGATATAGCATTTTACATTAACTTATGGAATCATAGGATCTTTGAACTTTAGTAGCATAATTGCCCTACAGCCCTCACATACCTAGCCAAGTTTTTATACTTATTTACTTGATCAGCACATATTGCCTCTGTCCACAAGGGACACAGGCAGAAGCCCTGTGGTGAAATGATGTTCACCCAGCCAATCATACAGATGGCATCTGACGAGGTCCACTGAGGTGCTCTGTTTGCCATTAGGCAGGATTCTGTTTAAAAGGTGTGTTAAAGTCTGCTAGACAGATCTCTCCCACCAGCATGCATTACTAATGTCACATACTAGGTTAATGTCCTTAGATTGAGTAAGCCATGTACCATGCCATCTACACATATGCGGCATTTCCAATCAAGCAGGGTCACACATTGCTCCATATGTAAGGCAGAGATTACCTCTGAGTAGTCTATATGCCACAGGCTACAATGACACTAATTTCAGATGATCCCTATTGAACAGATACTGAAGACGTGAAGTTCCCTTTTGAGGGACCATTGCATTGTGTGCAACTGCCAGTAGTGCTTGGAAAGGTACATTACCAAATGGTCATTGCACTCAAATATTGGCATGCTGAGGGAAGAGTACATGGAGGTTATGAGTATATCAATTTCGGGTGACTGTGCCCTCAATTATGATACATGATTCCTGTCTTACCACTAGGGAGACATGGTGATCTCAAATTCATTAGGTGTTAACCTGTGTGGCCAGGCCTGTGTGCCCAGGTCTATTACCTCTGAGTATGTACATCACATGTTGCAACTGATGTGCTACTTACCAGGAACATAGGTGTTACTGATGGAAATTATACTACATATATGTTTGCATAGAGTTTATGGCCATTAGTATGTCAACAGGAATTTGTTCATCAATACCCTCTTGTAGGATATTGACAGACCTTTGACTGCTTACAGTTTGCAGGCATCAGCCAAAGTTGTCAGCCACAGACATTCAGAATTCGCCTGTATCATGGTTAAATGGATTCTAAGCAGCAGAAGACCCAGGACTAAGCCATGTTGAACACTGCTACTTACAGATCAGCTACTGGAGGCAGATTTCCCTATTTTGAGTATGTGTGCCATCATTGAGCCACTTAGTGACCCCTATAATTATATTGCCATGTATCTCTAAGTGGGTGCTTTTGTCAATGATGCCTGAGTGGGGATAGAGTCACATGGCTTGGCTAAGTCCAGGGAGTTGTATGCCCTGATGTCCCCTCACCCAGGTCATTGGTGACTGCCTCAGACATGTCCACCACATTTAACAGCCATGATCTCCCTGTCACAAATCCAAACTGTATAGAGTCGACTGTTTGTAGATTACATATATGTGTGCTGATCAGCTACATGATGATTTGCAGTTTTTAATTTCTCCAAGTCTTTTGAGTTTCTAATACCATGACAAGAATGGACCCCATTCCTAAATCAAAGTATGATTAAAGTTCATGAAATTAGTATTGTTTCACTCTTTGATGTCAGCCAAAAGTGCTCTTCGCAGCACCCAGAATGTGCCCAGTAATGACTCCTTCTGCAGTTCGTATGGTGTTACATGAATTGGTAACATATCTAAATACAATTGTAAATTATTTTTTATAAGACCTGTTGCTCCTACTTCTATTGGAACTGCCTGTGTATCTTTCTTCCACATGGCTCTTGTTTCTGCCTGCAGATCCAGGTATCTTATGACTTTGTGTCTGTCTGTATGCAAGACACTGTAGTCACTGGGTGTGGTGATTTCAATGATCAATGCTACTTTTGTCTTCTTTTCTTGGACCACTATATCTGGTTTTCTAGCATCTGTCTTTTGAACTGTTGGTATTGGGTGATCCCATTTGATATAAACTTCATCATTTTCTATGATTCTTTGTGGCTCGTTTCCAGTGTTTTTCAGCCACTTTGATACCATAATGTTTGCACAATCTCCAGTGTAACAGTCTCGCCACATTATTATGCCTTTCAGTATACAGTCCCTCTGCCATTAGTGCATCACAACCAGCAACAAGGTGTATGACTGTTTCCAATTCAGTTTTACAAAACCTATATATGTCTGCTTCTCCCACACATTCAATGGACATTGCAAACCTACGTGTACATAGCCAACTATATTGAGCTGCCAATATTAACCTTTCATTTCTTGGTTTAAATTTGCCTCTCCTTAACCATTCCTGCATTTGTTCTTGATGAAAATGAGGCTCTTCCAGAAGTTTTCTATACTTGCAAATATATTTATGTTTTTTTCCATATTTCTTGCTTTCTCATCTGATCCTTCATCTTATATTCTTTCTTTTCTTTTTTGACACATTCAGTTGCTGCCTGGTTTTTATCCACTTCTGGTTTGATTTCCATTCCTACTTGACATCGATATGCTTCTGCTAAATTAAGCAGAGATGACATCTTAGATTTATTCTCCTCATATTTCAAAACTTTCACTGCATTTGGATCTTGTGAGGTCAGTAAATATGTGTGGAGTCCCATGATTGCAGATCTATACATATAATCAATTTCAAGGAGACCCATCCCTCCTTTGGAACAGGGAATATATAATCTTGGTATACACTTTACTTCTTCTTTTGGCTTTTCCCAGTTAGGGGTCGCTACAGCGGAACTCCAGTCCGCTAATTATTGGCAATGGATTTTTTATGGGTGCCGAGGTGCCAGCTCAACACCCAACCTTCAACAAAGGCACGCCCATTCTACGCATGTCTTTTGAATGCCACTCGATCGTGGGGAGGACACTGATTTTTATAAATCATTTGGTAAGCATGAAGTGTCCTTCTTGTTTTAATATCTAATCTATCCAACACTTTTTGGGGCCAGTCAATCACTCAAAACTATAAGTTAGAACAGGAAAAGCAAATTGATTTATAGCTTGGATCTTGGTCCTAGATGTCAATGCTGTTTTCAGGATTAATTTAAGTCTTCTAAAGTACTCCTTACTGAGTTTTATTCGCATTTGTTCATGTTTAATTGCTGATCCTTCATCAGTTCCCAAGTATTTTTGCACTCCCTCTTGTTCAAGTTCTTTTATATAACATTCTTTCCCAAACTGATGTTTTCCTGGTGCTGCAGTTTTCCTTTTTTAAAGATTGCTTTTGTACATTTATCAAGACCAAATGACATTCTAATATCATCTGAAAAAGTTTTGACAACCTGCAGCTTTGCTTTCAGTTCCTCATCTGATGAAGTATACAGTTTTAAATCATCGACAAAGAGAAGATGAGAAGCCATTAGGCTTTGTTGTTTTCTAGGAGCCAAACTGTAGCCATGGCCTAAGCTGTTAAGTAAACAGCTTAATATATTAATGGCAAGTCAGAATAGCAATGGTGACAAAGAGTCATCCTAGAATATCCCCCTTTGAAGTTTTATCCCTGGGATAATAATCTGTCCTTTATCATGGCTTAATTGCAAAGTGGTCTGCCACTACTTCATGGTTACTGTAATGTAATCAATCAGTGTAGGGTGTATCTTAGACATTTTTAAGCACTCTTTTATCCATGAATGTGGGATACTATTAAATGCTTTTTTTGTAGTCAGTCCATGCCATACTTAGATTCTTCCCCTTCTTACAGTTCTTCACTATAACTTTGTTTAACAACAAATGATCCTTTGTTCCATATGTCTTTCTTTTATTGCCCTTTTGTTCTACTGCCATAATTAAGTTTTCTTCTAAATGACTATAAAGTATAGTTTATATGTCGTTGGAAGACAAGTTATTGGTCTATAATTTTTAGGGTAGCTTGCAGGTTCACTCTTAAGTAAGAGCATTGTTTTTCCTGTTGTTAACCAGAACAGTGTGTGTTTGGGGTGTGCATATAAATAGTTCTTACTCATGGCTAAATCCTCGTGCAAAGATGTTAATACTTTAAGCCAAAAGTTAGGCACTGCATCTGGGCCTGGGGTTTGATTTGTCCCATGGACATACAGATATGGCTACTCAAGCAAATAGGTCTATAGCTCCAGTGGTCAGTGGATACACCACCTCATTGCAAGGGGATAGCAGTTGCCATTGTCCAGTCAGCTGGGATGTAACCAGTGGTTACAGTATGATTGCAAGGAGTTCTCAGTGATGTTAGTAATCCTTGTTGGGTCCCATGTAGGTCATAGCTTGGGCTGTTAGCATGTCCAATAGATGTTGTGTATTCAGTTTGAGGTCTGAACATGTGATACATGTTGTCTGGTATGGCTGTGGTGCTGTCCACAGCCTTGAAGCAGGTGTCTTTGACTGCACAAATGTCTGTGTATTCCAAGGTGGGGACACCTTCACAGAGTGGGGTTTAGTGTTGCCATTCCCAGCATGTAACAGCATAACCGTGATGTTGTGTGAAGATGACATTCTCTCTGGAAACTTTTTTCTCTCCAGACAGTGCCTATAAGATGCACTGTGGGGGTGTCAGCAGCCTTGGCCAGTACTCAACATCCCAGGGGTGAGAGATGAAGACCATCTCTGGCAAAGCATTGATGTCTGTTGAACAAGTCATCCCAGACAGACATGTAGTGGATCCCCTTACAATGACCACATGCTAATGCAATTATTGACGCCCATCATTTTCTATGTGTAGTGAGCCATCATCCTAGGTGAGGGTCAAATGCAGCTGAAAGCTATGGGCATAACCGCAGGAGACACAGAGTGTCTAAGCTCAGTCATGTGTTTACACAGTCCAGTAAGATATATGTCCCTAGTTGTACACACCTGCAGGAACTATGATGTCATCATTATAATACCAGATATTCCTTGAGTTGCGACAATGTGTGGTATGGCATATCTTGTCGACCCACAGACAGCTAACTGTGACCTTTTCCATATGTAACCTAGTGACATGGACATCAATGTGTCTCACTATGCAATCACCTGTGAATAATAGGTTTGATTTTGTGTTTTGCCTCAGGTGATTGACCGGTGAGACAGTGGTACATGCACTATTATTTTCACTGTGCTCTCCAGAGGTAAGATTTTCTGAGGTGTCTGTTGTTTGGGAATGTATCTGGTAAGGTTCTGCACACATGCAGGTGTGTGTGATGTGGGTGTGGGGTAGTGCAGGAGGTGAACTGTGCATGTTGGCAAAATACTCGTTGCCATATGTACTGACTGCTGTGTGAGACACCATGGAATCAAGGTTTGAAATACAGTCACATCTGTCACACGTTGTGTTTATGTGGCATAGGAGTAGAGGGCTGAGGACACTTTCCACATCTCATCAGCAGTCATTGATAGTGCCATTAGCAATACAGTCATGCTTGTGTGTACTTCACAGTATGCCATCATTAGGCAGTGTCATGACAGATAGTGAAATGTAACATGTCTCCTTTATGAAACTCCCTTAAGGTAACACAGCACCTGACAGTGTGCCATACAATGCTTTGCCAGCCATGTGGACCTTGGATTGACCATAATCCTGTCATTAGTCTTGATCCCAATACCATACCTACAAATGTGACACTGTGCAAGTCCTGCAAAGTAAGGGTCATGGTGCCATACCCTTGGGATTGGCAGCCTGAAACACAGTGTTTGTAGGCACTCCTTGCAATGAAGATTTGGATGCTCGTGCATGCACAGAGGACTTGTTAAACTTTGCTGACATTATGTTGGCCTTGCAGACATACAGTGCTTGACAAGCAACCAGACAGCAAATTGATTGTTCTGTGACATGATGTGGGAACACATACATGTGTTCCATGTACATAACTGTACAAAATGACATAACTATGATATGTGGCAGGGGGACACACTTTGGCCAAAGGTGGCCAGTCTTCTGCAGTAGGCCTCAGAGCCATGGCATGCAGATATCCACCATTAATCTGTTGAAGGGCAGGATGCATGAATTGCTGTGAAATTGTTACCGAAGATGGATCACCACTGCTGTGCTGCTTGTTTCAGCAAGCTTGGACATCTATGTCACCACACATTGCACATTATATTGTGATGCTGCAGCTGTGCTCCTAATCACCATCTGAACAGTTCCCTATTGACATATCAGCAACCCTTGTACAGAAGGCATTATACATGCAAATACCAACTGATTGCTCAGGTTGCTAAACAAGCCATCTACCTGGAGAAGTTATGTGAAGCCTACAGAATTTTTCATGATGTAGGACAACTATGTGGATGAACAAGCTGTGTCCTGCTTCTCATCATGAGCTTCATACTAATGTTTTCTGTGTGATGACAGAAAAAGTATCGGAGCATGGTATCCCATGACAGAGTGGTTGTGGTGAGACCAGTATTAGTAGTAGCCAGGCAACAGCAATTTATGGAACTCCCCTGCTTCCTTTCACATTCTAAACAGAGTTATTGTGTCCTTTCTGTACACACTGCTTCAGTAATGTCCAACTGCAGAAAACCTGTGTAAAACCAATCACCTTACCTTCACAGAGTATACATATTATGCTTCCCTCCATTGTTTGCTATTCTCTGTACAGACACCTTCAATGACTCTTTTCTTGGAACATGATGGAAGCAGCTGCAATACTTAGTTGCACAGAGGACAACTAGCATGCAGTGCCAAGCAGTATCCCCAGATCTCTCAGTCTTCTGATATGTAAAACCATAAAAGGAGTTAGGATAGATACAATCAGTATCAATGTATTACACCTAAAAAACAAGTAATTTCGGTGGTATCCCCGAAATCTCAAAACAACCCACTAAAGTGCAGTGTGTCCAAAAACAAAACAGTGTAAGAAACATTCTCTGTGTGGAAGATTTTCAGTCCATATATTTCTAGTTAATCACTGTATATTAATCAGATCAGACATTAGTAGTAGAAGTAGCAAATGTAAACTCATCTTAAGTCAAAACAAAACAAAAAGTAATAAGTAATAATAGAAATAATGGAAAATATATAACTGTACAGCATTACTAAGTATTCAAAAGTAATCCAAGCAAGGCAGGCAGTCTGTTTCCAGTTGAAAATCCTTTATTAAGTACATAGACAAACGATCCAAGTAAAACAAAATAGAGCAATAATTTCCTCACAAGCTTTCTAAATATATATATATACATTTTATCAGGCATGGGAGTGGTTTATTGTGCTGTAAAACAAAGTGTTATTGGTACACGTTAAATTCACATCCCTTCCCCCATCAGTGTGACATTAGAGCTGGTTCTGCCCTACCTAGTAGCTGTCATAATAATATATAACCCTTATGTACTTTAAATAAAATTTATAATGATGTGGTGCCTCTTATTTAACCAAATTATTAAGTAGATTATTAAGTCTGTGATTTTATCCAAGACAATATACTACATGGCTGGAATATATCAACCTTAGTTTATTTGGCAATCAAAAATATATATATATATATAAATATATACATATACATTTTGCATGTAAAATCAATTTCTATTTTCATAACCTATTGTTAACATAGATCGCTTTCGTCCTTCTAGACTTCTTCAGGTCTGTGTACAAGAACCCTAAAAACCTATATAATTGTATAATTAGTTAGTATTGTTATTACACATCATTTTGAATAAAGTGGAAAAAAAACCAGAAAAAAATAAAAATAAGAAAAAATGTATGTATGATGATGGAAACAAAATATACACTTAAATTTCAACTGATTTAAAATGGTATTTAAAACCAATTTGTAGAATAAAATAAAATAAAATACAATTAGTCATGTAAACAATGTGGCAATTTTCTAAGTTCCAGTGCACTTTTAATTGAACAGTAGTAGTTTAGTCCAGGCTTCCTAAAAGAGTTCAGCTTTAATTGCCACATGAGTTCATGTTTCTCCAGAATATTCAGGATGTCTCCTTCAAGATCACCCACGTCTATGCGATCCAGGATCTGGAACTTAAAACCTGTGTGTCTTTTATGAAGAGAAAGGTGTTTGGCTAGTGCATTATTTTTACATCCAGAGCGGATTTCTGACAGATGACATGAAATCCTACGCTTGAGTTTATTTACAGTCTTGCCCATATAGAATGCATCACATTCATTGCACTGTGCCCTGTAAATTACTTTTTTAGTGTTACAGTCACCCTCTGCACTGGTTTTAATGATCTTCTTTAAGTAAGGGCAATAAAAACTATCACCTTGCTGTATAAATATACAAAATGTGCAATTAGTTTCACATCTTTTAGTGCTTTTCTCACATGGTCTAGGTTTAAATTCAACAAAACATCTAATGTTCCTGGCCTTCCTATAAACAAATGATGGGGCTTCACCTAAGATGTTAATCAGAAAAGGGTTTCCTGTGACAATGTCCCAGTTTTCTTCAATAATATTTTTGATACTGTGATAATCCAAAGTGTATGTCAGGATGCAGCTATTTTTGCATTTGTTATTCTCTGTGGAATTACTTAACATTTTTCTACTGGGAAGGTTGAGTGAAGCTGCTTCAGTCCTTTTCAACATTGCCGGTTCGATTCTCAGTTAGAGCGTCTTCTGTGTGGCGACATGCGTGAATAGGCATTCCTTTGTTGAAGGTTGTGCGTTAGCCCAGCAAGCCAGCACGTCAAAAAATCTACTGCCAATCATTAGCGAAGCGGAGTTCTGCTGTGGCATCCCCTAACCGGGAAAAGCCGAAAGAAAGAAACAAACAAACAAATGGGTTCCAGGATGTTTTTTAACATCTGACTTTCATAGCCTCTCACTAGAAAATAATTCCCTAAGTTGTTCAGGTTTCTCAAAAATGGTTCCATCTCTGTGGTAATCCGAGCTAATCTATATAGCTTGGGACTAATCCGAGCTAATCTATAGCCTTGGGACTTCACTACATTATACTTGTTTTTTGTAGAATGTAGACTTTTACTGTGGAGTAATAAGTTAACCCTTGTTGGTTTTCTGAATAGATCAGTGGTGATTCTGTTATTGCTGGTGTCCTTGGAAATCTGCATATCTAAAAAAGTGGTTGAAGTACAGCTATGGGAAGAGGTAAACTTCAGGAAGGGGGTTGTTTGATTGAGGTAAGTGATAAAATCTCCAAGCTGCAAGGTGTTACCTTCCCACACAATAAAGACATCATCAATAAAACGTAAATAGCATGTGTTATGCTGCATGTAATCTGTGTTGTTTAACACAAAGTCCTCCTCCCATTTGCCCAGGGCTATGTTAGCTATGCTGGGAGCCATGGCAGCCCCCATTGCTATACCAGTTTTTTGTTTGTAGTGGTTGCCATTGAAAGTAAAGAACTTGAAGTCCAGTACAAGATTAATGAGCTTGCTTAACTTTTGCAGTTGTGCCTGTGTACCCTGATTATGTTTCATAGAAGACTCCATAGCTGCTGTTATACAGTAATTGTGAGGGAGCACTGTGTACAAGGATTCCACATCTATAGTTACTAAAATACTGTCAGCTTCCACTGTAATGTTATTTTCTTCAAAAAATCCATTGAATCCCTTATGTATGACTTATTCTTTTCTGCTAGAGGTTTCAGCAAGTAATCAAGGTAAATGGCTGTGGCTTCAGTAAGGGAACCCCCGCTTGCTACCACTGGTCTATAAGGTGGGTCTTCTCTGTTCTTGTGTGGCTTTGGTATTCCAAAAAAGTAAGGTAAAAGTGGGCATGGGCTCCATAAATAATTATAAAGATTTTCAGTGATAAGTTTTTCTTCCCATAATGTGGTGAGATTAGTGTTCCATAAATCATATTCTCTTTTTATGTCATCCATGGTAAATAACTCATAAAATCTGTTATCCTCCAGCATGTTTTCTATCTTTTGGTTGCAGCTAGTGGTATCAGTCACAAGTATACCTCCTCCCTTGTCTGTCTTCATTACACGCCTGGATTTATCATTGCCTAGCTCAAGCAATGCTTTTCTTTTGCACCTACTGACACTGGACCAAAGACAGTTTGTTTTGCTCAAGGGCAGATCATGTCTACTTACCCTAACCCATGGACCTCACTGAGTGTTACACTACACAATGGATGATGGGAATATAACTCAGTCCACCTACAATGGCCTGACAAGGTGTTTGACAATATTAGGTCAGTAGGTCTTGCTGAAAGCTGTGTAGGCTATTTACAGAGTTGTATGTCAGCTGGTGGACAGCCAAGTGTCTGATAGTCATAATCTGGGATGATAGCATTGGGTAGACCTACGCTACAATGATGCCAGTCACCAGTGGACTTCCCGCAGACATCATTAATGGAGTGTCCATTCTAGCCATTCCCTTCTCTGCAGTCACAGCCACTGTCAGTGACCTCTGACTGACTACATTAACAGGTGATTGCATATCAGGAGCTGTCATTGAATCCCACACAAACCCAACAGTTATATAGGAAGCCTGAAACACACATTCAGTTGTTGTCAGAGCCACTTACAAATAGTAAATGCCAAGGACTGCACAATACTATATCCTTTTGGAAGTCATCCACCCTTGGAAAATATAGTAGTGTCTGCACACCGTACACAGTTGCACCATTACTCATGGACTTACGGACACATAGAGTAATGTATCCTTTGACTTTCACTAGTTGGTAAGATGTGGGGATCCATTCAATTTTGTACAACTTATACAGAATGGTATAGCATGTAAATCCCAGACTGTCATTGTTATACTGTATTTGGCACTCATCACACCTACCAATGAGTGCAAAGGCACCTTTGCTGTTTCACAACACAGGCATATCTTACAACTGTAGCAGTCACACAGGTTCTATCGTAAACGAATACACATTGTAGATAACATGTCCTATGCAGTCCGTGTCAAGACCGTACATGTGTAGTCTGTCTCCTACATGATTTGGAGGGGATGTGTATGACTACTATACAGGGAGGTGTCAGATCCCACTGTGTACCGCCTGCTTATCCAAGACAGAACTAACACATGTATTACCTGTTCTACACACCTACACCATCACTGTGGTATAAACAGTACATGTTGGAGAGACAGGTATGTAACACAGACACTACACCATATATGTAACAGGCTCCCCATACATGTGAAGCACACATTTGCTGTAACGTGCATCATGTGCAAGTTACACAGTGGAATGCAGAACAATACAATCATAACTTGTATAGGACAAATATCTGTAATTGACACAGGAAATTTGTGGTTCGGTCATCTCCATCACCACCGATTGTAGATGTGTTAGCTCCTGAAACCCTGGTGACACTTATCAAGGGTATCAGACCTTTTCATAGATTAGCGATGCATAAGTAGTATGAATGATGCCATTGTCCTTGTTAGCCTGTTATACACATATGAACCTATGGAGCCAAGCACCTATGGTGCTGTACCTTGCTGAAGACATATTTCTTCTGTGCTGACATTCCATCCTGTGCTGTGACATCTATGGATTTATTGCCATTATATAGCCATATGTGTCACCTACAGACTCCTGAAACTGAACCATAAACAGGTCTGTGACACACCTTTCATTGTGTAAGTATATAGCCATTACAACATCATACAACATAAGGTACACAAAGTTATGTGGCTTCCTCATTACAAATGTCAGCATACAGTATCTGTCAGTGACCAGTACAAGTGACATGGCAAACCAACATTGCCTTACACAATTACATAATAATTTATACAGTCACCCTGTACATCAGACACACAGCTTTATTTCCCTGCATTGATGACGGGGATGACAGGGATGTGGCACAGGTATCATCACTTGCACAGGGTGTTGTGTGAGAGTGCAGGAGGCCACGGCTGACCCAATAGCTTGAAAGCAGGTGTGTGAGTCAGGAAGGGAAGCAGGCAAGATGGACCATGGAAATGTGCTGTGTGTGTCTGTAAGTTACCAGATTTTGACAGTGGTGTGTGAGTGTGTGCGTGAACACAGTCAAGCTCAGTGCTAGCCCAACATGTGTGTATGTTGAACAGCTTTGAGCCATGCATAGTAAACCTGACAGTTCACAGTCTCTGCCCCTGAAAACAGGAATTGGCTCTGACAGGAGATGGACTGGCACCTCCATGCCCCAGGTCAGAATCGGTGTTATTACCTGAAGGTGACTGCTGTCTTCTGGGGCCGTGTTCTCCACAGGGGCACCCAGGACCATGAGCCTATGGCCTGCCATGTCTTGGTGTGAACAGCACACTCTCCTCTGGAGCGCTGGATGTACTGCCACTACAAGAGCATGATTGTGCACAGCCACTTGGACTCTCAGCAGATGGAACTGCTGACCTACATACACAAGTCCAATGCTCAACTCCAATCAGATGTTCCATCACAGACAATGTGTGTTTCAAGACAGATATTCTGCGATCTGTCTCAGACCACCTTCTTTCCACTGCATCAGTGAACTGATCCAGGGTATCATCAATGTAGCGGAGGCAGTCACAGATGTCATACTGTGCTGCATCCATAACCATGAGCATTCATCTGGAGTTTCTTTTGGAACATGTCTGTGCCTTCATGACAAGCCAAAACATACGCCGAGTGATGTATGATAAGACAGCTGCAACAGGTGGTGGAAGGACAGCAGGCCTCCTAGGAGCACCCCTATCAATCTGCCTGTGTGGAACCTCACTAGCTTTCTGGCTATGGCCAGTGCCTACACTCACTGGAGCCATAGGTGCCACACTTTCCTATTCAATGTCCCTACCCTCTGACTGTCCAATATCTGTGGCCTCTGGGGACTGGGTATGTGTAGGCATACTGACTGTGTGCGGTGATAATGAGAGCAGAAGACAGATGTAAACCTCTGGGACAGATTCAGCCCCTGAAACACCCACCTGTACCTCACTTTGGCCACCATCATCATCAGAGTCTGAAGAGACACTGACATCAGGTTGTGTAGGGGACAGAAACCAACCCCCCCCAGTCACATTTGATAATAAAGGAAACTCAGAACATTAATACATGCACTGTTATGCTCTGCAGTACTATGCTGTAATATATGTAAAGCCGTATACACTGTTGTCACTATTACAGACCTTTTTAACCCCCAGCTTCATACAGTAGGACATGAAGACTTTACTTTTCCCACAAATATCTGTAGTTACTTAATCTCTTTGCACAGCAATCACATCAGTAACAATGAGGCACACTGTTGACATTTGTGAAGACTGCACAGTTGAAACATTGGCAATCTGTAATGTCCTGACAATACTGTCACATCTACCAGTGTGGTCACACCTACAAGGCATAGATATGACTCTAAAGTGTGTACAGTCAGAAAATATCTATGAAGATGGTAATCATGCCAACATTACAGCAATCCACCCAACAGGTCTGGAATGACACTTTAAGGAATACATCACAGTAAATCTACATTTGCAACAAAACAGTGTTTGATTTCAGATGGACCTGTGAAAAGTTGAGGGAGAGGTAATGTAAACACCACTGCATGTTGCATTATAACGGGGGTAATACATCCATATATCTCACATTTACAGTAGCTACTTTGTTAATTGTTATGTTGTTCAAAATCTGAGAATGAGATTCAAACTGCAGTTAAACTCCTCTGCCCCCAAAAACAAACACCTGACACCCACATAAAGGTACGTACACCCTGACACACTGAATGGTACAATATTCCAATGCTGATCAAACTAAGCCTACCTGGATGCTCCTCTGGTGTGGAAATTGTGGCACCCACATCCATGATATATAATGTGATGGATATCTGGTAGCTGTTGTGTGTTCCTAGGTTCACCAGGAATTCCTCAGTGGCTGAGAGTGGTTGTTCTTCTGCAGGCCCTCCACTAGTAACACCACAATCCCTGGCCACATCTGCTGCTCTTCTGCGTGCAGTATTTATCATATCTGTTGCACAGTGATGAACATGCTCATATGTCCTGCTCTGAGACCTATGGCTTTAACATCATGGACAAGGTCAACCCACAATGCTGCCCACATAAAGGTATGTACACCCTGACACACTGAATGGTACAATATTCCAATGCTGATCAAACTAAACCTACCTGGATTGCTCCTCTGGTGTGGAAATTGTGGCACCCACATCCATGATATATAATGTGATGGATATCTGGTAGCTGTTGTGTGTTCCTAGGTTCACCAGGAATTCCTCAGTGGCTGAGAGTGGTTGTTCTTCTGCAGGCCCTCCACTGGTAACACCACAATCCTGTTTTGCCTTCCCCTGGACAGTAGGAGTAAATTGGTATTGATGGAGGCCTTCCAGGATTATATCATTCTCAGCATCCGTAAAAGGGGCACAGCACCTGGAATACATGTTTCCTGAAATACAACAAAATGGGAACACATGTCAGGATCACATATGTTGAAGTACACTATGTAGAGATACAGCAAAAACAGAATGGCTGGCATTATCCACTGCTTGATCACATATGTCATATTTCACAGTTTGCAAACATACTAAGTGTGTGGATACAATTAAGATACTAGCAATAGCCAGCTATTCTCCTTTGTGCCATGACAGATTCTGTTCTGTGATCACATATGCAATACATGGTCCATTGCAGTATGCATCCTAGGGGCAACCCCCCGATAATATGTCAAAACAACAGTGCCAAACAAATAGCAGTGTGCTATTACAACCACTCTAAAGGGACATTCCCACAAGACCAGTGTGCCTCATTGACAAAAAAACATGCCACCCTTGATGTATTGCACATCCTCTGTAGGTGTAGCAAATCTGGAGATCAATGACATGTCATCATTACAGTTCTAAGAAAGGCTTAATGTCATAATACCCATTCCCCCAAAGTATATTCACACACATGCATCATGTTGTAAACAAAAAGTTACATACCTGCTGGAGTACAATACTCCTCTGTTGATACGTGCAGATATATAAAGTTTTTGGCAACATGTCTACTGTGTGAAGAAAGTCTCATACAGACTGGTTCCCCTAGCCAGATGTTTGACTTTTTAACATGGTTCTCATTACCAGGTAATTGCTCTTAACCAATCTGTGGTTCTGAAATATTAATTGCAGCCAACACAGCTGATTTGCAGGATAATCAGCCAATGACATGTCAACACTGAACAAGATATAAGGCCCTCATGTAGATTAGAAACCCTTTCTGATGTGTTGTGCTGGACATTACTGGAGTCAAGATACTACATCATCACAGAGGGCATGTCTGTAGCAGCTGGTTTTACATATAGATGTGTGTGCTACAGGCTGCAGCTGATGCTGCAGGCAATAGGCATAGGCAAAGAGTGTGATACTTTGGAGGACAATAAGTTGTAAGAGTATCTGTGGGAGCTGTAGCAGCCTTATTGTAGAGGCAGAGCCAAAGTGAGGGTACCCATTCCACTGGAAATTAAGGCATGTGTTTAAGGTAAGCATGTTTGGCAATGGTATCACTAACAGAGTACTAGGCAGCATGTTCATTGTGTCTTTGAGCAACATAGGGGTAAATATACCATTATATCAACCATTTGGGCACCTGTCAGGCCATGTGTTACATTATGGTAGTCATTCTGAACGTGTGTTATGGCAGTCCTTCTTACTAGCAGAACCTCCATATGTGTATGTTAGTTCTGCAGCTGTGCTAATCTATGATATCATTATGGAATGATTGTGTGCTGCACTCTGATATTAGTAGGCCTCATTTGCATTACCTAAGTTAAAATCCTATGTGAATGCATATTAATGCATGACCTGGCACTTTATGCACTTATAGTGTTGCTATAGGGATATGTCAAATGTGTTCCTGTCTGCAGGCCTGTGACTTCCATCAATGAAATGCAGACATTTCATTTGAAATGCATTGTGTGGCTAAAGAGTGCATGACTCAGTCATTCATTGATGGGTTCACAATAACATAATTTAAATACTACACACCACTAGATTTGAACCCATGACCATGGGTGGCAAAACTTACTGTTTGCAAAGCATTTAATAGACTAAACTACTGAGTCACTCTTACAGTATGGTATTTGTGAAGATATAAGTGCACACCTTCAGGCTGTAACATATCTCTATTACATCCGTTATTATATGCCTGGCTTTATAGGGATGTATTTTGCCACCAGAGTCCCAGTTGAACATGCATTTTACCATTAATGTTTTAGCAGGTGTACTTGTAAATGTTGCTGATAAAAGTGCCCATTTACCTGCTATTAGATACCTCATTTACATCCATTAGTCTGTATCTGGCTTTCTAGTGGTGTACTCCTGTACCAGACTCCAAGTTATACTGCCAGTTTTTCCATTGCTTTTTCAGCACGTTTGCACAATGTGGCATGATGTGCAGCTCTGCTTAAACATGCCTAATGAGTGTAACTTGCATTTACTATGTTTTGCTTAAACTATCTGTTTTATTTAACAGCTGTGGAGTGGCAGGTTAATTCAGTGTGATGGTCTTGGGTTCGAAATAGGGGACAGGTGTTTATTTTGTACATGTTTATTATCATTTAAAACACATATATCAATATAGCTCCATTTAGCTGAGCTTAGCAATGATGCAGGATGCTCTGTGTCACCCAGCATCACACAAAAAAAACCTTTAAAAAAGAAAAATGGGGACATAGGACAGTGTTGAAATGAGGTGCAAGCAGGGGGGAAAAGCATAGTGAAAGCCAGGTAGGTATGTGCAGGAAGGGTGTAGGAAAGAACCATAGCTATCCATTTATTCTACAGCAACAACTGTGCACTTTCACAAAATTTGTAAATGAATTTGGACTGTCACCTCCAGAGGGAGGGGTAAGGGCAACATAACTGCATTGTCAAGCCATTATCAAGCCGATTTTACCAGATTACATGTGTCTGGTGGACAAGTGTGTGAAATGCCCTTTTTTTTTTTTTAAAGGTGAGAGTGGAATGTTGGGGAAGGGACATAGGTATGTGTTGGGGAGGTAGGTTGGGAAGGTGAGGAAGCTTTTGCAGACAGACAACACAGACAAGACAGCAGACAGGGGTGGTGTGTGACACAATAGGGGGGTGAATACCTGGGATGGGGAGTATATTGTGAAATCCCAGTCTCAGGTGCCTCCACAAGGTAGCAACATGACTCAAGTCCCCACCCATGGGACTGTCAGCACTGCTCCTTCACTGACCTGGGGTGGCAGTGATAGAGGCTGGGGTCTGGGGTGAGGCTTCCCCACCAGGGTGGTGAGCAAGCCCTTGATCCGGCACAGGTGGCGTTCAAAACCATGGAACACTATCCTGCACACCAATCCTGGTAATTCATCATAGGTAACAACACCACCACCTTCACCACTGCTCCCGGGTGGGGGCCCAGCCCTGGCCTTTGTGGCAGAACTACCCTATGCCACAGGTAGTGAAGGGATGACAAAGGGGGCACCACCAGACTGTGGCCCAGGCATGCTGGGCCCCAGTACAACAGCTGTAGGAGCCAAGGTAGGTGGATCACCTGGAAATGGCCTACCTTGTTGCTCTGTAGTAAATTGGATATAAAGATAAGTTAAGGTTAGTAATAACCAAACCAATGTTAGTATTAACATAATGGAACATAATATTGATTAATCCAAATACATACTAAAGTATATTATGTGGAATACAATAAATATATCGGTAAGTATGTTAACAGCAAACCAGTATGAAATAACCCATAAGGCCAACATAACAGTTAGTTTAACAGTATATATTAATATTAAATCATAATAATAATAACATTAATAAATTGAAGATAAGGGGTGGGGAGAGTGAGAGAAAAACTTACAACAAGAGACCAGATAGCACTGCAGTTAAGGTATTCGCCTCCCATGCACAAGGTACAAGTTTCGATGCTGACCTCCGGCCAATGCATTATCTCCGGCCCCTGCATTAGGGTGGGAGGATGACATAATGGTTAAGGTGTTTACCTTAAAGACACAAGGTGCAGCGTTTGATTCTCACATGGGGTAACTAGCTAGGCTTCAAATGGCCCAAAAGGGCAGTTAGCATAGTACTAACCTATGAAACTATGAACATATCATTAGTGAAGTCACAGATGATATTAATACACAGACTACTAATACATGTGTGTACAAGTGTGCAGTGTCAGTTCTGAGTACAGTGACTCGAAATCTTCTATAGATGATGTAGCATGTACATACCTTTCAAGCTGTATGATGGAACATTATGGGCCAAGCACTAACAAATGCAGGTGCACAACTACAAAGAACTGTTTCACATAATGTGCACATATATAACTATCAAGGTGTTCTGTAAACAGATTTGCAAATACATTGCATTCCAGGTAATCATTTATCTGCTAATCACGGACCATACAGACTGGGCAGTTGTCATTACATTATGAAAAATTGTGACAGTTGAGAGGTATGTTTGTGTACATTACATAGACTATACAGATGTCATGTCTTAGTTGGCAGGCATGGGAGTAGAACCCAAAAGCTGTGACGCCAGGGCACATGTCCACATGATGTAACAATTGACTGCAATGACATTAGAACACAAATGCAATGAATACAGCCCTACTGCAGTTATTTGAACACATTACTTATCAAACCACAGTCCTGCTTTATACTTTACTGTTATTGCTCCTTAGAATCTGTGAAGTATACACATGATATCTGCCCCAGAACATGGGCTACCTTACCCATATAGTTTGTTCCTGGAGTGGGAGGAATACAGAGCATTATTTGACTGAAAATAGCCTGAAGGCAGCCCTGAACCATACTATGGGTTGTGCAATACATTTATCAGGGAATTACTTTTGCATTCTTTATTTATTTCATTTTTACACTTGACTGCAGTGACATTAGAACACATATGCAATGAATACAGCCCTACTGCACCTATTTGAACACATTACTTATGAAACCACAATCCTGATTTACACTTTATTGTTATTGCTCCTTGAATCTGTGAAGCATACACTTGATATCTGCCCAGAACATGGGCTATCTCACCCATACACTTTGTTCCTGGACTGGGATGAATACAGAGCATTATTTGACTGACTGTGGCCTGAAGACAGCCCTGAATCATACTGTGGGTTGTGCAATATATTTATCAGCCAATTACTTTTGCATTCTTTATTTATTTTTACCGTTGACTGCAGTGACATTAGAACACACATGCAGTGGAGACAGTCCTACTGCAGTTATTTGCACACATTAGTTACCAAACCACAATCCTGCTTTAAACCTTATTGCCTGTTATTATTGGTATTGTGTATTGTTTATTGTACTAAAGTCATCAGAAAATATCTGTACTTAGCACATTCACAACACATCCTGGCTAGGCGCAGGGCATGAGAGAGGACGTTGCAAACTCGTTCAGCTGCAGCTGTTGGAAGAGAAGCACACCATTATGCATACCAGTTTTGCATGGATTCAGCTTTTATTTTAGTAAAGTAGTAACAAACACACTTACATATCTGTGGGGTCTTCGGAGCCCTAGCCTCTTGGACCCAGGTGTCTAAGGTTTCCCTCTTCCTTCTCTTCAGGTCATCATAGTGGTGATGACACTGCTCACCAGTGCAGGGGATAGCAGTAGCACAGGTAAGATCCCTGGCCAACTGTACCAGGCATTAGATTACATTCTGAGCCCTGGTAATTGCCCTGCAATAGCCAGGGTTCATAGTTTCGGACCAGGAGTCCAACGAACATTTTGGACTCCTGCATACCCCATCTCTGCACCCAAATGTGTGCTCCCTCACCACCACTGCCAGACTTATCGACAGGTTAATAAGACTTCAATGAATACTGCAGAATTCCTGCCTATTGACCTTAATATAGGCTGTTTTCCCAGCCTCACACTTCATACTGTAACATTCAAAAAAGCACCACATTGCTTAGCATCATGCAAACCAGCTTAGCGTAGCAGAGCATCAAGGAAACTCACACAGCCGTGTTTTAGCAAAGCTTAGTAATGTCTAAACTGGAGTAGCCGTTGACAATCTTTATGCAGTGCTTAGCACTGCCCAGCTTTTCCAAATGTAACAATTTTGTTTTTAAATTAAATCACCCTTTCGGTCACCTTACACATTTCCACAGCAATAAATGTAAAATGGTATGACTGCTGGAGACTCAAAACCAGGGCCTACAACACTTTAGGTTGTGATGCTACCTATTTAGCTACTTGGATAGTAAGAAAGCCAATATATCTTCACATATACTACTAAGCTACCTGTTAGCATTTCTAAGCACAGTGCATCGCCACTCAAACGACCATTCAAAAAAATAAATAAATAAATAAAAGCACATAGACAAAAACAAATAATTAATTATATCCTGTTTCTATTTTTAGATGTCTGGCAGGTGTCAGCTGTGTATGTGTAAGTGCAGCTCGGCACTGCTGCTCTCCCCACCTCTCTGTGCAAACAGGCATTAAAAAAAAAATGCAAAAATAAAACAAAAATATTAAAATTCACGCATATTTGCAGACTAGCAGGTTACATTACATGGATTCTTATCCTGTACATAATATCTGCCCAGGAATTCCCTGGCTAATGCACAACCACGGGACAACCTCTACATTACTGCCTACATGGATTCAATATCCCTGTTACTCTGATCTCCCTCAACAGTGTGTCATGATTAATATGCATAGTGTGCTGCAGAGGGGGGACCATGCATACCATGTAGGCTCTACATGGAGCCAATATGGATTTTATTGAATCCTGGGGCTAATCTTATTATTCCTTTGGTTGAAAGACATTTTGGTCTAAAGGTAGATACATTTTTAACATCCATTATATTGCTTATGCTGCAACATGCACATCATGCAAACTGTTTTCTGGTGCCTAAACAATGAGGACATTTTCTAAATGTATTGACAAATCTGTGCAGGACACAGAAAATAAAAGCACAGTAGGACTGTTGCATTGATGTATGCTAGCGGGTGCATTAAGTTTAAGGAATTTATTTAATTTATTTATTTATTGCAATTGTCCAGGTAAGTGTTGGTTATAGATGATGTGATATCAGTTAACTGTTAGAGTATAACCAGTTGTGATGGTAAATCAGGCTGGATGCCTGTCATCAGCTTCATTAAATGAGATCTCTGCAATTAACAACATTGAAAAATGAAAACAATTGAGAACTTAAAAAACTAGGTTTACTTATAAGGAAACACCTTACTTATTTTATTTATAAGTGTTTTATCATGTTTTTAATAAAAGATTGCACATTTTAAGTCCACTGTTTTTGTTAGCTTCATTATTATTAGCTAATTCTATTGGTTCATGTGAAAAGTCACATGATTTTGAATCATACTTAAATGTGAGCCATGGAATATTGTGCTGTAATTGTTTTAGTAAAAGAAAAAAAAGCACTCAAACATTAATTTCAGTGTTGGTCTGTTCTTACTCAGATTTGTTATTTTTTTAGCTCGTCACTTGGGTTCCCGAGTCAGCACTTTTTTTTTTTTTTTTTTTTATATGACCCAGTCAGCCCAGCTTCAGGTCAATCAAATGACTGTCTTTTAAAAAGGAAACACTGCAAAGCACAGACCTGTTGCACAGCAGATAACAGAGCTTATTTTAAAATATTTTTTTGACAAAATTCTCCTTGTAGCCATACAGAGTCATTCCCTTACTGGCATACTCACCTCATAGTTTCTAGCATCCTAGGACACAGGAAGAGAGAGAGAAAGAGAGAGAGAGATGAGTGCCATGGAATGTAGACAACATCCAACTGAGGATATATTTTTTAATTTTACAAACACCTCCTCTCACAATTATTTGGTTAACATTTTACAGTATGTTCTATAGTGGACCTTCTCAAGTGTGCATTTCAGTAAGGCTACATTTGTAATAGAGATGATGCAGCTCTTGGCTGTCTTAACCCCCCAGTATCTCTGGTGCAAATGCTAAAGTCCTCAATCTTCCCTAAGGTGGAACTCTTGCACAGGACTTCATCAACAGGCTCCCTCACCACATAGAATAGTGTACATTAATCACTTTTTCCCCGATCTATCCCTGAGTTGCTACATCACAAGCTGTGCCACTAATGAGACCCACATCATGAGGGGCATAGTCAGGGTCAAAGCTTCTATGCTTTGGAGTCACCTATGGTAGCAGACTGGGTTTCAACATCAGCGTTTGTCACAGTGTGTTATGCAGTAACGGATTCACTTTATAAATCTTGAAATACTGAAATCTCGAATTTCAGTATCTCGAGACTATAAAGCCAAACATTCACAATATTGAAAGCCCAAAAGCACGAAATTCAAAATTATGACTTTTAAATACACCCTCCACCACACAAACATACATACACCTTCCTCCCCACACTACAACAAACCAACAAAACACACACAAACACAACAACGCAAATACACACACCTACCCTACATATAAGCACGGAGGAAAGCTCCCCTGCACCCCCCCATGTGGGGGGATGCACCCCCACACAGCTGCTACTTATATATACTAACTCCAAGGTCGCACTAAAAAGTCAAAGACACTAAACCTACCATTACATACTCTATATTCCCCTTGCACAAACACACACCACATACGTATGAACACCACCACTCTTAACACTTACACACTCACACTTTTACCTACTTACCCTAACCTACACCGAAAATTCCCAACACACTCACATACACTCAAATCGCTACCCAAAACCCTTAAAAAACAACACTTACCTGAATCTCCACGTATATCCACACAACGGCAGGCAAACCGTATCCCACAACACACCGCACCTTACAAACACAGCAAATCCCACATACTGCGCCACCAAAACCGCAAATTCGACACTTCGAATTCAATCAAGTGCAGTTTTGCTCAACTGCACTTTTGGCATTTTCGTTTTGAAATACTGAAATTTGAGATTTCCGTATTTCGAGATAGTAAAGTGCTTCCGCAGTAACACATGCAGAGTACTTTGGTATGTAAGCATCGGTGAAATTAGCCAGCTAGATGTTACTTTCCTGAGGCCACAAAGCACACCACTGTACAGAAATGATACCGAAGTACTCCTAGGCACAGAGCAATACACATGTACTATACAACAATGGTGGCAGACCATTCACTCACACAATAATATGTACAAAGGGCAATAATAGGGTTTGTCTAAAGCCACTATAGTAAGAAGAAGAATTGTTGGCTTTAGTTAACAGAACCCATTATCATCCTTTATTGTATCTGTACTTCGAGATCATAGAATTTGGTAGTGAAAAAGTTTTCACTTAACTCAATGTAACTTGGCAGTGACATTAGTGTAGTTACAGAAATGTTTGTGTGGATGCTGGGGATACTGTTACACCTGCAAAAAAGTTATTTGGATATGTTTGTGAAAATCAACTTTCCACCAGTGTCATCATTATTTGTCTTGTGTTCTGTGCTGCTCTCATAAAAACATCCTCATAGTAATACTGATTAGTTACCATAAAGCTTCTCAAAGATACAGCCATGTGGAGACTGGGCAAAGAAGGCACCATGAGAAATAAATAGAAGACAACATAACTGATATGAGTTGGAATTGAATTTCCTGTGTCACAAGAGCTACACCACTGAATGAGTATGAAATATATCAGTGTGATTCGTCATTTCAGTCCAACATGGATAATAAACAATGAATTATTCAGAATAAAGTATCTGTAACATTTCTTCCACAATGTTATTGTCGGACACAGATAATGCACAGTACACCAACCTTTAGGTAAGTGATTCCTGGCATGTGAGGATACACACTTGCTTCTGTTCAAATACTGCTAGACTGCATTTTACATCACATCATGAGCTGTGCAGTGTCAGATGTGTTGTGGGTGGGCCACTTTGGGTCTACTATGAATGTTTATAGAAAGACATGCAGTGAAACAATGAAAAAACACGCAAAAGCAAGATACAATAAACAAGGAGGGATCAGACACTAAGTGTACAAGAAAGAGTGATGGAAAGGGGGCAGCACAAAAAAAGCAAAAATAACAGACATGAGAAGTGGTTTACATAAACAAGTCAACAAAGAACACATTTGAATAGTGTAGGACTTTTATAATCAAGTATAGAGGAACAACAGAGCTGTGACACTGGCCTGCACTGTGCAGGAAGGTGACTAGGTTTCCAGGAATTCATATGAAATCATTAATGAAACGCACTTAATGAATATATTAGGGCTGCAAAATAAGGTCAGTGATGACTGCATAGTATTACAGTTAGTATACATTTTGGAAAAAAGGGATATGCCTGAGCGATCAGCTAGGTCTGATGAGGCCTGGAAAATACATCATTCCATGTCAGGTATTACACTATTTATACCTTAATGGCACTAAATCACCAACTGCAGCCATTCTGGACATCCAGTGGAGGAAGAGTGGCACAGCTATCAGGGAAACTGCCATTTTGTCAATATCAAATTCAAAACACTTGAAAAATTTTAATGAGAATTCATTAAATTGCCAGGACATAGAACATTTATACTTGAGTGTCCATAGGTTATATGGGACAAATGTGTAAACAGATAACCTCAGGAGTATTGAAGTGGTTAGTGTTGTTTAAGAATCAAATTTAGCTTTACTTCAACATTGCACAATGGCATGGCTAGTATATTAAACTTGCAGGTGTATATGGGGTAAAAGGAGGGTTACCCCTTTTAAAAAGTCTTAAGATAGAGTTTGGGATGTGCCATTAAATGTTTCTAATTTTTTTTTTTTGGTGTTCTGCATGGTGACAAAAATTATGTCAAGAATATGCCATATTTCTCCTTTGGCATAGTGCCATTTCACACTTTTATTAAAACAGTTGTGACAATTACAATTTAATGAGCTAAAGGCTACAGGAAGTTAAGAATTCCACATCCTTGTGATTGAGAGTACCACACTTTTCGCAAGTTGCTGATTCTCGGCAATTACAACAGCTTTCAGTGTTATGAGCAGCACCATATTAGCAGCCTGTACATCACACTTGTGTTATTATACAATGTATAGCTTATCTCCTCAGTCTAAAAGGAAGATAGTACTGGCTTTTGAAAAGTGGTAGAAGTACAAATACTAGGAAAATGTGCAATAGCATCTCGGCTTTTATAAGACATCAGAATGCATGATATTGTGGGTCAAACACACTGTATGAATGGTTGAGATACTTCTATTATTGCTTGGACATCTCCTATTTCTCCATATTCTCAGTTATATCAATAAGGAATGTATGAAATACACCCAATAATATAACATCCACTCTCAAATGATGTCCCTTGCAGCAAACTACATATATTTGATACTGAATGCACAGAAAAGTGATCAGAAAAAACGGAATTTTCATTGATGTGAAAGCAATGTTTTATATACCATTATTCAGGGAAAATAAGCATATACTTTGTCAGAAATAGAAGTATTTGTCAGTCTCACTTTTTAATAGCTTCAGAGTGACAAAACACTACTCCAGTTTGTCTGATTTGAGCAGTTCTTTTTGAAGAACTTGCCGATCTCCCCATAGCAGTTACAATATGCACGAACACCTTAATATGTAATAATGCTATTGCAATATGTTCAGCAAATCAAAGCAAGTGCTACTATGACAGTGTCACATATCACCTTGACAATCTCTCTGTTGACATTTAGCACATATCCCCAAAAGAATTGGGTTCCTTTTGAAATTCCGATGAATGGAATTGTGATCCATGCAATAATGAGACTGAAGGTCAACACGCTGAGGAATCTATGCTCTGCTATGACCAAGACTGCAGTACCTTGGTGTATTGTTCTTACTCTGAGGAACAGTTACCCCTTACATAAACAGCAAGCATGTGAGGGATGAAGCTCACCATGACAACAGGTACAGCAGTACTCCTACATAACTTCTTTAATGGCATAACAGGATGTTTCAAGATTCATTACCTTTCTTTGGCAGACACACTGTTTTTCATGCTTGCAATACTCACAATTATGGGGCTCCCTGTTTTAATAGGGACCACAAGAATCTAACAACTTTCATGATATGCATCATACTTCCAAGCTACGACTAGAAATGTATTTTTCTGATAGCATGACTCCTTCCAATAGTCATGGGTAGCATATAAAAGACAACACTAAATTACAAATGCTTACACATTCACCTGAGAGATGCAAACTTTGACACCCATTCCATAAGGGATGTATAGCTGAAGAGTTTTAACTATGTAAACCTGAGAAATACTAAACACTGGCCTTACCACCCAAGGTTAATATGTGATACACAGAATGCATTTAACAGTCTCTACTTATAATGCTGCTAACTAGTAAATGCATTAGTTTATACATGTGCATATTTCTACACAACACTCAGTGCTGTGCTTCAAGTATAATCCAAATGAGTCCAAATCGAGAGATGATAAGTCAGCAAGCAAAAGACAGTAGTATTGCTGAATTTGAATTCATCCTCAAGTCTTGGTGAGTACCTTCAGGAGATGGATCCTGTTTTTCACAAAATCTCACCAAGATGACACTGCTATATAGACTGTATTTATATAGCATATATTATGGACAGAAGTAGGTCAAAATTAAAAAAAAGATAGTTGGGTGCACAAGACCCACAATAAAAAAGTGCCCAATCTTGGTAGGCACAGTGGTGCCAGGACTAGAAAAAAAAATGACGGTGTAGAATCCTCAAAATACATAAACATTCCTACAATGGGCCCAAGCCAGGCCCAGGGGGAGGATGCCCCCCTGTTGTAGAAAGAAGTAGCAGTCCACAAAAAATCACAAAAACTGATAGGCCAAAGAAGAGGCATACATAAGATAGAGTGGACTATTGAAGATAAGAAATAAATTATGTATTGTTACTATTATGCAAAAAGCCCAGAACTTCCAGACACAAGATATACAAAAAGATTAAGAGAGAAATTAGAGGAAAGAAAAATATTTCCAAAAGAAAAATTGTCAGAAGCTTCAAATAAAAATCTGTATTCATTAATACAACAGATTTGTGAAAAACAATATATAGACCAAGAAACTTTGATCTGTTTGGAAAAAGCAGCATCCGAGGAAGTGCGAAAATATAAACAACAAAGCCTACATATTTTTGAAAAGTATAAGAAAGAAATATTGACATAGGAAAGAAAGAGAGATTTGATATGGTGCAATATTTATGCAAAGGAGAAAGCCAAATTAATCAATATAAAGAAGGCAGACCCAAAGATATTTGAAAAGAAATACAAGCAAAGGCATCCAGATATTTAAAATTTTACAATAAAAAAATAATATCACAAAGGGGAAATGTAGAAAATAAGACTAGTAAAGTGGAAGTTAAAAAAGTAGAAGTTGAAGTTATTGAGTGCCTGCGAAGTGAAGGATTTGGTGTAGAAGGTCTAACACAGGTTACATCACAGTATGATGGAATGAGTCCCCAAAGTAAGGAGAACAGGAAGATCAGGAGACATCTGAAGAAGAAATGTGGTCATGGGAAAGACAATGAGATTTGTTATGGTGAAATATGCATGCAAAGGAGGAAGCAAGGCTTAACAATACAAACAAGCAGCACCAAAGATATTTGAAGAGAAATACAGGCAAAGGAATCCGGACATGGAAAACTTTACAATACAAAAAATAAGAAGACAAAGAGGAAAAGTAGAAAAGGAGATTAGTAATGGAGAAGTTAAAGAAATAGAAAGTGAGGTTGTGGAGTACTTGTGAAGTGAAGGATTCAGTGTAGAAAATCTAACTGAGAAAGCACCACAACAGGATAGAGCAATGGACAACCAAATTAAGGGGAAACCAGTGGAACAGGAAGCAATTGGTCAGGTGCCTTATGAAGATATTTTGGAGCCTTCCACAGGAAACCATTATAAATGTTCACTTGAAGGTGGACAGCAAGGGAAGGAACAAGAAACTGTGGAAACTCTGATGCAGTCAATGTTGAGGAGTGATAGACCAGTGAGTTCCCATATGACAGAGAAATGGATGACACAGGATGAAATTGAAGAGAATGTACCACAGGAAGATGCTATAGAACTTTCTATAGAATGCACAGAGAAAATGGAAAACAAAAAAAAGTGCCTTCAGTTTAGAAGAAAATGAGCTAAGAAAGTGTTGTTTGATTTAATAGATTTAGACAGACATATTAAATCAATGAAAGCAATAGACTGCAAAAGGTCAGAAGTTTGCTAAAACAAATAACACAGTAATTAGGACTGTCCATAGAGATCCATGTGATATAACAGAGGTAAACAGGATATATTAATGCGCAACTAAATTAATAACTGATAAAGTTCTACCACAAGAACACAGGGTAGTGAGGGAAGGAAGGGGAGAAATTGAATACCATCATGGAAGTATCGAATAGAGAAAACTATAAAGAATTTAAGACAATAAGTGCCACTGTTAAAATAGTATAGAAGAGGGAACAGATCAACAAAAATACTTAGGTGTGATAAAAGCAGTGTGCACTATTAGAACAGATCAGGATCTATCATGCACTATTGCAAATAACAAACTAAAAATCTCAGTACAGGTGGAAAAACTTAGAAGATACACAGATAAGTACAAATGAAAAGTACAAAATAAGCAATTTACTGATGACCCAAAAAAGTTATATAGAGAATTGGGAAACAAGGTAAAAGGAATTGAAAGATCACCAAAAAAAAGAAGAAATAGATATATTTTGAAGTATTTATGAAGATCCTGTGGAACATAACAAAGATGTCAAATGGATAGAAGAAGTAAAAGAAAGAATAAGAAGTTTAAAGGTACAGGATATGAAATTGGATGAAGTAACAGAGAGAGAGATGGAAACAAAGTTAAGAAAAGTCTCTAAATGGAAAGCTCCATGCCCAGATGCTAAGTACCTACCTTCTGGTTAAAAGTATTAACTTCTTTGCACAAAGATTTAGCCATGAGTAAGAATTATTTATATGCACACTCTGAACAGACACCAACCTGGCTAACAACAGGAAAAACAATGCTCCTACTTAAGAGTGAACCTACAAGCTACCCTAAAAATTATACACCAATAACTTGCCTTCTGATGACATATAAACTATACACTAGAATTGATGCTGACAAAGTTTATAGTCATTTTGAAGAAAACTCAGTTATGGCAATAGAACAAAAGGGTAATAAAAGAAAGTCATATGGAACAAAGGATCATTTGTTGTTAAATAAAGTCATGGTGGAGAACTGTAAAAAGGGAGATAATTTAAGTATGGCATGGATTGAATACAAAAAAGCATTTGATAGTATCCCACATTCATGGATACACCCTACACTGATCGGCTACCTTGCAGTGACCATGAAACAGTGGTAGACCACTTTGCAATTAAGCCATGATAAAGGACAAACTATTATCCCAAGGATAGAAATTCAAAGGGGGATATTCCAGTGTGACTCTTTCTCACCGCAGCTATTCTGTCTTGCCCTTAACCCATTAAGCTGCCTACTTAACAGCTTAGGCCATGGCTATAGTTTGGCTCCTAGAAAACAACAAAGTGTAAAAACTTATCTTCTCTTTGTTAATGATTTAAAACTGCATAGCTCATCAGATGAGGAACTGAAAGCACAACTGCAAGTTGTCAAAACTTTTTTCAAATGATATAAGAATGTAATTTGGTCTTGATAAATGTGCAAAAGCAACTTTTAAAGCTGGAAAACTGCAGCACCAAGAAAACATCAGTTTGGGTCAAGAATGTGATGCAAAAGAACTTGAGCAAGAGGGAGTGTATAAATATTTGGGAATTGATGAAAGATCAACAATAAAACATGAACAAATGCGAATAAAACTTAGTAACTGTGGAATACCTTAGATGACTTAAATTAACCCTGAAAACAGCATTGATATCCAGGAACAAAATTCAGGCTATAAACCAATTTGTTCTTCCTGTCCTAACTTACAGGTTTTGAGTGATTGAATGCCCCCAAAATGTGTTGGATAAATTAGCCAGGGAAACAAGAAGGATGCTTCAAGCTCACCAAATGATTTATAAAAATCAGTGCATACCAAGATTATGGGCGGCTGCGGTGGTGCAGTGGTTGGCATTGCTGCCTCACAGCAAGAGGTTCTTCAGTTCGATCCTCAGCTGGGGTGCCTTCTGTGCGGAGTCTGCATATCCTCACTGTGGTCGCATGGGTTTCCTCCGGGTGCTCTGGTTTCCTTCCATATCCCAAAGACATGCTGTAGGTGGATTGGATACTTTAAATTGGCCCTAGGCTTGAGTGTGGACATGTGTGTGCCTTTCATGGAAGGTTGGGCACTAGGCTCGCAACTCAACACCGTAAAACTCCACTGCCAATCATGACCGGACAGGTGATCTGCTGTGGTGACCCCTAACCAGTAAAAAGCAGAAAGAAAAAGAATGAAGTGCATACCAAGATTATATATTCTCTGTTCCAAAGGAGAGACGGGCCTCCTTGAAAATGATTACATGTATAGATCTACAATTGTGGGACTGCCCACATATCTGCTGACCTTGCAAGACCCACACTTAGTGAAAGTTTTGAAACATGGAGAGAATAAATCTAAGACGACTTCTCTGTTTAGTCTAGCAGAAGCATATTGCTGTCAAGCATGAATGGAAATCAATCCAGAAGTAGATAAAAATCAGACAGCAACTGAATGTGCCAAAAAACAAAAGAAAGAATATAAGGTGAAGGATCAGATGAGAAGGCAAGAAATGTGGAAAATGTATAAGTATAGTTGGAAGAAAAAACATTCTGGAAAAAAACTCATGTTGATCAGGATCAAATGCAGGAATGGTTAAGGAGAGGTGAATTCAAACCAAAGAGATGCAAAGTTAATACTGGCAGCCCAAGATAGTGGACTACGTACACGTTGGTTTACAAAGTCCATTGAACATGTGGGATAAATTGACAAATGTAGGTTTTGTAAAACTGAATTGGAAACAGTTACACACCTTGCTGCTAGTTGTGACATACTAATGGCAGAAGGACTTTATACTGAAAGGGATAATAATGTGGCAAGACTATTGTACTGGGAATTTTGCAAACATTATGGTACTGAAGTGGTAGAAAAACAATAGAAATATGAGCCACAAAGCATTATAGAAAATGATGAAATCTACATCACATCGGATCACCCATTACCAACAGTTCAAAAGACAGATGCTAGAAAACCAGATATAGTGGTCCATGAAAAAAGACAAAAGTAGCATTGATCATTGAAATCACCACACCCAGTGACTACAGTGTCTTGCATACAAAAAGACACAAAGTCATAAAATATCAGGATTTGCAGGCAGAAACAAGAGCAATGTGGAAGCAAGATAGTAGTAGGAGCAATGGGTCTTATAAAAAAGAATCTACAATTGAATTTAGATATGTTACCAATACATATAACCCCATACAAATTGCGGAAGGGGCCATTACTGGGCACATTGCAGGTGCTGCAAAGAGTACTTCTGGCTGACATCAAAGATTGAAACAATACTAATTTCATAAACTTTAGTCATACTTTGACTTAGGAATGGGATCCATTCCAATCATGGTATTAGAAACCAAAAAGACATGGAGAAATTAAAAAAAATAAGTAAACAGAGTTATGGAATATATGTGCGTGTGTGAATGTGTGTGTGTGTGTGTGTGTGTGTGTGTGTGTGTGTGTGTGTGTGTGTGTGTGTGTGTGTGTGTGTGTGTGTGTATGTGTGTGTGTGCATACAGATATTCAGGTCCATGCATGTTTACATGCAGGTATGTGTGTCTTTGTCTGTGAGTGCATATATGTGAGCACAGACATGCAAATGCTTGTGCGTGTGTGTGTGTGTGTGTGTGTGTGTGTGTGTGTGTGTGTGTGTGTGTGTGTGTGTGTGTGTGTGTGTCTGCATGCATGCATGCACATGCAGGTGTGTGTTTATCCTACCAAGTGTGGCATTGCTAAGCTGTGAAGCAAGTGTTAGTATATATGACTGTGTATACACATGGTTAGCTATAAAATGTCCTGGCCCATATGATGACAGCTCAGGGAGGATTGTGCTTCTATAGGGCTAAATGTTTTAGGATGATTATTTTGTGTTTTGGCAGCTTTACAACAAAACTGGAAGACCAAGTGCAACCTCCAGTGTCCTTTCTAGGAAATATGACACAAAGAATGTTGCATCGTTTTGGTGTTATGTTGTGACAATTGTCTTCTTTAATTCAATCTTGGATTTGCATTTGGCAAGAAACAATTACATCACAGCTAAAAGTGGATTAACATAAAATACAAAAGTACCCCACAACTGATCTCAAAGCTGTTCAAATCATATATCTGCAATAGATCTGCAATAGTCAAGACATTTGTTGGTAGGAAACTGGAAAGTACTCCGCAATAAGACCTGTTTGTATTTCTTTACATAAGAAAATGATGATCCATTAATAACTGGATTACATCTCTAGTTCGTTCAATGACCTGTACAGCTAGGAAAAGATGGTAGCTCAACAATGTCAGCTCAAGAGAAACTTCATTCATTTGTATTTATTTATTTATTTAGTTATGTATTTATTTATGTATTTATTTATTTTTTGTGTGGGGTGATTATGAGACTGTGTAGTTTATTATATGGCAGTCTGAAACATTACAATTGGAATATAGCAGGGAAATATTGATTTTTAAGTGTTTAATGTATGACTCAGTTTTTAAATGCACATCTTCCAAATACAGAACCTCCGAGATGCTGCAAAAAAATGAACTTCTATCTATACCGAGAGGTTCAAGTGAAAATCCACCTTGAGAAAACCTTCCCTGCAACTTGATCGACTAACAGCAGTTGGTCAGATTTGCATGGACAAAATCAAACCTGTTTGGCAGGAGGGTGCCTGCTGTGGAGAACAGATGTCACAGTGGATGACTCATCACTGTATGTAAGGCAGAGTGTTATGATTATTAGACTGAGTGAGAATAAGTCTGATAAAACTGCAGCTGTACGAGTGACAGCTGATGACAGCAATCTGTGTATTTTGATATACTGTATCTCCCAGCCAGCTATGTCCCTGTAGAATCAAAATGTAAAACAGAGCAGGTGGCCATACCACAATATTCCTATTACCAGAATAACAGATTTGTCATCTTCTGTTAAATTAATACGCACAGAGGAAAAATCAACTTTTCTTAAGAGCCATTATCTACCACAGAATGTTTGTATACCCTAACAATCATGTTAGAGAATGTTGCAGAAACTTAATTAACTCTAGCTGAGTGGGTCAGGGGAAATAATATGAAGAAAAGTATAAAATTTTGCAAAGGTCTGTAATGCCTTGTCTTCTAATCCAGCATTTAATCCTTTCACTAATCCCGCTGTTCTTAAACAACAGAACATATTGCACTGAATGGTGGAGTAGGTCTTTTTTTTTTTTGCTGTCAAAAACCTTCCACTAATCCTGCAGTATTATACTTGCATTTCACTAATCTTTGTTTGGATGCTGCTTTGTTTCAAAATATGTTAACATTTTGTGCTAAGCAACATTTGCACATTGATGCATTCTGTTAAATTACTGTGGTATACAGAAGGTATTTTTCATACAGAATGTTAGAATCTACTCCCACATTTGACAGCAATTTGCTAATTCACAACCCATTATTTACAAAAATAAAAATACATCTGACATCAAGTGATGTCAGCTTACAAGTCTGAGACAAGTGTCTCATGCCTTATAACACAGAATGGGTATATTGTTGTCAGACATCAAGTAGCAGCTGCTCATATCTTATTATTTACATATATTAGCTTTTGGTGCGTTGATTTATTGAAGTACTTTATTTATAATTCTTATTTCTGTATCTAATAAAACAATCTTGATTTGCTGTTAAATAAATGAACTATAAATTCAAGTTATGTTGCTTTTACTTCTTAATTTTTTATATCATATTTGCAATTGTTTCAAATTATTTAATGGGATCTCTGTGTAATAATCAAGGCATTCTTTATATTGTCACATTTCAAAGAGCATGAGTGGTCAACCAAGTATTCTAGGAAAGATGTAATTCATCAACATCTGCTAATATCGAAGCCACATACACAAGCAGGATCCAACAAAAGACAACAATCTTACATCATAATAGTCAAAAAAGTAGAAAAACTTCCATCGGCAGTACAAACTGCAAAGAGTAAATCTTGTAAGAGGAATGCCAGTTCTATTACATGAGATCTGTATTGTCTGAGTCCTCCCCTGTGCTCCTATAGGACTTGGTATGGCATGTTGTAAAATTAAGGTGAAATGGTTTTCACTGTGACAGTAATTTTATCACATGACTCAAGCAAATGGTACAATGAAAGAAACCCTTACGGCCGAAGAACGTTTTCAACATTGACCATCCTGTTCTATATTGCTACTTTAATCCTGACACTAAAAAGCCTCTATCCACTTTCTGCAACAACTGTTACTTTTACTTGACACTGCAACGACACCATGGCAACAGCCTGTTTGCAGTATTTGATTTTAGCAGATGTCAATGAATTACATCATCACTAACATACATGTTTGATAGCTTATACTCCTTGAAGTATGGCTAGATAAAGAATGCCTCATTTGTTTGGTGAGGAGCCAGTTTAATAGTTTCTGAACTCTACCATACATAACACAGGTATGCCCACATATGCATATGTGCACGAACACGAAGGTACATGTGTAACTGTGACAGTGCATTACTAAAGCTTCTCACCCACCCCTGTCTCCTCCACCCACAATTGAAATGGAGAGTTTCATACTTAGGAAGTGCGTGAGGAGATCCTATATTTTATGTGACTGTAAAATAGTTACAGACAAATTAAAGGGCTTAGCATTCATTACAGAATGCAACAGGGTAAAAAAGAAAGTTGATTTTCTATGCCTCCATCCTAATAAGTTAAACCTACACATTATCATTCAAGGTACAAGTGAAGAACTTCTGTATTTACCTCACTGTCCCATTTCTCGGTCTTCCACACTGCCAGTACCAGGAATTATCACAGGAAAGTGAGAGTAGCTCTTATTATTTGTTGCAGACTGCAGCACAACGAAAAGCTATGTTGTAAGTCCTCTGCTTTCTTCATTGCAGTTGCACAGTGTTTTCTTCAATGCAGCCACATATTACAACTATCATCTGCTGTCATAACTGCTGGTATTTGTTTTGTAAGACACAACTAGGAGCAAAATAAATACTTTGTTGGTTTCTATGCAGTTATTTTCATAATATGTTACTTAGCAAGGAAATACAAGTGAACTGTCATTAGTTTAAATTTCTTGTCTAAGCAGCACTGATTGCCTGTCTTCTTCTTTTATTTATTTATTTATGTTTTATTTTTGAAATAATATGGATAACTGGTTAAAAAAGCATGAGTGTATTTATGGTACAAAAGCACCTTCAGCGATTACTATTCATTGGTGTTCACTAGACATGTTGCTTGCATTTGAATGTTAGTAGGAAATTTAATGGACAGCACTATTTAGTTAACTACATCAACTATATGCTAGCTGATATGGAAATAGAAGATTGTAAAGTCCTAGAGAAGGAGTGAGTCAGTCTTTCAGACTGAATGTGTGACAAGGGGATTTAGTTAAGAAAAGTATCTGACACGGTTGGATTTAAATTATATTTAAGGATTAAGAAAGTAAAAGAAGGCATTTACTATTTAAACATGTTATAGATTTTAGAAGGAAGACAGAAACATGCACCTCAGAATATACTTATGAAAGAAGGAAATAACACAAAGTTAGTATAACAGCAGGATAGAAGAGTCTGTGTTAGGAAAATGATTTGATGGAAGAGTAATGGTGCATCTAGAATCATAGAGGGTTATCTAAAAGTGTAACCAAGAGATTTATAGAAGTGAAATGCGTGAAAGGAAAACATGGTAAATATATAAATTGTTCAGGCAAGATAAAATATGAAAAAAGTGAGATTTTGGTGAAAAATGAAAAACAATTAGAAATGAATTAAGAACCATAGAAGTTTAGTGGGTTAGAAAAGCTTGTATTTTGATAAGAGAAAATGTTTATAACAGAAGAGTTTTATATAAAAAGAAAATAAAACATTCTAAAAGTTAATTGAAGGTTTGATTAGAATTAGTACCTGGCCTTGACATGAAAAGATATTTAGGTTTCTGAAAAGGGACAGAAACAGGCCATGGGCTATAATGTGGGAACAAATGTTTTGGTGGAGCAAGTTGGAATTATTGATGAAGGAAAATTAGTTTCCACTAAGGTGATCAGTTTAGTGGCTCTTTCTACCATTTTGCATGTGTACAGAGTAAATAGAAAGATGAAAGTAATAGTTTAAACTGTGATACACATGACTTCTGAAGCAGGGTACAGAAGGAGTATTCAGAATTGATGGCCATCTAATGACTATTCACAATCAATAATAAAATGTTGCAGAAAATATTCATTTGAGTAATGAAGATTGGGTGTTAAATGATAAGCTGATGTAACAACACAAAATAAAGATTGGTTTCAGCTAAACTAAAAATGAGCATATGGGAAAATTCAAAAAAAGCAAGAAATGGGAAGATTATTAGTAAATGTAGCTTGAAAAGGATAATGTGAAAGACAGTGGATTTAATAAACTCCATGTAGGAATAGTGTTATTATTACATGGAGTGAATGGTGTCTGTGTCTGCATCTCCCTCTCAGCAGCGCATCTTGCATATTAATGAAGGGGGCTACTGAGATGGAGTTGTGTACACTGATACTGAATCAGTGCTCGGGGGTGTGTTACAGTGCTTGCACATCTGTAACACACCCCTTGCACTGTTAAAGTGCTGTACAGCACTTTACAATAAAAAAAGTGCCCGCAGACACTGAAATGATGAATGAGAAGTAAATGTTATGCAGGGGGTGTGTGACAGGAACTGTAACACACCCCCTGCATTGTAAAGTGCCGTACGGCATTTTACAATAAAGAAAGTTTCCTCAGACATTTAAATGATGAATGGGAAGTGAATGTTATGCAGGGGGTGTGTTACAGATACTGTAACACACCCCCTGCATTGTGAAAGTGCTGTACGGCACTTTACAATAAAAACGTGTCCTCAAAGACATACTTCTCAACCTCTTAGAGCAAGAAGTCTGGATAAAGCCATTAGTAAAAGTGGGACAAAAGCCCAAAAATAGGGACAGTTTTTAAATTGCTCTTACAATCTTAGAAAGTTGATAGAATGACAGGTTTTGAATTAGCATGGATTTTCTGAAGAGTATGTCATCTGAAACTCAAATGCCTGTCATTATTTTCAGTCTGTAATGATTTGAACAGTGATTTGCTAGAGAAACAGAATTTTATGAAAAATGGACCAAAAATATGAAGCACAAATGTGGACATTGTATGAAAATCTACAGTTGAAAGGCTGACCTGAAAATGAAGTAATGTCATGTAGGGGGTGTGTTACAGTATCCGTGAAACACACCCTGGATTGTGAAGGTGCTGTACGGCATTAAAACAATAAAAAAGTGTCCTCAGACACTTATTTTATTATTGAAGTGTGATGTTTCACATAAAATGAATGGATTATTTTTTTTATTTTGTCGTATTTAACGTTTAAGCATAGCTGAGCTGGTTTGCATGGCACAGAGCTTTTTTCAGCAGTGCTTAAATGTAATGACAAGCTTAATAGAAATGTAGAGCTGAAATCTTCACAGCTGAGTTAGCTGAGTGGTTAGAGTCATGGCTTTGTGTGTAGTAGGTGCATGGCTTAAATACCAAGACAGGCCATTCAGCTTTTACATGGGAACGCCTTTTTATATTATTTACTATTTTATTTATTGATGTAGTAATTAATATTTATTAACCAGGGTAGTGTAGCTGGTCCAGAATCTCTGTGTCAGTGTAGATATGAGGTGAAAACCCCCATTTAAACACAAGTGTCTGATACAGTACAGTCACATCACAAGGTAATATAATGAAAGCACATAGGGGGAGGTCAGGTAAAGTAAAACATATACACTTAATAATAATGGTTCAGTAATGATTTATTAATATCCAATTCTTATTTTTTTTAATGAAACATTTTTTGTCTTTAGCTCAGTTTTGCTAAGCACTGCTAAAGAAAGTTAAGCAATGCTTAAGCAGGACCTGTATGAGCAATACTTAGCAGTGCTTAGCTCTGCTTAGCTGGTTTGAACATTGCTAAGCAGTCCCCCTTATAAGCACTCCTTTGCTCAGTTGAGCAGATTTGTGCATCACTAAGCACTGCTAAGCATTTGCCACTTTAAGCACTGCTCAACTTAGCTTAGTGAGTTTGCACACTGCTGAGCTTTGCTCTGCATTTTTGAAAATGGTCCAATGGTGGCAAAGGGTGGGAAAATGGCCTTATTTAAGCTGCACAAGCAGGAATACAGCCAGAACTGTTAGAGTTGATCCTTGTTGGAACTATGGCAGGTGCTGGTGAAGGAGTGTGTTTTCTGGTGCAGCACAGGGGCATGTTTAAGTCCAGGGTCATGGCTGGACACCTCATGAAGAACCATGATGACAGACTGCTGCATGGCCAGTATCAGGGCTCAGAATACAAGTCTGAGGCCTAGGACCATCTGTCCCATAAGCTCACCAGTGCCACTGGCATCCCCTGAAATGGTAACCAGGTCCACCATTATAATGATGACCTGAAATGGAGGCAGGGGGCACTCTTGGCCTAATGGATCCAAGATGCTCGGGCCCAGAATGCCCCAGAAGTTTGCAAGTATTTCAACTGTTCCTTTATCAAATTGTAGTAGGAATATCTGATAGACAGGTATGCATAATGGTGTGTCTTCCCCCCACAGCTGCAAAGGAGAGGGCTCATAACATCAAGGCCCACACTGGACGTCTGGTGAGGCTGCACCAACAGTGTGGTGAGTACAGATTAAACTTGTAAGATATAGTACAATAAATAATAAAGTGTAATTGTCTACTGCAATTAGGTATAGTGTGTTCTGAGTGTACTGAATAACTGTGTTGTCAGACCAGCATTCATATAAGTGACTAATGCCAGGTACTGTGTAATGCAGATAAAGCAGCAAACAAGCTACTGTTGATGAAAAAAGCCAATACTGTACTAATACTGTGTAGGAATGAACCTGGTAATAAAGTGCACTGTGAGTGCTACTGTAAATGTAATAAATGACATTCATTCATCATCTACAAGATATGCAGTACTACTGAATTTAGAATCTTGACTGTAATAAACCACTGTGTCATGTTACCCAAAATAAAAATTATTACCACACACTGTTGTGGTTAATCTGGTCTATTATTGAAGAAATATAAGTGTACAGGTGCTTCACAGCAAATATGGCTATGGCAGCATGAATTTACTGATAACCAGCTGTTATGAAAAACTGTAGATTGTGGGGCTGTAAAACAAGATACAACGAAATTTGAAATATGTTCTGCACTAAGATCTGAACCTTGATTAGTAATGTGTAAAGTATTATAGTGTGTTTCCTACAACATTGCCTTGTATTAACCTTTACATTTCAGCTCTATATAGTCCTGAATGTGGGTATGCTGATGCAGGCAAGTATGAGAGTTTAATAGGTGGAGACTGCAAATATATCATGTGCAAATGTATACGGGTCAGTTATTCAAACTAGCACCCTACTATGGTATGTACAGATCACACATATTCACATCTACTAGGGATTAAATGTGTACAACCACTTTCAAAGTAGTAATACACAGTACACTACTTATCTGTCATGCATGAATCTCAGGCATGTATGTTCAACTGTCACTACAGTATTCTGTGACACTCCACTTAGATTATAAGGTCAGACTGTGCAACCAAGTGAGTATTAGGCACAAATCAGTCAAGCAACAAACCACAGTTCCCCAGTAGCTCAGTGTGATAAGAAATAGATATGTTGTTCATTTTTGCACACACAGACCATGGTTTGAATCCAGGGACTGGTACTAAGATGTGTTTATAGTTACACATAAGTAATCCTGAATATTTGTAGAAACAGTCGGGTAGTATTAACAGATGTTTTCTCCACAGGGCTTACAGGTAAAGAAATGTGCGTAGTAGATGTTTGAATGGTATACTAATACACTGTGTACAAATGTTCCAGTGTTTATCCCCATGCCTGCAAATGACAGCAGGATTCATCCCCATACCTGCAAATGACAGAAGGAAAGGTATATACACCATGCACTCTTCCCACTACATGTCTTTGAAGTGTCACGCTGTCATGGCTAGTGATCATTGTAGCCAATCACCTTGGACACAGATATGAATCCAGTTGAAGTAAGCCAGTAGCACACTCACACATCAGTGCAGGGTGCACCTTGTTAATCATATATGTAACCCTGACATTTACAAGTCCCCTCTCCCTTATCTGCATCACTAAATAGTATTCATTTACTATGGGTATGTTGTTCTCAAAACCCTAATGTTGGGACTTGTGTTCTGTTATTGTCTATATATTTCAGTGGTTGCATACTAACACACCTTGTTCAAATTTCATTGATGTTGGCGTGATGCCATAACTGTTACTGGCATGCTGTTACAATTTTGTTTGTGTCTTTTGGCTTTTTCCCGGTTAGGGGTCGCTACAGCGGAATTCCGGTCCGCTAATGATTGGCAGTTGATTTTTACATACTGGCTTGCCAGGCGTGACGCACAACCTTCAACGAAGGTACGCCCTTTCACACATGTCTCCACGCAGAAGACGCTCTAGCTGAGAATCGAACCGGACAGCGTCATACTGTGAGGCGACAACGCTACCGCAGCACCACCACCGCGGCAATATGTATTGTTATTCCATTAATGCATGTGTTCTATTTGCTATGCAATTTTTTTCAATTCTGTTGTTTTGAGTTAATTGGAACACCCATGCATGCTGTTATATAACTAATGTTGAAATGTTTTGTTCATGCCTAAACAATACATTCTGTCAAACCTCAACACCATAGCACATTTGGGAAGGCAGATCCCAGTGGATCCGCCTGTCCTTGCTCATCTGGCCATAGCACCGGGCCCCAGCACATGTGGGACCCAACTTTGGGCTGCCTCCTCTGCTGGTCCTGCACCACTTTTGGGTGACAACACCTCAGGGCACAGGGCACATTCCCCACCTAGGCACAGGTGTGGAGAGTACCCTGTCACCTGACACCACTTCTGAGGTATGGTGCAAAGGGTCATCCAGTGGGATTTGGATTACTGCCTGTGCCAGATCAAGGGCAGACTGGCACATCCCAAGGGGCAGGCTGGTCCCAGCGTCCAGACCCCAGCACAGCCACCTTTGGGGCCGTGAAGGGACAGTGGTGACTGCCCATGGGTTGGGACCTCAGTCCCACTGTTACCATCTGGGGCACATGGTCCTCTGATTCCTAACCACCCTCCCCATCCAAGGTGTTTACCCCTCTTATGTGTCATAAACTACCTCATCTGCTGTCTTGTCTGTCTTGTCTGTTTACAAAAGTGACCTCTCCTACCCAACTTACTTCCCCAAATGTACCTATAATCCTTCCCCAACATCCCACTCTCACCTTATTAAAAAAAATGGGGCATCTGTTCCCACAAAAAAATGCTGTCCCATACATAGCTCTCCATTCCACCCCATGTACACTGACATTAATCAATCTACCCTTGAATTACTCTACACATGTATGTCACCCACACCCCTCCCTGTGGGGTGTGAGGCTGTAAATTCCAAATTGCCCACATCATTCACAGCTGTTGCTGCAGAAGAAATGGAGAGCTATGGTCCTTTCCTATACCCATCCTGCACATCCCTAGCTGCCTTTCATAATGGTTTTCTCCCTGCTTGCCCCCATTTTGCCACTTTCTTATCATCATTCTTTTCTTTCCTTTTTTTTTTTTGAAAATAGAGCGGGTTTTAATGGGAATAAGCGGCACTAAGTAAAGCTAAGAAGGACTAAGTGCCACTTGGCATCACTTAGTGTTGTGCAAACCTGCTTAAACTGCTTAAATTACACCATCTCATTCAGCCACTGTTTCTGCCCAGCAGCAAAATAACCAGCCCTGGCAGGTCTCAAACTCAGGACCCAGTACACTAGAGTCAGAGCAACATACCACTGTACATCATCACCTGTGGGAATTTGCAATGCTTTTGTAAAGATATCATGCATTACAGTCATTTAACATTAGGAAAAAAAGACATCATGGCCAGGTGTCAAACCCAGGACCTTCTGCACTAGAGTCAGAGTAATGTACCACTACACCAAATCAGTTGTGGGAATTAGTAATGCTTTTGTAAATATATCATGCATTACAGTCATTTAACATTAGGAGAGAAATATCACTGCCTAATCTCACACCCAGGACCTTATGCACTAGAGTCAGAGAAACACACCACTAAGCCATACCATCTCTGGAGAGTTAGCAATGTTTTTGTAAAGATATCATGCATTGCAGTCATGTAACAGGAAAAAAAACAAGCACACAACATATTGAACCCAGGATCTTCTGAACTAGAGTCACAGCAACCCACCACTACACCAAACCAGCTCTGTAGAATTTAATATACTTTTGTAATGATATCAGGTAATACTGGGGTGTGACTTTAGGGGAAAAAAGACATCACTGCCAATGTTTGGGCCCAGAACCCTCTGAATTACAGTCAGAGCAACATACCAGTAAGCCAACTGGCATCAGGAGTAGAACAACAGTTTTTGCAAACATATCCTGAACACCAGTCACACAGTACTCCTATATATAGTGGCTCAAATCACAGTGTACTTGGGCCTCTGATAGAGACACAGAGCCAGTACACAGACAAAGAAATGCTGCTGGTTGTACAGGAGACCTACAATATCAGGTAGACCTGACAACTGCACAGACTGTTGCTGAATATCCACAGTTGTGCCCCCTATTTATGATAGGGTCATCATAAAACATACCCTGTGTGCCCACATACTGGTGAGGCAGTGCAGACTGGGGTTACAAAACCATGACAGACAGCAATGTGTCAACGTCATACTCATCAGAACACACATGTCCATGCTAATCCTGTGTTACACACCATATGCATGCACATATGTCTTACAAATACATATGATGAACTTGCAAATTAACCAAACGAGCTTCAAAAAACAAAAAAGTTCAAGGCAAAAATGAGAACTCAAACCTTTATGTAAAACACAACACTTGAATTTATTGAAGCACTTTTCATCCAGTTAGATTACTTGAACTTCTTCAGATGCAAACAAACAGTCCTTTAAAGAACCCTTGGTTGAAAGCATAGATTAAAACACTGGATATTTGACAAAATATTTTTTGGCATTATTTCTTTTTATGTTTACCTTTCCAAGTTCTTTGGTTTTAACAAACAGAAAATTGAACACATATCATTTAGCCCTGGACTAGTGTACACATTTAAACGTACTTGCTGTAGTAATTCTAACTGATCTAGAATTACTGTTATGGGTCCTCCCCTCAGGTCTACTAAAACTTGCTCTGAACTTTGAAAGTGTGATTAGGGTTTATATTGACGTGCTTAGCTAATGCATTCTCTGTGTTGTTTTTAGCAATGCTGTATATATGTTCGTAAATTCTATCTCTGAATTTACGTTCGGTTTTTCCTACATAGAAGGAAGTACACATTTGACATTTGGCAAGGTAGATAACCATTTTAGATTGAAAATTATATTTATTGTTATTTTTCGAGGTTATGCCATTAACTTTTACACTGCGTACTTCTTCTATGTATTTACAGTATGAACAACTACCACATTTGAATGTTCCTGGATTTTTGCTCTTATGTATGTTCCTACCTTCTAAAATGTTTTTCAAATTCATACCTCTCCTATAAATAACTTTTGGGGTTGTCCCTACTTTTCCAAATATTTCTCTGTCTTCCATCAATAAATTCCAATTTTTATACACATTTTTTTTTAACATTGTAAGCCTCTGGGTTATATGTCATTATAAATCCAATTTTAAAATTGGTATTTGTAGTTCTTTCTCCCACAATATTCACTGTTGTCTCACCTACCTCTAGGTTATCTTGGGTAGACTCCCCACTCAAAATTGTCTTGTAAAAACCATTAGTTGTTTTTATTTTAACTTCTTCAATTAACTCGTCCAACAAAATTATTGGATAAGCTCTCCTTTTGAACATTTGCCTTAAATTGTCACATTCATGTTCAAAATCTAAATTAGTAGATACCATTCTCACAGCTCTCACGAGTTGTCCCTTCACTACAGTTTTTTTCTGTTGTTGGGGATGGACATGTGAGTAGTGTAAGAAGGTGTTTGAATACATTTTCTTTTTTAATATTTTAGCAATGTATTCTCGCTCTCCACCTTTACTAAGATTAACATCTAAATATGGAATATCTTGATTTTGGAAAGTGGAGGTAAACTGCAAAAAATTGGTTGTACTACTGAAATAATAGACTGCTTTAGTTGCCACTGTTCGGTCTCCCTTGATTATCATAAATATATCATCCAGGTAACGTGTGAAAAAGAAAATATGGTTAGCTATTTCTTTATTTCCAAAAATATGTTCATGCTCCCAGTAGGCCATTACTAGGTTGGCACAACTTGCCCCGCATGGTGAACCCATGGCCACTCCTGTTTTCTGTAGCTAGTACTTTTGCTTGAAAAAAATATAATTGTTAATGAGTATGATGTCTAATAATTCCTCAACTAAACTTATTCTATGGTTGATGCCCCTTTTTTTCTCATTATAATTGATACCCACTCGATGCATAAAGTATGGGGGATGGAGGTGCACAAATCTTTCACATCGACTGTAAGAAAATTGTAATCATCATTATATTCTAGTAAATTGATTTTTTCCAAGAATGGCCATGAGCCTTTACATATTTGGAATTCTGTAGACACATATTTCTTAAGTATGTTATCTACAACCTTAGCACTTGCATATGTCATAGAATTCCTTCCATCAACTATTGGTCTAAGTGGGGGATTTTGCAGGTATTTATGGACTTTCAGCATTCTGAAAATAATAGGTGTCAAGGGTGCCATTCTATTCATGTAGTTGTATAAATTAAAATCTATCTTACCTTCTATAAAGAAACCATTTACATATATTCTTATACGTTGATTTGCTACATTAAACTGGTTCAAAGAAACACACACACAAGCTTCTGTTTTTAAAATATCCTCAGTTCTGTTCTCATAATTGTCTATGTCCATAAAAACCAATCTGCCACCCTTATCGGGATTCATTACCCTTACATGTGTTGCTTTTAATAAATTCAAAATGTCCCAATCATCCTCACTCATATCCCTTCTAGGACACATACCTTTTTTATGTGCAGCACGAACATCCAGTTCACATACTTTCTCAAATATTTCTAGTGAGGGATGCAAAGGGGGGTTGAACATACTCTGAATTGCAAATGGATTAGGTTCAGTATCATTGTTACCTATAAATATGTTTAAATTTAGTTTTCTTACAAACATTTTCAGATCTAACACAGTCTTAGCCAAGTCCATACTTTGCTCAGATATAAAAATCAAACCCTTTGATAAAGGTTCGACCAATTCTGGGGGTACTACAAAGGATGAATAGTTGTATATCATAAAATAACTCTCTGCGTTTTTTATAATAACACAGTTTTGCTCTGTGTTAGAATCTTGTATGTAATTTACTGCCATCTACTTTTGCGTGCCTTTCTGCGGTTGTTCTTCTCTGCTGTTTGGCCCCAGAAAAACCCTGATTTCTTATGTTAAAGTTATTCTGTCCCTGATGATTATTACACTGCTCCTGTTGTTGAATATGTGTGTTACTATGCTGATAGGTGTTTGCGTTAGGCGTATTTGCTTGGCCCTGTTGTTAATTATGAATTATTTCGCTTCTGCATATTTTGCTATTGGCCCATGTTCTGTTTGTTGTTCCTTTCATCTCCCATATCTTCCATATTCATATGATCAAGGGCAGTAGGAGGATTCTCAACATAATTTTCTCCTTCAGAATCGATACTATGAATGACATGGGTGTTTCCTTGAGGGTTCCACATTTGGGTTGGTGGTAGGTGTGGATAGGCGGTGCCTTTTTTGTACTGTAAACAGTCCCTATTTAATTTCTTTAATTTTGTCATTTTTAGTTTTCCCATATGTTGGTCAATGCTTTGAAAAATCCTGTTATATTTATATTTATACCTTTTGAAGTCTACATGGTTCCGTATTTGTTCATCAAGCATATGCACATCATTAGCTATTTCTTTGGCCATGTTGTGGTAGTGTCACTAAAGTTAGCAAGGCCAAGCCCCACTGGTTAAACAGTTCTATTAGATCTTTATGAAAATTAGAGTCTAGAATTAGACCTGTTGGATACTGGCAAGTCTGTAGTCCCTAAGGGACTATTTGTGATTGAATACATTCCTCGAAGTATTCAATTTCAAGACAAAGTTTCTTGTATATTAATAATTTATGATCAAACATCGCAAGGTTATTGGAAAGAGAATTACCTCCAGCCAGATGACCCGTTACAGAGTTAGATGTTGGTAATCTGAAATTTATTGGAGCTGTGAGCCAGTTTTTCTGTGTAGGATCCCCAATAAGCTTCGGAGGTGTACTTCTGCCATCGCCGTTGTCATGGTTATCCATATTTTATCTTTCTCTGCTACAGTTCAATAGTGGAACATTAGTAGTCCCTTCTCAGGTTAGATTTCTTAAAGGAGAGTGCTTCCATGTTGTTAGGAGACAAATTCAAGAAAGTATTCCTGTTACTTGGGTGATTAGTACATTGTACATTTAACTCTCTTGCTAAAGGATAGTCCAGTCAGTTTTCTGTTTGTTAAAACCAAAGAACTTGTAAAGGTAAACATAAAAAAAAAAATAGTATAAAAAAAATATCTTGTCAAATATACAATGTTTTAATCTATGCTTTTAAGGGACTGTTTGCAATGATCACATGACAGAAAAAGGAGGGGTATTTAAAAGGAAAGAGCATTTGAATTGTTGTATCTGAAGAAGTTCAAGTAATCTAACTGGACGAAAAGAGCTTCAATAAATTCAAGCGTGTTTAACGTAAAGCTTTGAGTTTTCGTTTTTGCCTTGAACCTTTTTGTTTTTTTACAAATACACATGCAAGAGTAATGGCTCAGTAGCTCTGTCTGTAACATTTCTTGCATCTGTAACATCTAGACACCCACAGTCCTGGCACACAGTCCAGTGTGTGGCATGATAACTACATGCATGTCAATACAACATAGGAATAATTGAGCCCTTCAATGTCCTGCAAAACTGGCTGCTCCTACTATAGTCACTGACACCCACAGTAGCACTTTGAAGGCCTGCAGGATGGGACTTATCTCACAATTATGAATATGTGTAGTACATGTTGACTACCACTCTCTGGATGGCACTATTATACAACATATGCACCACAGGCACATGCCTCACCTGGACTGTTGTGGTTACCCTCAACCAGGCCATGCTGTGACACAACAGCAGACACCACACCCTAACTGACAGCAACAGCTTGCTCTCCCTCAATGTCTTTACAATCCCTAGTCTGACACCAGCCCAGAATGCAGCAGTTGTGGCCTGCTACATATGCAGCAGTATGTCGAGCTACCTGCTACAGACCTAACCTTGCTCCCAAACACCTAGAGCAGGGCATCCACACAACAGCCAAACATAAATGGTTAGGGGGAATGTTAAGGTTTTAAAGGACATGTGTCACAGCCTCCCCCTACCAACATACACAGATGATAGACCAGCATTAACTGTAGCAACATGCACAATCAGATGAAAAGGATGTATGACACTCACATTTGCCTGTCTCCTCACTCACCCCAACACACATTTGCACAGTACACTGCTACAGAATCTGAAAGTCTGTTAACAAGGGCCGGACATAGCATGCAAAACTGTGGATATAACACATCCATCCAAACAGTGGACAGCATTTCCACCTACCCTCTGTGATGCTGTAGCTCCCACACCTCGATAATGTCCTCCTCACAGGCCAGGAAAAGGGCCAATGCCCACATGAAGGCCTTAATTATAGCACTGTGTTGCCATGCCATTGGCTAATGGAAAGGCAACCCGGCTGTTCTGGATGCAATTAGCAAGTGGGAGCAACAGACTGGTGCACAGGCCATCATCTGATCATGAGCATTACTTACAAAAGGCAAGCTGCTGCATGTGGTAAACAGGTCTGACACCTTCTTCATGAAGATAGACTGTGATTCTTTACAAGACTACAAGTGGATTTCTTCTGACAAAGAACTACAGCACTATACCAGGTATGTCACACAATTAAGCATGTAATGGAATGCAGATGGGGGATGCAGTCACAGGAAATAGGAATTTAAATAATAGTGACACTGGCAGCCCAGCTAACTGGCATTTTCTAAATAATCATATGTCACTAGTAAAAATTTGTGTGACTCGTATGCTTGTCTTACAAATCTAAGAGAATATATGTTATGTGGATATTAAACTACTGGTGCAGAAGTGTGAGTTGAACTGTATGTTATGTACTGACCTCATACCTCTCAACTGTCCAGATATTTACAGAATGTGCACATGCTTGTCTCATATCTTTAGTCAGTTTCTTATACATTTGTGTTTTTCCTGGCAAATCACTGGCAAATCATTAAAGACAGAAGTCATAAAATAATAGCACACATTGAATGTCAGACGTCATATCCTTCAGAAAAGTCATGTAAATGCAAAACCTGTTATTCTATCAGATTTCTAAGTTTGTAAGAGCAATATTTGAAAAGTGTCACTATTTCTGGCCATTTGTCACACCTTTATTTGTGCCTTTGTCCACATGTCTTGCTCTAAGAGGTTGAGAGGTATGACTGAGCTTCAAGAATGTAACCACAGTGTACCGTATTTCTAAAGAACAAAAATGCATATAAACTATAACTTGTGCAAATGTATGTATTAATAGTAGAAGGTGGAAGCCTCAAACATACAGAGATAAGTTGCAAAACTTCAAGAAAATAAGCTGCATTTGTTTTACGAATGTGTTTTCTCAGTTTCAGTGCAGTAAGCAGACATAAATGTCTACAGCTAGAGTTTCTTGCATTGTCTTGAAACATAAAGAATCACTAGTTTGAAAATGTAAAAGTGTTTAACTGTGTTATGAATTCCATATATACACAAACATCTGAGAGATGTGTACTTCTGACGCAGAGATGTTAAAATGTATGTTACTTGCTATTAGCCTGGGAACTGAATGCAGGTGACAAAAAGTGTTGTAATCTGAGCTAACCCAGCAGTAATGTTGATTATTAACCTCAGACCTGTCTCAGAGTAAGACCTTTGCAGTTTGTATGTGTCTTTGCATCTGACAGCATCCTCCCATCTGCATATGCCTTGCTAATAGCAGGGAAATAGGAATAATTGATTTAGTTTACATATAGATGGGAATATAGTGTACTGCGGTGGTGGTGCTATGGTAGCGTTGTTGCCTCATAGCAAGACGTTGTCCCATTCGATTCTCAGCTAGAGCGTCTTCTGTGTGGAGGCATACATGAATGGGGTGTGCCTTCATTGAAGGTTGTGCATCAGGGCTGGTAACCCGGTATGTAAAAATCCACTACCAATCATTAGCAGACCGGAGTTCTGCTGTGGCGATCCCTAACCAGGAAAAGTCGAAAAACACAAACATAGATGGGAATATAGTAAAGATTACTTTCGATGGTTTCTGTATTCATTTGAGCTGACATTGAATGTTGTCTAAAAATATTTCCTGCGATTCTGAACTCTGAATTACTTTATTGATTGAGCATTGTCTTGCTTCTTTATTAGTTATTATTAAATATAGTTAAACCTTGAAATTGTGGCTATTCTGTTTAGAGATAAGTAAGCTCTAATAGTACTTGCATATGTATTTGCTGACACTGTATAGCCCAATGCAATAGCCTTGGTCTTGGTCACACTAACCATCTGGATAATAGGTACATCGCAAAGTAGAATTCGTTACTCTTTGGTAAGGGCCTTACAGTAGCTGATAAAGAGCTGCATTGTGGCAGTCATAACTACCTTTTAGTCTGGGTAGAAGAGACCATAGTTAGTAAACCTGTGCCAGCCTTTCCCAGGAGTGTGTGCACTTGATTTATAAAGCAAATCTAAACTGTGTGTGTCAGCTACTTGGGCGGGGACACAAAGCCCTGGTTGGACAGAGAGTGTGATGGAGGTTTTGGCTTGACCGATCTGCTGAGATGTTAACCATATAGCTGTGCCAGTGGGGAGTCTTATTGGGGATCTGGAGAGAGAGGGAGAAACCAGGCCAAGACTGACTGTAATCTCTGTGTGCTCTGAAGGGTAATTGTAATTTACTGTGTGTGCAGTTGTCATCCTCCCATTGTGTACACCCCTCACTGGTGGTAGTAGTGAGAATTGAGGCTTCTTGATTACTGGGCCAGTGCTGGGGCATCACATTGACAGCACATACTGGTGGATACAGCTGGCATATCATATCATGTACCATCCTCAAGCACGTGTCAGTCTGCCAATGTCATACAGGATTATTTCACAGATTATCCAGGTCTCCCTGACTATTCCTGACGTATTCTGGCTAGGTCAGTGTGTACCCCACACCTGTATCTGATTGCTTGACACTTACGGCTAGCATACCTGATGAGCCCCTGCAGCAGGACAGCAGGTTATAGGCACTAGTAGTGGGGGGATGTTGGCTCTGACTCAGCAGCAGTGCATACGTACTGAGCATACAGAGTCTGAATGGAGAGATGAAAAGTCAGCAAGCAAAGGAGAGTATTAGTGCTGAAATTGAATTCATCCTCAAGTCTTAGTGAGTACCTTCACAAAGTGGACCCAGTATTCACAACACCTCACCAAGGTGACACTGGTATATAGACTGTATTTATATAGCATATATCATGGGTAGAAGTAAGTGAAAAACAAGAAATGATAGCTGGGTGCACAAGAACCAGGATAAAGAACTGCCCAATCCTGGTAGGCGCACTGGTGCCAGGACTGGAAAAGATGACAGTGTAGAATCCCCAAAACATGAAAACAGCACAACAGCAGGGTCAGGCTAGGCACAGGGGGAGGATGAACCCCTGTTGTAGAAGGAAGTAGTAGTCCACAAAAATCACAAAAACTGATAGGCCAAAGAAGAGCCATAAAGATGATAAAGTGGACTATTGAGGACAAGAAATAAATTATGTATTGTTACTACTATGTAAAAAGCCCAGAATTTTTAGACACAAGATATACAAAATGATTAAGAGAGAAATTAGAGGAAATAAAAATACTTCCAGAAGAAAAATTGTCAGAAGCTTCAAATGATAATTTGTGTTCATTAATACAACAGATTTGTGAAAACAGTATATAGATCAAGAAACCTTAATCTGTTTAGAAAAAGCATATGAGGAAGTGCAAAATTGTAAACAACAAAACCAAGAGATATCTGAAAAGTATAAAAAAGAAATATGGACATGGGAAAGAAAGGGAGATTTGATATGGTGCAATATTTATGCAAAGGAGAAAGCCAAAGTAATAAATGTAAAGAATGTAGCCCCAAATATATTTGAAGATAAATATAGGCAAAGGCATCCATATATGGAAAATGTCACAATAAAAACAAATAATATCACAAAGAAGGAGCATACAAAAGAAGATCAGTAAAGCAGAAGTTAAAAAAATAGCAGTTGAAGTTATGAAGTGCCTGCAAAGTGAAGGATTTGACGTAGAAGGTTTAACACAGGTTATATTACAGTAGGATAGGAACCTAAACCTTGTCACTACAATAAACAGAAAATGCTGGAGGGATAGATTCCTGTCCCAGAGACTTCCCATACTCTGGAACAAACTACCTATCTATATCAAACAAAGCTCCTCATTAGCACTCCAAGAAAAAAATATTGATGATTGGATGGGAAATAAGAATTTCACCCTGGGAATCACTTCTGTGGTGCTGCTCAACAGGGGCACAGGAAAATAATTTTCTTGGGTAGCAAAAGCCAGGGTACCTTTTTGGCTAGGCTTATATAGGCCCTAGGGCCAATAGCCTAGTACCTACCTATGAACCTATGAGCCCCCAAAGCAGGGAGAAACAGGAAGATCAGGATACATCTGAAGAAGAAATATGGACATGGGAAAGAAAAAGAGATTTAATATGGTGTAATATTTATGTAAAGGAGAAAGCAAAATTAACCAATACAAAAAGAGCAGCACCAAAGATATTTGAAGAGAAATATAGACAAAGGAATCTGGACATGGAAAACTTTTACACTACAAAAAATAAGAAGACAAAGAGAAAAAGCAGAAAAGGAGATTAGAAATGGAGAAGTTAAAGAAATAGAAAGTGAGGTTACAGAGTACCTGCAAAGTGAAGGATTTAGTGTAGAAAATCTAACTCAGAAAGCACCGCAAAAGGATAGAGTAATGGATATCCAAATTAAGGAGAAACTGGGGGAACAGGAAGCAATTGGTCAGGTGCCATAGGAAGATAATTTGAAGCCTTCCACAGGAAACCAGTTTAAATGTTCACTTGAAGCTAGACAACAAGGGAAGGAATAAGAAACTGGAAACTCTGATACAGTCAATGTTGAGGAATGATAGGCCAGTGAGTTCCCATATGATAGAGCAACGGATGGCACAGGATGAAACGGATGAGACTGTGTCACTGGAAGATGCTATAGAACATTCTATAGAATGCCCACAGGAATTGGAAAACAAGGGATATACCCTCAGTTTGGAAGAAAATTAGCTAAGGGAAGGATAGCTTGTTTTAATAGACATGGGCAGATATATCAAGATCAATGAAAGAAATAGACTGCAGAAGGTTAATAAAACCCAAAGAGTCAGAAGTCTGATAAAACAAATGAACACAGTAACTAGGACTGTTCATAGAGATCCATGTAATATAATAGAAGTAAACAGGATATATTACTGTGCAGCTAAATTAATAACTGATAAAGTTCTACCACAAGAACACAGGGTAGTGAAAGAAAGGAAGGGGAGAAATCGAATACCATCATGGAAATATTGAATAGAGAAAATTATAAAGCAATTCAGACAAGAAGTGTCACTGTTAGAAGACTATAGAAGAGGAAAGAGATCAACAAAAATACTAAGAAAGATAGATGTGATAAAAGCAATGGGCAATATTAGAAGAACAAGGCATGGTGCAGCCATCACCTCCCAGGAAACCATCACTACATCGGTCATGGTGATGGGTGGCACAGATTCAACAGCCAAGCAGCATCCAGGTAAGGCTCCAGTGGGCATCTTGTCAAGACTGTAGCCTTTGCATACCTGGATGCATATGTCAGGTCAAACTGCATTTATGAGTGGGGTTTTGTAATGCACACAAGTGCACACCTCTTGTGAATGTCAGCAATTTGGGTAGTATCACAGCTTGTATTAGACATGTTCATAAATGCACATATTATCCTGTACCAATGCCCCATGTGTGTGTGCTGACAATACCTCTCCCCGCAACTACATAGGTCCCTGTGGTGTGGCTGGGGAACAGCAACCTGACGTCGGTAAGTGTGGAACTGTCTTGTTGTGGCTCACCAATACCCTAGGCATGTTAAGGGCAGCCAGTTTTCCATGCACACAACTGTTACGCTTAGCCATATTGCAATATGTGCATGTTCACTTGTGGTGGGGTTAACTGCGGTGCATCACATTGGTCATCACAGGAGCCTATTCGCAGGAGCTGTAACATATTGGCACATACTTTTGTATAAGTGTAGCCACTGTGCTGTACAGGGGTACATTAGTATTGTGTACACTGGTGCACTGTGTGTTGGGTGAAGTTCCATCACATACTCCCACTCCTCACGTATCTCACAGGTGTATAGTAGTAGCAACATTAACTGGATGTAGCTGCACTGCATGTTATTGAGGGCCTGTCCAGAGGATGTCTGTTGTGGTCTGATTGTGTGCCATGCAGGTCATCATTCAGAACGTGTGGTCTGTATAATGCCTTTGTGCCACCTCACCTGTGTGTGTGTGTGTGTGTGTGTGTGTGTGTGTGTGTGTGTGTGTGTGTGTGTGTGTGCGTGTGTGTGCGTGTGTGTGTGTGTGTTTGTGTGGATCAGCAAACATAGTACAGGTAGAAATTTACATATGTTGTCTTCCCTTCACAGGTAAACATGGGGGTTGGGGTCTGTCCCCCTCACAACCTGATGTCAGTGTCTTATCGGACTCTAATGATGACAGCAGTCATAGTGAGGCACAGGTGGGGTTGTTGGGGGCTGAATCTGTACCATTGGTTGACATCCCACTTCCATTCACAATGTCCCTGCACACTGTCAGTATGATCACACATACCCAGTCCTTAGCAGCCACATATATTGGACAGTCGGATGGTGGTGGCATTGAACAGGCTAGTGTGGTGACTATGGCATCTGTGACTGTAGACACTAGCCATAGCCAGTGATCTGGTGAGGTTGCACACAGGCAGACTGACAGGGGTGCTCAAAGGAGGACTGCTGCCCATCCAGGCCCTGTCAGAGGTGTCACAGCAGGTGTCACCTGACGCATGTTTAAGTCCATCATGGAGGCACAGGCACATTGTGAATGGTACACCAGACGTATCCTCAGGTTCATGGATGCAACGCTTCCTGCCATGCATGACAACCTCCATGACATTGGTGATGCCGTACGTCATTTTGCTGATGTCGTGGATAGATGGTGGGGTGAGACACTGTCAGTGCTCAACCATGCAATATCTGTGCTTGAACATGTGGTGAGAGTAGGGTGTCAGACACATGGACATAGGTCAGGAACAACATCAGCTAAGAGCCCACGTGGCCATGCACATTCATACTCCTATTTTGGCAGTACCACCAGCACTACCAAAGGGAGGGTGCTCTCCACACCACAATGTAGCAGGCCATGGGCATGTGGTCCTGGCCATTCCTGTGACTGACACAGATCCAGCAGATAGCAGTCACCATCAGGAAGTTGTACCGCATCTGGCCTTAGGCCTGGCGGTGCTAGTGACACTCTTGGCAGAACCAGTTCCCATGTCTGTGGCTGGAGATGGTGAACTGTACATCCTGCCATGTATGATCCATGGCTATCCAACATACCATTGTGTAGGGCTAGCACATGGCTTGACTGTGTGCATACACACACTCACCCATCACTATCACATGTAGGTCACTACCAGACACACACAGTTCCTCTCCATGGCCTAGCTGAACACCACCCCTCCACACACACACACACACACACACACACACACACACACACACACACACACACACACACACACACACATGATGTCAAATGTATGTCCCAGCCTAGGTCTTTGACAACCCCACACCACACCCTGTGCATATGATGATACCTGTGTCACATCCCTGTTATCCATACCATTGATGCAGGAACATGCTAATATGTGTCTGATGCACAGGGTGAATATAGTACAGGTAATGCCAGTGTATAGTGTAGTAAGGTGCTGTCTTCTGGCAATTGTCATGGGTACACATCGAAGTGTATGTACCTTTCTGCCATGATGCATTATTGCTATTAGTACTGCTGACTGACTGTTGTCTCACATATCTTATTCTTTTTATGTTCCAGGTGTCTGTGTGTGTGTACAGCCTGGGGAGCTGCTGACATTACCAAAGCTGAGTATGGCAGAGTGAAAACACAGTGACCTTTTCACTGCCAAAGTACGGCTGTATGTGTACATGTTTACCTAGGTGTGTATGCATGCAACAGTGTGTGAGGGACAAAGGGGGCAGACAGTGTAACCATGTATGCATACCCCTTGACACAGCCAGCTAGCCTTCATACACGTCACCTGGGTATTCCTTAGGACAACAGGTTCATAGATACAGAGTAGGTTACTAGAGTACTGGCCCTGAGTCCCTCACAAGCCTAGCCATTACTTTATCCTCAAACAGAATCATCAATCAGCACCTGTTGCCCCTGCCATTGCTGGACACAGATTGAACCCCAGGGACAGATGTTTTTTTCTTCCCATCCACTCAACCTTGATGCAGCTGATGAGGGTATGCATGGTATTGTGTTTGACATGTTTGGGGAGTGTAGTCCTGACACAGGGGCAGCCTCTGGGAGACAAACCTGACACTCCAGCATGTGTTTTTGCTATCTCATATGCGATTCAGGCCTCTCATGCCGGGAATGGGCACAGAGTTATACTCTTGTACATGGGGCAGCTGTTGAGGGGCTGAGCACAGCATTGGCATCTAGGCAAGCCACACACATGTGTGGATAACCTGACCCATAACCAGTGGAGCAGTACTGATTACAGCCTGACTGTGTAGAACAGGTGTTGAGGGCCATGGCTGAACTTTGTGGGTGTTAACATAAACTTTACAGTTTTTGCAGATGTCTGCATGGGTGCATAGCAGACCGGCCATGCTGCTGATGTATTGTTGTACTGACTGAGGACCAATCAGAGGTAATTTCCACCTTTTGTCTGGATGCGGTCCCTTTACCTATGTGGTGAACCACATACAAGCATTTCCTGTCCACTGCCACTACTTGTTTCCTAAATGCAACATTGCTGCCATCCTGATTACCCAGGTCTGTCATCGCAGTCTGTGCGTTTATGGGGTTGTTGCTGATATGGGAAATACTGGGGGCATGTCCTTGCTGTATGGCATGCTGACACTGTTGTCTGCATTCAGATTGAGGTCAGGACCTTGATACCATTCCTTACCCACTGTATGGCTCATTGCAGTGTGTTAACAGCAGTTTGTGGCTCAACGACAGACTGCACAACTCTTACAGATGAAACAGCCTTAGACTGTACCTACGTATGTGGGTGGTGGCAGTTAGCATTCATGCCTACATACATGTGGGTAATTGGGGTCAGCAGGTAATCACAGGTTCTTCACATGTCTACGTATTGCACACGCATAGATGACACAGATTGTGGTTGCCACTTTATCAAATGTGGACTGTGGGACATGTCTTGTAGTAACGTGACAGTTAGCAGGACATACCATACCCATGGCAAGTGCAACACACAGAACTTCCTTTGGTTTGCTACTATGACACCTTATTTGTGTGACATTACCTTAGCTTACACTATTTGTCATAACATTACGGTGCTTCTGATGTGCAATAACTGCTCTATGCAATTAGTAGACAACTGCATGAAATGTTTGCTGTCCTACACTCTCAGGACCTCTTTATTGTTTAAGTTGTTGTCACAGGTCTCACCTTGCCAAGCATGGACTGCAACCTGCAGGGTGGTAGAGATAGTGGCGATACCTGTGACCTCTACATATGTCTGCAGATTGTCCAGATGTTTTACACATATTTTACTTCCATTTGTCATAACATTGTGGTTTTCTGCCAAACTGTTGGAAAATCATGACAGACTAGCATTACAGATTAATGATGGATATTGTCATGTAACAACACATACCCTTTGGAAAGTGCATTCAAATGCATGACCTGTTCTGGTATTTACTTTCCATGTGTGTCACAGCAATATGTGAAGGTTGTGCTCAATGCTTGGTCTTTGTCCCACGTTTCCATACGGCTTTAACCAGATGTCTTTCTGTGAGAGGTCAAGAGGTATGTTGGTGTCCATAACACAGTTAGACTGCATACATGCACACACACACACACACACACACACACACACACACACACACACACACACACACACACACACACACACACACACACACACACACACACACACACACACACACACACACTCATGACCTGCCCTTGCTGATAGTAATACCTCTACTTGCCTAGTTTTACAAGTGATACTGCTATATACATAACACAAGCACCACAGAGCTACTATAGTGTTGCAGTGTCTGCCACTACTATTCACGTGGGTGACAATTGCAAGGGTTGTTAGGATTGCCAATGTGGGGTTCACAGGCCCTTAACATGGTGGAGTCATCGGAAACACACACAAACTGCTGCATAGGGACATGCATTGAAAAACAAATGCACACAGAGTTGACACTTTTCTGATTTAAAGACCTACCTATCTAGTTATGTACAATACAGACTGACATGACTATTGCATGCACCACAGTGTCTTTGTGTTACGAAATGTGTAACTGTGCTTGTAAAGTGGATGCCATCTGTAGGGGCTATGACTAGGTTAGCAATGGGGGAGTTAACAGGATGGCACAGGCACACAAAATGGTATAACCATTGTATACACACAGGCAAGACAGCCACAGGGGATATGCATACAGAAACACATACACTCACACAGTTGGCAATAGTCAGATTGTGACCCCTACTTATCTACTTGTATGTACTATAATGCTACATACATATTGTATGTGCCATGGAGATTATATGCCAGGGACATAACTCACAATCTCTTATACCAATTAATCTTGTGAATGCCTTCATGGATAGTGGGATAAACCACCCAAAATAGTGACTGTTCTCACATATTGCTCTTAAAAACCTGGACAAGTGATAGGGTAACTAACTTTGCACCAGCATGATATTTCAGATGGGTATGACGTCTGAAGCTGACATGTCTGTCACTATGGCAACTGTCACGTATTTGCCAATGACTTGTCATAAAACCCCATTGTTAGGAGACACTGACCACATATTTATTGCAAACATCTGGACATTCTGCATACATCTGTACAGATGAGTGGTATGATCTGTAGAGTTCAACATGGTGCATGTAAGGTGGATGACATCAACAGGGTCTTTAAAATAATGCCATGGGGAGGGGGCCAACATATCTTAAAATGGTATAACCAACACACACAGAGGATATGCTTCACACACATATACAGTAGTATGGTTGGCTGTATTCAAATTCAAACTCCTACCTACCTACTTGTATGTACTATAGTGCTGCCTACTTATCGCATGCACCATGGAGCTTATATGCCTCAAAAGTGTCCAACAGTGGATCTAAGGTTGATGACATGAACAGGCCCTGTAAAGTAAGGCAATGGGTGAAACAGGCCTCAAAATGATATAACCAAGCCACACACACACACACACACACACACACACACACACACACACACACACACACACACACACACACACACACACACACACAGTAGGTGAGATGAGATTACAACCCCTACCTGACTACTATTACAAAATGGAGGTCACCACGTACTGGCACGTGCCAGTGGTTACTATCAGTGTGCAACTGTCTGCATGAGAACATCACTCTATGCTTTTTAGGATGTCTCTCTCTATGTCTCTCTCTCTCTCTCTCTCTCTCTCTATCTGTCTCTGTCTATCTCTCCCTCCCTGTCTCTGCCTGTGTATAATTGATATATTTGTATATGTTACCTATATATATGTATGCCTATCACACTCAGCAGATGCAGATATATCACATATGTGCCACCTTCAGATAGCTGCAGGTAATCCTGTTTGAAGAGGTGGAGAGACACAGTTAAGGTGTACATAGCTGTTTTTATGTGAAGACATATCTAGACAACAGAGTTGTATAGTCAGATGTGAGTTTATACATAATTCTGTAAGTGTAGGAGCATGCCCAGTAAGACCTTCTATAGTAAGAGTTTGTCTTCATTCCAAAGTTAGCTGTAGTCCAGTCCAGGATTTTGTGTACTAAAGTTGATTGTCTGATGAAGCTGTGTAAACAGTCCAGCACCTCAGTGATATACTGTGAGAGGAATCTACTAGCTGTGTGCTATCCTTATTAACTAAGTCATAGCCCTTTGTGGGTACAGAGTGCATTGAACTGAGCAGAGTTTTCCATAATATGTGTGGTATATTCAACATAGCACGGTGATTTCCTGGTATGCGAGTGGCAGATAAGTATAGAGTAATGTGAGGGAGCACTGACAGATATTTGTTTACTGACCCCATACACTGCAGGGAACTATGTTACAGCAGAAATTGTTCTAGTGTGCACATTCAATGTTTGTTTTGTCTGGCCAGTGGTTTCCCTTCCCCTTATATGTGTCTCTTTGTCCTTCTGTAGTGCAGTCATGGCCTTTGTTTACAGTTACTGCTGTTATGCATTTGTAGTTACTGTGTGAGTGGGGTAGAAGTCCTAACACCACACACAGGGTTACAGACCTCACACCTCTGACTGTACCTGTTTAGCAGGTTAATCATCATTGTGCCCCATACATCTGCTGTGGTCCTCAGATGGTTTGTGTTGCACTGTTATTGCACAGCTACAGGTTGGCCATAGCTCTCAGACTCTTACAGATGAACATCTGGACAGGACCATATATAACAGTCAGACACAGGCCAGACATGGGGGCAGGCTCTTAATATTGCTCTTCCAAATGTACACAGTTGGTAGAATGGTTTTGTATTATCTTGCATCTCTACTGACTGTCATTGCTATTTTCACATCCACCTTTATTCATTTGCAAATAGTTTGTCAGGCAAATGCAAGGTTATGACAAGCAGAACAGATATATGAGGCATACGTGTATGGATGGTGCCCACTGACTTGTTATCAGTACTGACACAGTGATGTGGCAGCCTTTATATCCTGGCACTCGACTGACTTGTCACAACCTGCTGTTCTACTAGGCACTGCGCAGGTTACTCAGAATTGTGTACTGTCCATATGTGTGGCCCCCTGTACCTCCATTGTCCAGCTTTCCTGCAGTAACAAATATTGAGTTCTGCCCAGTGTGTACTACTCCTACCATTGCCATAGCTGACATGCAAAATAGTTGCCATGGCCAGTCTTGAACCATGGATCCTGACCCCTATAGTACTGTACTTAGACCATTAAGTCACAACAGCCACCAGTAAGTGGTGTCTACTTGCTGACACTATTAACCACAAACATACATAGCACATTGACCCCTACATATTTCAGAAATGGAACAAGTTATCACATTGATTGTGACAGCCCTGGCAATGTGTGGCCTGCTGCTGTTGCCTTACGGACATAAATGTTACTGCAGTCTATGTGAACACAGGTGTGTTAGGGGAGGGGGGCATACCTCTCCAGTATACACATTTTCACAGACTGTGCAGATGTTTAGCTCATAAATTGGGGCCATTTACATAAAATTGTGGTTGTGTGGCAAATAATGGTGAATACATTACAGGCTGAAGTTAGAAATTAATGACAGACATTAGAGTTTCAGACTTCCTGATCTTCATAGAATTCATGCTACTGCAACAGCTGTTATTCTATCAACGTTCTATGTTTGTAAGTACAATATTTAAGACTTGTCCCTGATTTTGAGCCTTTGCCCCACATTTCTTTATGGGCTTGTGCAGATTTCATGCTGTAAGAGGATTAGAGCTATGTATGAGACTCCAACATTGATGTCCATGCATTTGTCCTTTGACCACACTGTTTGTAAGTCCCTCACATAGTGCAGTGGATTTTTCTGGCTTAGGGCCTACTGCATATTGTGGATCTTCCAGCATTTGGGTGAGAGCTCCTGTTGTCCCACACTGCTGTTCATTGTCTACGGCTATCCCAGTAAACCACACCAATATCAGGCATATATGCAACAATACCGTAAATATGCTACCACAGTCTATCACCCCATTAATTTATTGTTAGTAGGAGTGATTTGCCTTGTGCCAGCAGCAGTTGAGAAGACAGTGTTTCCGGGCTGACTTTGTCAGATGCAGGCAGTACATGGCCTGTACATGGTACGGTCTAGGTAGTGTGATGTGGCTGGCATCCATTTTACTGTGTGTATGCGAGTCAGAGTGAGCTGTCAGTCCCTGGGCCCCTAGGATGTCAGTGTATGTATATTGCCACCTTGCCAAGGCCAGGGCATACTGAGCATGCCTACGTCTGCCTACAGGGACAGGCTGAGGAAGTTTATCCTCTGAGTCCCCCTGTGCCTGTGTGGACTGTGGCAATGGTGGGGAGCTGTGTCCCCCCTCCTTGCGATGTTCCTTCCGCAGATATCTCTGCAGGATCATATTGTGTAGAATGGCAGACACTATGAATGTGTGCACATGTGGCTAGAGAGTACAGCTGGCCTCCACAAGATATGTCAAGGCAGCGGAACCGTGACTGGAACAGCCCAAACACATGCTCTACGATGTTCCTAGTTTGTGTGTGTGCCTCATTATGGCGTTCTTTAGTGGGTGTGTGGGCATTTCTGATGGGTGTCATCATCCACGCTTCCAGTGCATAACAAGCATCCCCCACTAGATGGCTGTAGTCTTGATAACTCCCAGAGCTGCCAGCACACACATTGATAATAATGCCCTGGGCATTGCACATGACCTGTTACTAGTTTGTATGTGTGCCTCATTATGGTGTTCTTGACTGGGTGGGTGTGTGCATTTCTGATGGGTGTCATCATCCACGGTTCCAGTGCATAGCCAGCATCCCCCACTAGATAGCCGTATGGGATGTCCCCCCTGGCAAATACCTGATACAGCTGTGAGGTGTGCCAGATGTGGGAATCGTGATAACTGCCAGGGCTGCCAGCACACACATTGATGATAATATCATGGGCATTGCACATGACCTGGAAGTTGATGGAGTGATAGTCCTTGCAGTTCACATAGACTCTACCCAACTCACCGGATGGTGCTTTGATGTGCACATGAGTGGAGTCTATGGTATCTAGTACCTCTGGGTAGTGTGCTACATGGTGGAAGAGATGCATATCGGTAGCCCTCTCCTCAAGGGTGTTGGGGAAATCAATGTGCTCACTGGTAGGTGTTAGCATGACATCCAGGAACTGATAGAGTACGGATGCCTGTGAGATCCCCATGATGTCCCCAGTACATCTTTGGAAAGTATCTGTAGCTAGTATTCTTAAGGCTACACATACCTTTGTTTTCACTGGGATGGTTTCCCCTCTGTTGGCTCTGGGTCTGAGGTGAAGGAAGCAGAGCTCGGTGAGTTGCTGTAGTATGTCTCTGTCCACCCTGTAGCGCTCTACTATCTCCAGCTCATGTGGGCCCTGAAAGGTTACCCTGAGTCTGAATACTCTTCTCCTCCTCAGTCTGGGCCAGCTGTCAGCATCATCCTCATCACTGCTCTCAGTCTGTAGAATGTAGAGATGTAGCAAAGCAGCAGCAGCCCCTATCATTTTGTCAGTTAAAATTCACAAGTGTGTACTCCAATGGTGCTGAGTATGTGGGAAACATCAGATTGAAGGGTGTTTGCATACTTTATACTTGTGTGCTGCAGATGTAGCCTGTGTAATTGGCTGACTATAATACATTCCACCTGACAGCTACATTATTGAGGGGTTTGAATGGCCCACTGTGAGTGGCAGAGGCCTTATTAGTCATTTATAGTTGATTGGCTTTTGTCTGCTATTTCCTTTTATTTTTTTTATTTCCTCCAGTTTTAAGCCACACAGCATTACATGCACACCTGTGGAGCTAGTGTAAACATTGCTGAGCAGAAAGGGCCCTCCCCTGGACACAAACACACAGAGCATTTTTCTAACCAGCTAAACACAGCTTAGCAGCCTCAGACACACCCCTCTGCTTAGCTGTGTTTAGCTGAGCACAAACAAGAGCTGCTGAGCTCCAATGTGCTTACATAAACACTGACACACACCCTTTTCATGTCATCTGCCTCTTCTGCCTACACCACCACATGGTAGGCCTTACACAGTTAGGTACCTGTGGACATGGTGACCCATTTTGCTATACAGTAAACTTAGCTCATTTACATACATCTAATTGTGTATACCCTAGTTACAGCAGTACACTTGAGCCTATGTCCTTAGCAACCACTATAACCTGCCATTGTATGAGTCTGCATGCTGGCCAGTATAATGGGGAAATTCATTTTACCTTTAATACTCCCCTTTTACTATTTTAATTTTATTCTTTGCAAGATAGTATGTTTGCATGCTGCTGCGCTCCCCTTAAACATGGCATATGTACTAAAAAAATACTTTTGATTTTTTACATTTTGCATCAGTTTTACATGCCAATGGCCATAGTTTTGGCCATTGGCATGCCTAATGCACCTAATACATGCTTTACTTTTAGTTGTCACAGCCCCCCCTTTTTTTTTTTTTAGGTCCGATATAAGGATACTTACCACATACATTTTTAGTGCAGACACGGCTCCTACATGGATACCTGTCTGCTTCCTGGATTGGTAAATCACCTCATTTGCATGGTTTTCACCAGCAAATTAGGTGATTTACATTCCGTGATCACATCCATGGTACATCCCCAGCCTTGTTGCCTGGATCGCTCTACCTCTGAGCTCCATGTTCAGACTGTGCCACTATGCCTACAAGGAGAATAGCTCTGTGTAGGCTTTATTGAATTACCCCATTGTAATTTTCCATTTTTTTAATTATTCCACATTCTCCAAACCCAAGTCCATAATTTTTCATCATAGATATTTAGTAGTGTCCACTACTTCTTTACATATTGTCAACAAATATTCTCTCAGTTCTTTTGCTCCCACTTCAGTTACAAACTGAATCAGTATTCTCTATTATTGTTTCCCCTGAAAAAGGCTTGCACAACATATTCTGACCATGAAAAGTCTGCTTTCTTTTTTTCATAGACCCCCAAAAAGTTTTCCACAGCCTGGCCAGTTTCAGAAAACAAGTCACAAAATGTTTCTTTGTTAATTAAAATGATAGCTCTTAGCTCTTCAGCTTTTACTCCCAGAGGTAAATAATATTGTCCCATACCTCATATCTATCCAGGAGGTTTTCTTTTTACTGCTCACCCTAACAACATATTTTTTCTTTACTTCCTTCATCTCTGTCTTCTCCTTAGCTCCTTCTTCCACTGTTTGAACATAGGACTTTTTGTTTGGAACCTTCTCTGGCTCTTTTTCCTTCTCTCTCTCTCTCTCTCTCTTCTATTTTTCCATAATGTCACTTCAGGATACAGCAGTTCCACTTTCTTGCTCACTCTGGTTAACTAGCTCCTCCAGATACTCACATTTTTCTGCCATTTCAAACAGGTTTTTCTGGAAATTTTCTTCTGAGTCATCTCCATCACTGCATTTAGCTCAATCGTTTTCCTGATCCCACCATAAGCAGACAACATTTTCTCTGCTCCCACATCACCTGAAAACATTTCTGGTAGTGATTCTACTTTTTTTTCTTAATTTTCAACACATTTAACTTCTAACTTGCTTTGGCTGTCAGCAGACATGTTACTCCCTATTGCTCCTGGCTACCTCTGTGCCTGGACAGGAAACAGAAAGTCAGGATGTGTAACACCCAATCTATTCCCCTACTGCAAAGAGTAGGGGAAGTTCCCCAATGCACTGTCTAAATTTTCTCCTAGTAGACCTTGGGTCTTCCATGAGAATAGGCCACTAGCCTATTGTGACTAACCTGGTAGCAAAGGTTAAAATGAAGCTTCTGCCTTCTGTTAAATCACTGAGGAATCTTGTCAGTCAATAATGCTAGTCATTACATTGTCATAGTTTTTATTGTTCAGAGAAAGCACATTCATGCAATGCCTATTGTTCTGTTAACATTTTAAATGATTTGGAGTTGTGTGGTACTTATGTTAATGAGCTACTCTGTGTAGTCTAAGATACTGGGTTTGAATCCTTTCACCTCCATTTGCCTACATTGTAACATTGAGCAAGTCACTTAACCAGACAATGTTCATGGGTCACCCCTGGTCAGCAGCACTTTGCCCTTTGGGATTACCTGGTTGACATATTCATAAACTAATAATTTATGACTGGCAGTTGGCACAGAGGTTAAGGTTTTGAACTCTAGTTCCTGTAGTACAAGGTTTGATTCCCTCAACCCTTGTTTGCTTACTGTGTGACCTTGAGAATGTCTCTTAACCAGACATTGCTCCTGGATTGTCCCTGAAAAAAGACTGTGTGTCTAGGTCGCTTATCTTATTAGGAAATAGGATTACTATTATTATCCAGTTGCAATCTAGACCAGTGTATGGGAATAGGAAATTTACATCGGGCCTTACAGCCATGTCCCTTATGGCTAGAGGTAGCATATAAATGCCTGGCCCTCAATATCCTATTTGGATATAGGACATTATCATTCTTTTGGGAAAACTGGGCTTGGCTTATAAAGCCCCCCCCACACACACACAAGGTTGTTAGCCTAGTAACAGTCTATGAATCTATGAATAATTGAATCTTGCCCCTTTTTGCCCTGACTTATTTTTGGGTTTGCAAAGACCTTGAGAAGCATATTGGTCCATTTCTTGTAATATTGGCGGCTTCTTCCATGTTATTGTGGATTGTCACTAAATGACAAGCATGTGACCTTCAGATTTATTTTCCTTCAGAAAATGCATGATAATGTAAACCTTGTTATTCTACCAACATTCTAAGTATCCAAGAGAAATGTTTAAAAGCTATTCCTGATTTTCTTCCTTGTTTTTGATTCTTCTACTAAGTCAAAAGGACAGAGGGGAGTTGCAGTAAGTTGCACTTTATGGTTCTGACATCAACAAGCTGAGATACATCTAGGCCATTATTTATGAGTTTAGGATTATGCAGTGGCACTTGCATTAAGTACTGAGTTTTCTAGCTAGTGTACCAAGTAAGGTAGGGTTCTAATCTCACTGCAGTCAATGTGTGTGTGTGTGTGTGTGTGTGTGTGTGTGTGTGTGTGTGTGTGTGTGTGTGTGTGTGTGTGTGTGTGTGTGTGTGTGTGTGTGTGTGTGTACTCAGAAGAGCATATGTGTGTTGCCTACTATCAGCAAACTATTCCCATGGTGAACAAATAATTTGTGTGGGAGATTAGCATAATGGATAAGGTGTTTACCTTACAAACACAAAGCGCATGGTTTGATTCTCACATTGGATATTTGTCTATGCTTAAAAAATGGCCCACAAGGGCAATTAGCCTAGTATTAATCTATGAACCTATGAATTTATTCATTCACTAGATCTCAAGTAAACATCTGAGGTGTACAGTCAAACAAGTGGCTGTAATTTATGAATGTGTATTTGTGTGTCAAAGATCAAAGTATTGGCAATGTAGTAGGTAGAAAAAAATAGTAACGGAGTTGGGTAGAATAACTAAAGTAGTTTATCACTTCTGTGTGTGACTAGACATGCAAAGAAGGAATGTGAATATGTTTTGCTTATTTGTGTGTGGAGATGGCTGGGCATTTTCAACTTACTCTCAAGTCTGTGATATTTGAAGAGCTGGGTGTGTGATAAATCAGAATATATTACAGCTGCTGTATATTGTTTTAGTCTTTTATATACTGCAAAAGTAAAATTTGGTTTGTGATCAAGTAACTGTTCTGCCAAGAAAAGAGAGACTGGGGGTATCAAAAAGTTAAAATACACCCTTTAACCATGGTGTGAGCTTCCTTCCTAGTAGTAATCAAATGTGTCCCATTTTAGCCTTCTGCTTCACATTGTGAACAATCAAGTAGAACATTATGTTTTGAAGTGGGAAGGTTGACAATGGCTGTAGTTTCTTTAATTATTTTGGTTGTTGATGTTATAGGTGGTATGATATTCATGATGCTGCAAGCCTGCTTTTACCTTTATCACTTGATTGCGTGTGTGTGTGTCTGTGTGTGTGTGTGTGTGTGTGTGTGTGTGTGTGTGTGTGTGTGTGTGTGTGTGTGTGTGTGTGTGTGTGTGTGTGTGTGTGTGTGTGTGTGCGTGCATGTATGTGTTTGGCTTGGAAATTTGCAAGTTGAAGACCTGCAACAGTCAGGTATGACTGTCAAAAAAGGTAGGAGAGTGGCATTGATTAGGGAGGGATCATGACAAGTGGCACAATACTCTGACCAAATGTAGAAAATGGGAAAACGGGGGTTGTTTATGAGGATGATGACTGTTTCTCCTAAGAGTAGTTTCTAATGGTTGAAGAACTCGGTATGTGATAAGACAGCATTTTAACCATGATGTGATGTCCCTCCATAGTTGTTAGTAAATGTTCCACATTTTACCCATTAGTTCCAAGTTATGAGAAATAGTATAGTTTTCCATATTTTGAAGATGGAAAGTTGACTATGGCTGAAGTTTCTTTAATTGCTCTGCTTGTCAGTATTATAGACGTTATAGTAATGCTAAACCCTACAAAACTGTCTGAAAATGAATAAGCCACAGCTTAATAGTTTAAGGATATGTAGTTTTTATTATCTGTCATTAAAATTTGCAAATTCTTAAATGCTTCTGCTGACAATTGTTCACAGACAGTTAAAACTTTGTCATTAAAAATCCTGCCCCTCCAAAAAAGTAATCAAACCCTGGAATGGGTTATTGTGACTGGACATTCCCTTTTGATTGCTACCCTTACCTCTTAACTGTCCCTGTTTTTTCTTCAAATGTTTTTCCTGTTCCTCATAACATTTTTGATTTTCTGGTAAATCAGTTATGATTAGTTAATCAGTAATACTACTCATTACAGTTCATTACAGTTTTATTATTATTATTATTGTGCAATAAATGCATATTGATGCAACACATGTTACTTTATTATCATTTTAAGTGAATTATGGTGGCGAATTGCCTCCGCTGCCAATCATGAGCGGACAGGTGATCTGCTGTGGTGACCCCTAACTGGGAAAAGTTGAAAGAAGAAGAAGACAATAATATTTAAAAGTCATTCCTGATTCTGTCCCCCATTATTTTTAGCCTTGTATAGAATGCTTGAGCAAATAAGTTGTGAGGTAGGGTGCTACCCACAAAAGATTCCGATCTAAATTATTTACATTGGTGTTCTTGAAGCAAACTAAAAAAAAATAGAGTATTAGGTGGTTCATTTTACTGCATGTGCTTGATTCAGTTTTTGTCTTTATCAGTGCTGCTTTCTTTGAAGGGGGCTGGAAAACTTTATTTGCATTCTCATTGACTCAATAGGTAGCACAATCACTTTGTTGCAGAAAGTTGTGGGTTTTGTTCGCATGGCAGGTATTTGGAATAACTTTCCAGCATTGGCACTGCAGTGAAGCATGAGGGGGGGTGATACACTCCTGGGTTGCCATCCCTTGCATGAGACATTAAACTGAGGTCACATCTTCCTGAGTTGGTGTTAACTCAGCTAAATGTAAAAATCCGAAGGCACTTATCAAAAAGAGTAGGAGAAATTCCATAGAGTCCTGACCAAATTTCTCGTAGTTAGCATGAATTCCACCTTGCGTCTCCCCTGAAAAGAGTCCATTGGTTTAGTGGAACTAACTCAGTCAAACAATTCAGAAATAAATTAAATAATGTCTGCCATTACATCTCAGTTGTTTCACTAAATCTTTGTACTCTGGCTATGTTAAAAGAGCAGAATCATTATGTGATTATGAGAATTAAATTTCCATGGACCTGCCACTGTAAAGTGATCTTGGAGGTTTTTTTACCAAAATTCCCCTTCAAGCCTACTTTATGTGTTAGGCATAAGCAAATCATGTTTTAACTTTCACGTAAATAGAATGGTAGTATTGTAAGCCACAGGCATCTTTCACAGCTTCTGGAATCTATTTTAAATCTTTACTTTTTTTTGCTCAAATTACTCTGATTTTGATTTGTGTTCTTAGAGAAGGTATTACCTCTTTAATTGCAGTTCTAAATGCTCTTCAAAATAAACTAGCTGACCTGCATGTTTTAAGGTTTCCAATTTTTACAGTGTTGACAGACACTCTCCCATACTCTTCCTGAGGTGTCAAAACTATCGTAATCTAGGAGCTGTTAACTGACCACACAGGATTCTGCTTTGAAGAACTTCCAACAGACATTTAAACCACTTTGCTATACCCCACTGTCTGCAGTGAGATGTTTCATGTTAGGTCTTGACAAAATGTGCTGGATTTGTTTTAAAAATATTTTCCTTACTATGCAGCACAGAAAAAAATAGGCCTGAGTTTTCTTTAATGCAGGTTTATATATTTTTTGTTTTTACCGAGGCACAAATGTTTTTGCATATAACATTTTTACATCTCTGTTGTATTGGTAGCTATACCCCTGACTTATTACACTGTAGCGTACCAACACTTCATCCACACCATAATCCTTGAGCATGGCAAAGTAGTAATTTTTCTGTAATGAGAACATTGCCAGGATTTCTGAATAACTGCATTTGTGTGATTATTTTATCCACAGGGCAATCATCTTTCATTTATAACAGTGGGTTATGCATGAGTTGTTACCATGCATCATGTTAACTATTCCTTACTAGTATGTTTTTTTCACATATCACTGTGCCCCTATTGTCCCCCAGCAAGAAAGGGCACCTAGAATTGCCTCTGCACACTAAACTCCGCTTACGACCTTCTACACTGACAGGTCTCAGCTCTTCATAAACATGTTGAAAAGCATGTCTATATGTTCTCATCTCTTTATAATCATGTTGAAATGCATGAAATAATAAGAACTACAGACTCTGCCCTTGTCTTCAGATGATCATAAACAGACTAAGTTTTCAGAACCAGTTCAAATCATGCCTTCTGAAGAAGAGTGTATACTATAGAAAAATCATTATTCACCAGTATCACCATTTGAAATACTCATCATCAGCATCTAGCCAGCATTTTATCCTTTCCTTGTCCTCTATACCTTTATTCTAGTATCACATTTGACTTCTCTTATCTTTCTCCAAGTGTTTGACAGTAGAGTAAAAAAAAGTAAAAACAGACAAGTTGCCTATCAAGATGGGCATATTTGTATAGTTAGCACATTTCAGTTGCCCTCTTTTGTCTCATTTCTGAGCTCATCAGTCATCCTAGATTTCTTAAATGACTCTGATTTTGCTGTCCACTACTTTCTTAGGTAAACTGTTCCATTCAGCCACTAGTCTTTCCAAGAAAAAGTACTTTTTAACAACTGTATCCCTAATCTGGTAGGCATACTCCACCATCCTTCTTTCCTCTTGAACATCCCCCCATTTTATTTTCTTATCTCATTAACACCTATGCGGTATAGAATGTCACATCACTAGCCACCTTCACACATCTTGTATTTCAGAGCATTTTCTGAAAAATAAGCTTAAAAGACTATAACGTAAACAAGGGTAAATATCTTCTGAACAATAAATAGGTTCATAAGTAGGTACTAGGCTATCTGCCCGAGGGCATTTATAAGTCTAGCCAGAGTGTGTCGGCTTTCGCCACCTCATTGATTAATTAACTGATCCTCTGTCAAGCAGAGCCAATGAAGTGATCCCAGAGGTGTATTTTTTGTTACCCATCCATTCGACAAGGTTTCTCTTGAAGAGTGTTAGTGAGGGGCTCTGCCTGATGTAATTTGGGATTTTGTTCCAAAGCATGGGGAGTCTCTGTGACAGGAATCTATCCCTCCAGCATGTTCTATTTATTGTTGTGGTGAGGTTTAGCTCACTAGAGCATGTGGCTCGCAGTGACTTGGATTTTTTAGGTGGAGCATGTCTATCAATTCTGAGTTGGACATGGCTTTGTAAGTCAGGCAGAGATCATCTCTGAGTAAGCGATATGCCACTGAGTACAGCCGGAGTTTTTTCAGTCAGGCTGCATAGGACATATGTTTGAGACCAGTAATCCTCTTGGTGAGGTACTTTTGTGGTCTTTCCAGCTGTTGGAAAGTGTCTTGTGAGGTACATCCCAAATGTGGCATTGTACTCTATGATGGGGTCTAATGAGTGATGAGTAGAGGGGCACTATAAACTCTTTATTTCTAGATGCGAACCCTTTAGTAATTAGATTGGCCACATAGAAGGATTTCCTAACTACTTTGCAATATGATTGTCAAAGGAGAGATTACTATCTACCTGGGTCCCCAGATCTCTTATTACCTCTTCTGTATTAAGGGGGCTGCCACCTATGTGGTAATTCGTGGGTGTTTTCTTTTTCCCAAACGGGATGACTATGCATTTTTTGGCATTTAGCTTGAGGCCATGACTTTGACACCAGGTGTCTGTCTCAGTAAGGCTCTTTTGGAGGATGTCTGTGTCAGCCGGAGAGTCAGTTATGGCTCCCAGTTTGCAGTTATCAGTGAACTTGGTTAGCCATAGTCCTCCTGTGTTTGCCTGTACTTCTGAGAAGTATATGCCAAACAGTAGGGGTCCCAGGACCGAGATTTGTGGGACACCACTTGTGACTGGTTTAGAGTCGGACCTGGAACCCGCTATTCTTACCGTGTGATTTCTGTCTGTAAGCCAGTTGGCAACTCATCTCGTGACATAGGTGTTTATGTTCAGGCTGGTGAGTTTTTCTGTAAAATCCGAGTGGAGAATGGTGTCAAAAGCCTTGGTGAGGTCAAGGTAGGCTGTGTGAACCACCTTTCCCTTGGCCTTGGTGACTGTCTTGAAGAAGTCAACCAGGTTTAATAGGCATGATTTGCCCTTAACAAAGCCGAACTGGGTCAGGTCAAGTGTTTGGAGGTTCCCAATGTCTTTGTTAATGAGTTCCATGATGATGCTCTCCATAGCCTTGCAGACCAGGCTAGTCAGGCTTATAGTTACCAGGGTCAGTTGTGGCCCCTCCTTTGTGGAGAGGAATAACTGCTGCTGTGCGCCATTCTAAAAGCACATAGCCTGTGGAGAGGCTGAGGTTGAACAGCGTGTTTAGGTGGGGGGGGGTTAGTTCGTTCTGTAGTTCGTGCAAGACACAGCCTGGGACACCATCTGGTCCCATTGACGCTGTGTTTTTGGCTTTTGAAAGTGCTGTTTTCACCTGTGCATTTGTGATTTTTGGGACACTACACTTTTCCAGTATTGTTGTCGGCCCTTTTGGAGGTGAGAGGGGGGTGAAGTTTGCACTGAATCTATCTGCCAGGATGTTGGCAATATCAGTAGGTTCAGTATATTTTGTGCTATTTTGCACTAGTTCAGTGCATATCTGTGAGTTGCCACTTAGATTCTTAACATAGCTAAAGAAGGCTTTGTGGTTATCTTTTGAATCCTTGTCTATTTTTCTTTTGAAATTAGCCTTGGATGATTTCATGAGAGACCTCAGTTTCTTACTGATACTGATCAGGGATGTCTTTCCTTCTTGGGATTTGCTTTTTTTCTGAACTAGTTTCCTCCCTCTATTGTATAGCCTGTTTATTGCAGGGGTCCACCAAACTGGTTTCCTTCTTTTAGAGGAGTGAGTCTTGGTTTTGCTAGGGATGGCACGATCCATGCATCCTTGTAGGTGCTCATAGAGTGCATTTGTAAAGCTTTCTGCATCTTGGGCAGCATTATCCTTTAGAGTGGGGGCTGTGAAACTTACCACCTCTGTCTTAAGTAAGGTGATGTTTGCTTTAGAAAAATTTTTTACTGTGGTTTCCTTAGTTGGGGGTGGTGGTGGGGTGTGGACATCCAGAGTGATTAGTTTATGGTCTGATATAACCGGTGATGGGTTGACCTCTGGTGTGGAACACCTGTTGCCCATGTTGGTGGTGACCAGGTCCAATATGTTTTCACCTCTGGTAGGGGAGTTTACCAGCTGATCCAGGGCATTTGAGTTGATGAATTCCAGGAAGCGCTGGGCCTAGGAATTTGTACTCGAGTAGTTTTCCCAGTGAATGGTAGGGTAATTGAAATCGCCCAATATCAGAGTGTTTGGTAGGACCTTCATGTTTTCCAGTGTCTCCAGAAAGGTGGAGTGGTGGTCCTTGGTCATGGAGGGTTATTTGTAGCAGGCCACAATTTGCATTGCAGATTTGCCCGATGTTAGTTGCACATGGATGATCTCAGAGGTATCATGCTGCGCCACTAACCTGGATGTGTAGGTATCCTTGATGAATATGGATACATCCTCTCCTTTTGTGTTTCGGTCCGTGTTCTGTGGCTGAAACGTGTAGTATGATTTGTAGCCCGGTAGTGCTGGGGCCTTGAACCAGGTTTCAGTTACTGCACAGATGTCGACATTCCCCATACTGAGGAGTGCTTCGAGCATGTGCATTTTGAGATTTAAACTCCTGGCATTGAGTAGCATAACCCTCTTTTATTTGTTAATTGTGCTGTTTACAGAGGTGGGTTTGACTTTTTAGCCTTGCCTAAAAAAGGCACTATGGGGGCAGCAAGAGCCTTGGCCAGTATTCAAAAGCCTAGGGGTGACAGGTGCAAGCCATCTCTTGTGAAGCAACGCGGCTTGTCAAGCATGTCGTCGCAGGCTGACAGACACTGGATCCCCTTTGAATGACACCAGAAGCTTAGCCAATTGCTGAAATTAATATTTTTTTCTTTATACTGAGGTATAAAGCAAATGCTATTAAAACTGTACAAAATGCAATGTTATCAGTAGGAAGTATTCTTTATAGTAATATTTGTCAGTTCAAATTTAGATTTATTTAAAAATAAATTAAATAATGGCTATACTATAATATATTATAATGCACACAAACCCATAATTACATTTTTGTTAAACTTTCACAAACAAATTGTCATATCTTGGAAACAGTAAAACTAGACATACATTGTTAGACCATTTTTGTTAACCAGCTTACATACGATAGTAAGAAATTCCTCCCAGAGTGCCTATTTATTCATTTATTTACAGTGATATGAAACATATACTTAAATACAAAACTAGCAATATAGATAACACTGATTATCTCTCATGATGTGCAGCTTGCATGTGCAAATATCATTGAAAGTTTTCTTCAGCAACATCTAAGGTTTCACTTGATGTTATGCAATAGTTTGTAAGTCACTTAGTTTTTGAAGTATTAAGTACATATGGAGTTGTTGCTTATTTTCATAATTACTAACAGATAACTAGGAATATTTCCAATATAGTATGATATAAGTTGACATTAGCAATAAATTTTCCTGTCTCCCACCATGGTGTTTCATGCAGTATCCCTCAATAGCATGTAGGTCACTCAGATATGAAAATATGAATACAAGTAGGAAAACATGAATAATAAGCGGCACAAGTTTAGTGTCATTTTGTTAATTACTCCTTGTCCTTTTTAATACTGAATATTATCAGTCTGTAAGTGCTTAGTTAAAGAAGAAAGACCCAAAAAAGTTCTGGATGCCATTAAGAACAATGGGTATTAACTGGAGGACTACTGAAAAGGCACTGTAGGTTTGAATGAGTTAAGTGCCTTATTATGTTGTACTATAACTCCCCTTTCCGACCTTTTCTCAAATGAAACTAATTTTAGCTCCCATTACTTCTCCTTCTATGTACTGTCTTCCATTCCTTTTATTTTACACTGGTAGCCTTTTTCTATACTTTCTCAACAAGCTTGATCTCCTTATGACTCTGTACCAGAAATGAACATAGTAATACACCTGTGGCCTTACCAGAGATCTATTGAAAGGGATATAATCATGAGTTCCTGGGGTCTGTTCACCAAAGGATACAGATCAATATCTTTTTATTTTATTTTATTTTTTGCTGCAGCTCTTGCATCTGCTAAGGCTCTGGCTTTGTTACAGCAAAATAAACACTCTGACTTGCCTTTTTAAGATCATTTATGCTAGGAGATATATAACAAAGCTTTAATGAAATGTGTCACTTCCCTGCATTAAATCTTAGATGCCACTTCTGTCTTGCTGTATCATTTGTTATGGTCCCATTAAAGGCTTGTTCCCAATCCTCTCCTGCCTCTTCTAACTTAGTGTTATCTGCAAAAAGGTTGATCTTGTTCTTAGTTACCCTTGTTATCTCATGCAAATGTGCCAAAATATTTCTTCTGCACTAACCCCTAAGAATCCTTTCAGGCAATTCTCTTTCCTTAGACAGGTTACCTGGTGCTAGTACTTGGATTGTAGAGTAAAGTAATAGTTCTTACTGCAAAATGTCTTCAGTTCTGTTCTTGGCTGGGGCACCTTCTGTGCTGAGTCAGCATGTCATTCCTGCTTTTATGTCAGTTTCTTGCAGATAATCTGGTTCCAGCAAAAGTCAGTCATAAATTGCAGCCAGGTTGGACTGATATGATCTCTTTACAAAATAACTACATTCCTGCAGTTTATTGTTCTCCAAGTTATCTGTTAGCATATCCCTTACTATCTCCTGCATGATTTTCCCTGCTATAGATATCAGTCTTATGGGTTTGCAGTTTCACAAGGTAGTTTATTTAGTTTACCATTTTGTGGAGTTGCAACATGATGGCCTCCTTCTAGTACTCCAGAGTTTGAGATGAAAAGCACATTATATTGGAAATGTCTGTGCTTAAATTAAACTTTTGATTTACTGTTGACATGCATTTTGATTTATTGGGTATTGACTTCCCTTCTGGAGTCCGGGCTTAGTGTCCTTTTAGTGGAGTGCGAGTTTTCTTTTTCATTGTTTGCCTTTGTTTCTCCTACCTCTGTGTTTTTATTGGTTACTCCATAATGGTACCACTACTGAGAGACCAACTGAGGAGTTCTGTCAGGTGATCTGTAAGTATACATGACTGGTTCTTTAGGATCCTGGATGTGGCTATAGTGGCAAGGTCTTGTGCGTTATCTTCAGTAAGCATCCTGAGTTAGCCTTTTAGGACTTTTGATAAGATTGTCTATCAGATGTCCTAATTTTTTCCCAGTTACCCCTTTCAGGCTGGCATTCATCCTTTCTGCAGTGATAGGAAGACAAAACTGAAAAATGCAGTAAGAATGATTACCTTATCCCCAGTCTCCCTGCATTTCTGTCTCTTTTTGACCATTTTCTGCAGTTCTGTCTTGCCCTTTATTTTACTTATTTGATTCCCTTCCTTCACCCTTTCTATTAGATTTTTATCTGGAATTTCCGGTTACTTTCATCCTACCTTTGCAGCCCAGTTTTTCCAGCATCTGCATGTTTCTACCTATACCTTCTCCTATTTTCACCTCAATAAATAACCTTCTCCTTTACATGAATTGTTTTGCTAACCTCCATGTTGAATGACATTTGTTCATTTTCATGTGCCCCTTTTTCATAATAATTTGCACATTCTTCTTTATCATTACCCTTGGAATGTTTTCCCTCTTTTTATCTGTAGTCTTCCATTTTGATTACAGAAAGTTAAAGACCAGGATTCAATAAAGCCGACACACCATGTTGGCATAGTGGCACGGCTTGAACACGGAGTTCGGAGCCTGTGCGATCCAGTAAACAAGTCTGGGGGCATGCACGAGTCTCCCAGCACTATTCTGGCATGGACATGATGGAATAATGCAAATCACCTCATTTGCTGTGAAAACCATCCAAATGAGGTAAATTTGAGATCCAGGAAGCAGACAAGTTGGAGCCATGTCTGCAGCAGAAATGTATGCTGTTAGTAACCGCATACATTTCTGCAAAAATAAAAACGGTGGTATGACAGTTTAAAGTAAAGCATGTATTATGTTCATTAGGCATGCCAATGGCCAAAATTATAGCCACTGGCATGCCAAAGTGTTTCAAAATTGTAAAAATCAAAAGTTATATATATATATATATATATATATATATATATATATATATATATATATATATATATATGGGGCTGTTTATGTGGAGCTCAGGGGCATGCAAAAGCAATCGTACAGAAAATGAAAGAAAGTATTAAAAAGACAATTAAACGTGAAACATTAATTTTGCCATACTGGGCAGCATGCAGACTCATAACAATGACAGGTAACAGTGGTTGCTAAGAACATAGGCTCCGGTGTAGTGGTGTAACTAGGCTATAAGCCAGTAGGGGTATGTAAATGAGCTAAATTTATTGAATAGCAAAATGGGAGACTGTGTTCGCTGGTACCTAACTATGTAGGAACTATAATGTGGTGGTGCAAGCAGAAGAAGCAGCTGACATGAAAAGGGGATGTCTCATGCTTGGTGTAAGCACATTGGAGCTCTGCGGCTTCTATTTGCACTCAGCTAAGCATAACTAAGCAAGAAGGTGTGTCTGAGGCTGCTTAGCTGTGCTTAGCTGATTTAAGAAATGCTGAGCATGTTCATGTCCAAGGGAGGGCCCTTTCTGCTCAGCAATGTTTACACTAGCTGAAACAGTTTGCACGGTGTGCCGCAGGACTTAAAAAAGGAGGAAATGAGGAAAAAAGGGAAATAGCAGAATAAAAGCAATCAACTAAAAATAAGCAATAAGGCCTCTGCCACTCACAGTGGCCCATTCAAAGCCATCACTCGTAGAGCTGGCAGGTGGCCGTGAGGCTTAAAAGGGGAGGAAATGTTACAAAAAAAGGGGGAGAATAGCCGAATAAAGGCAATCAAGTACAATTCACTAATAACGCCTCTGCCACTCACAGTGGCCAATTCAAAGCCATCAATAATATAGCTGGCAGCTGGAATGTATCATAGTCAGTCAAACATCTGCAGCACACCAGTATAAACTAGGCAAACACTATTCAGTCTGTCTTTTCCCACAAACTCTGCACCATTGGAGTACACACTTGGGAATTTTAACTGACAAAATGACAGGGGCTGCTGCTGCTTTGCTACATCTCTACATGCAACAGACTGAGGGGAGTGGTGAGAAGGATGGTGACAACTGGCCAGGACTGAGGAGGAAGAGAGTGTTCAGACCCAGGGTAACCTTTCAGGGGTACATGAGCTGGAGATAGTAGAGTGCTACAGGGTGGACAGGGACATACTACAGCAACTCACTGAGTGCTGACAGCATCACCTCAGACCCATAGCCAATAGAGGGGAACCCATCTCAGTTGAAACTAAGGTATGTGTAGCCTTAAGAATACTAGCTACAGGTACTTTTCAAAGACCTACTGAGGACATCATAGGGGTCTCACAGGCATCCAGGGTACTCCAACAGTTCCTGGATGTCATGCTAAGACATGCCAGTGAGCACATTTATTTCCCCAGCACCCCCTGAGGAGAGGACCAGCAATATGCATCTCTTCCACTGTGTAGCACACTACCCAGAGGTGCTGGGTGCCATAGACTACACTCACATTCACATCAAAGCACCACCCGGTGAAGACGGTAGAGTATGTGTCAACCACAAGGGCTATTACTCCATCAACTGCCAGGTCATGTGCAATGCCCAGGGCATTATCATGAATGTGTGTGCTGGCAGCCCTGTCAGTTATCACAACTCCCACATCTGTCATGCCTTGCAGCTGTACCAGGCATTTGGCAGGAGGGACATCCTGTATGGCCATCTCGTGGGGGATGCTGGCTATGCACTGGAACCGTAGATGATGACACCCATCAGAAATTCACACACACCCACTGAAGAACACCATAATGAGGCACACGCACAAACCAGGAACATTGTAGAGCATGTGTTTGGGCTACTGAAGTCATGGTTCCACTGCCTTAACATATCTGGTGGAGCCCTGCAGTACTCTTCCGCCACATGTGCACACATGTTCATAGTATGCGCCATGCTACACAATATGATCCTGCAAAAACACCTGCAGCAGGAACTTCACAGGGCAGGGGCACACAGCCACCCCACCATTGTCAAGGTCCCCACAGGCACAGGTGGACTCAGAGGAAGAACTCCCCGAGCCTGCCCCTGTAGACAGATGTAGGTATGCCCAGTATGGCCTGGTCTTGGCAAAGATGCAATGCATAGCACATACACTGACATGCTAGGGACCCAGGGGGTGACACCTCTGTCTGACTCACGCACACAGTAAAATGGATGCCACACACATCACACTATCTGTACCTTACCATGTATAGCCTGTGTACTGTGCATCCAACAGAGTCAGCCCTCAAGCACTGTCCTCACAACTGCCGCAGGCACAAGGTAAGTCATTCTTCTTAACAATAAATGAATGGAGTAGTATGTTTTGTTAGCATATCTAAGGTATTGCTGCATGTATGCAAGGGAATGGGGTGGGCAACCAGGATAGCAGCAGACAGCTGACAGCTATGCGGGACAACAGTAAATATCTGCCCAGTACTGGCTTCCCCAGAGTATGCAGTAGTCCACTAGGTGACAAAATGCACTGCAGGGTATGTGGGGGACTAACAAACTGGGAGGTTATAGGTCACATGCATGGCTGTCAATGTTGGGGTCTCATACTCACCCCTCAGCCTCTCCCAGCAAGTCAGCCATAGAAAACCATAAAGAAATGTCTGGCAAAGGCCCACAAATTGGGTCAATGATGAAATATTCCTCTTACAGACTTACACACTGATATCACAGCAGGTCTTGGAGTTGCATTAAGTCTATGAAGGATAAGAAGTCTGAAACTCAATTATCTGCCATTACATTCTAACCTTTGGTTTGTAGTGATGTGCCAGTATTCCCCAAGACAGGCACAACACTATGCTAAATGGAACCAAAATATAAAGCCAACATCTGCACAGTCTGTGCAAATGTGTACAATTGACAGGTATGGCCCCCCAACACACCCATGTCCCCAGAGAAATGCAGTAACATGTATGTTTGTAGGGTAATAGAAGCAGAGCACACATTCTCAAGGCTGTCCCAATCAACTTGATAAGTTGTTGCATGTCCACAATATGCAGGGGTCAATGAGCTATGTATATGTGTGGCTACTACTGTCAGGAAGTGGGCAGCACTTCCTCTTGGCTTTTGTGGCTTAGTTCCCTGGGTACAGTAGTGTGGTTGACAGGGTCCATGTTCCAAGACTTTCTGTGCCAACTATTTTACATGTCAGCTACACCTAAGGTCAGAGTTGTACTCACTGTCCAGAAGACAGTATCCATTACTGCAGGAAAGCTGGACAAGTCAGGGACAGGGGGCCACAAATACGGACAGCACATAGCTCAGAGTAACCTACACAGTGCCTAGCATACCTCTCAGCTGTACACATTTTTGCATAATGTCTAGATTTTTGCATTATATTTTTGGTCTGTTTTTCATGAAATTGTGGTTTTCTGGCAAATCATTGGCAAATCACTAAAGACTAAAGTCAAAAATTAATGACAGATTTTAGTTTTAGACTTCATACCCTTTAGAAAAACTGTGGTTTCCGCAGTGGTACAGCGGTAGCGTTGTTGCCTCACAGCAAGAGGTTTTCCCGTTCGATTCTCGGCTTGGCTTGGGAGTTCCTTCTGTGTGGAGTCTGCATGTCCTCCCCGCGGTTGGGTAGCATTCGAAAGACATGCATGCATAAATGGGTGTTCCTTCATTGAAGGTTGGGCGTCGAACTGGCACCTCGGCGTTTCGTAAAATTTACTGCCAATCATTAGCAGACCAGAGTTCCGCTGTATGACCCCTTACCGGGAAAAAGCTGAAAGACAAACAACAACTACCCTTTAGAGAAACTGCATGCTAATGCAAAACCTGTTATTATATCAACTATCTTAGTTTGTAGTGGCAACAATATTTAAAACTTGTCCTTGTTTTTGGGCCTTTGTCCCCCAATTATTTTTGGCTTTGTCCAGATTTCTGGCTATAAGATGTTGAGAGGTATGGTGCCTAGTAGGACAGCAGGTTCCTAAAAGTCAGTGTACTGCCAGGTTAAAAATGGGTGCCACCTTACTGTGGCAGCACTTACAACAAGTTACTGGTCACCATCCATATGCCTGGTATGACAGGCTGTCACAGAAGGACCACAAGTATGCCTCGTATATCTGTTCTGGTTGTCCTAATATTGCATTTGCCTGCCAAACTATTTGAAAAACAAGAAAGGTTCATGTCAAAATATCAGTGGCAGACAGTGGAGAAGCAGGTGTCATGCCCATAAGAAAAAGCAAGCAAATACCAAACCAGTCTCCCAACTGTCTATGTTTGGCAGGACATTATAAACACCCTGTCCCCATATGTGGGCCTGTGTCTGACTGTCATATATGGGCCTATCCAGATGTCAGTCTGTGACAGGTTGACAGCTAGGGCCAACATGTAGCCTCATAATAACATAGCAACACAAACTATCTGAGGACCACAGCAGATGTAGGGGTGCAATGATGGACAACCTGCTAAACAGGTATACTCAGAGGTGTGAAGTCCATAGCCCTGTGTGTGATGTTACGGCATCTACCCTGCTCACACCAGAGATACAAATACATAACAACAGCCACTGTGGGCAAAGCCTGTGACTGGACTATAGAAGGACAAAGAGACACACATAAGGGGAAGGGGAACCACTGGCCAGACAAATGGGAGAATGTGCACACCAGAACAAATTGTGCAGTAACATAGGTTGCCTGCAGTGTATGGAGTCAGTATACATCACCCACAACTACACAACACACACCCACAAAAGTGGAGGTCCTCAACAAAACAAAAATGCAAACAAAGGACACCTCAGAAGCAAAAAAACTCGAGAACGCCACAAACCTACACACCACACAACATGCATAGACCACACACCAGTGTCTCGCAACCACTAAGGCCTTACCATAAACCCATAGGAGACTCCATCGTGAGACACACAGATGTGCCTCTCACAAGGCTGGATAAGGAGAAAGTCATGCTCACTTGTTAGTCAGGTGCTAGAATCCACCATATCACACATGCACTCAAGTCACTCCACAATAGGTACTGTTATCACTCTGGCCTATTCCATGTCAGTATGTCAGATGTACCTCCCTGGACTATAGGAAGACAGGCATGATTCAGCTTGCTGAATATGTGTCCCATGTAGGTATGTCCTTAGCCTTAAGCAGCATTCTACCATCACCTGGAGTGATGGATCAATACAAACAGAAAATGATTGTCAGTAACAATTGGCTTACTTACTGGTGTCATCCCAGGGGGATCCACTGCCTGGCAACCTGGAAACATATGATCGACAGACCACGCTGCTTTGTTACAGATGGCCTGCATCTGTCTCACTTGGCCTGCAGGGCTCTGGCAAAGGCCCTTGCATCCCCCATAGTGCCTTTTTAGGGAAAGTCATGGGGTCAATACTACCGAAATAAAACACTCAACAAAACACAAATTAAATGCCATGCCGCTAAATGTAAGGAGTCTAAACAGGAAAATGTACTCATTGCAAACATTTGTAACCCTGGAAGATGGTGACATTTATGCACTCACAGAAACCTGGGCCACAGCTGTGGAGAGCAACCCATCCTTACCTGACCACTCATCCTATCACACAGCCAGACACCAATATGTGGGCAGCAAAGCAAAAGTTGGTGGAGTATGAATATATTTTAGGTAGACACACAGCTCCAGGCTGGTCAAACAGTCTGACACACATGAGACACTTCAAGTGCAGTCAACCATTGACAAGACCCCTATGCAAATTATAGGTAGCTACAGGCCAACATATCTGACTCAGGATACCCACCCCACATATCTGGCTCTCTACAAATCTATCTAGATTCAACCCGTTACCCTGATCCTGGTTGACTTATATTACCCAACCATTGATTGGAAAACCAAACATGCCAGAACAGAAATGCACAGAGCTTCCCCCATCTTATCAATGTTAAATCCTTAGGACAGCTACGTGATACCCCCACAAGATGTGATACATATGTCGGACTTGGCAGTAACCAACATGATTAACCACTCCAGCACCCCTACATTATCATCCTCCCTGGCAAGATCCGATAAAAAAGAGGTCATGTTCTATATCACCATCTCTCCTGACCCCCCCTTTAGCCAGGGTAAAATGAAAATGTCTCCCAAGCTAATCACAACCACCAGAGGGATGGCATAAGCAGCTGAACAGCCCTCTGCCCCACTGGAGGAACAGGCACCAATGTCCAAATGCACACAAAAGTACTATACCAGCATTTATATATATATATATATATATATATATATATATATATATATATATATAGATCTAGGACGTTTGCTCAAATTAGCAAACGTCCGAATCCATAATAACCAAACACATTTTAACGAAAGCGCTTTTATCGAAAAAGTGCTTTTGTTAAAGAGTGTTACAAAAATAAAACCACTACATTAGCATTTTAGCAGGGAGGCTTCACCCCCCCTGCACCCCCACAGCCCCCCACACCCCCACTTTAATATTCTCCCTCCGAGACCGCACTACAGTGGGGAAAAAGGAATTTTCTCTTACCCGCAATGTAGTACAGCCTTGGCAATAGGCATACTTACGTGAAAGTGCTTCATTGGTGAAAAGCACTTTCGCGTAAGTATGCCCGGCTGTTTGGGTTTCGGTCATTTGCTCATTCAAGCAAACATCCGGAACCCATATATATATATATATATATATATATATATATATATATATATAGATGTATGGAATCAGGAATACCTGCCAGGACAACGTCACCATCTGCAAGGGAGAGTAATCCTGTCCGCAAACATCTGCAACAAAGGGACTATATAACAAAAGTATAACATTGCTATACAGGACTGAGAAGGAGCAGGTGCACAATTGGAAGTAAACACCCCTTAGCCTGAACAAACAAATAAGAACACCAGTGAAATCCTCTAAAGGCAACTCCGAGTCCATATTACCCACATCTATGACAGACAATCATAAGGCCTTCCTCACATATGCCTGCATTCTCAAAGGAAGCTCCCAGATCTGTGTAGAACTGGTGGTCAAGGACACCACATACACAAATGCTGTAGATGTAGTCAATTTACTAGCTGACAGATTCAACGGAAATGTCTCCCCTCTGTCCCCCCATCAGGAAAGCAGGACATCCCCAGTACCTGACCACCCAACCCTTATCATTAGGGAACAGGGCATCACTGCCCTCTCAAAGTCAAGAAGACAGCCTCCATGGGACTTGAATACATCCCAGGTTGCAACCTACATGAACCCAGGCATGAACTGGCAGCATTATTACACACCCTACACAACCAAAGCCTGAGTACTGCCTTTGTCACAGCCAAGTGGTGGAAAGCCACTGTCATCCCTTTAGACCAAGGTGGAGTGTTCACCGATCCAGGAAATTAAAGACCCATTAGCCTAACTAGCCTGATCTACAAGGCCATGAAATACTTGTCCCCACACTGTCTGCCTTTCTCAAGGGGAGTATGTCAGTGAACTTTGGATGAATTCCCTGAGACAGCTAACCAAGGCATAGATGAGGGAAAGACGGTGCACTCCAGCCACCTTGATTTGGCCAAAGCCTTACACACTATTCCCCACTTGGCCATACTACAGGAACTCTGTCAGCTAGGCAGCAATCCATATCTTACCAGATAGGTAGCAAACTGGTTCATTGATAGAACCCACATAATCGTAATTGGAGTAGTCAACTCAAGCAGTACACACGTAATGACTGGCATACCCCAGGGATCGGTCTGGAGGCCTCTGGTATATGGGATATACTTCTCTGAGGTGCAGACCAAAAACACTGGCCTATGGCTGACCAAGTTGGCAAATGACTGCAAGCTGCGAACAGTCATCAATACCCAAAGTGATGTGGAAGTCCTATAACAGGGTCTCAATGAATCTAATGACTGCTGCCAGAAACATGGCCTCAAGCTGAATGCCTGCAGATGCAGCATCATCCCCTACTGGGGAGACTGAATTCCCCACATATTATCACATTAACAACAATGTCCTACATACACAATCAGTAATGAGGTATTTGGCCACCCAGGTTGATAGCAACCTGAAGTCTGAGCACCATATTGCTTCTGTTGTACAAAAAGCTTCATAGATGGGCCAACTAAAAAAAGGTATGTCATTCAGGGACAAAGAGGTCATAATATCCATGTATTATAAGCTTATAAGGCCAATTATTTTGTACAACGCCCCCTTCTGCATGTACTTCACAAAGCACATATAGCAGCTGGAGGGACCACAGAGGTTCCTCACTGAGAGAATCCAGGACCCCAAACACCTACCCTACACAGATAGGCTAACAACACTGACCCTCTACTCAGTTCCATACATACTCCTTAGAGGTGACCTCTGTCTGGCATACAAAGCAATCCAGACCCTGCCTTGATGGGACTGTTGCACATCTGGAAGTCAAGTTCCACTCAATCTACCTGTAGGCACAGCATCAATCTGGTCTGTTTTATCAATAGGTATTGTTGGTGTGACAGATACATATCCCACAGACTCCATCATCTGTGGAATACACTACCTGTCTGCATCAAGCCAAGTGCCTCAGTACCCCTTGTGAAGTGGTCCCTGTGTAAGTGCATGGGAAACAGAAAATACAGTCCTGTGATTGCACCTGTGTCCCTGCTGGACAGGGGCTCTGGTTGCTGACATGTTTTAATATGGTCTACACTCTCATCTGCAAGGGTTATAAGGGCTTCAGAGCCAATAGCCTAGTAACCTCATATCAACCTATCAACCTATAAACAAATGTCTGTCAGTGGTTCACCACATTACTCTACACTCCTCTGCCACTGACATACCTGGAAATCACAGTGCTATGTGGAATATACCACACATATAATGGACATCACTGCTCAGTAGAATGCACTCTGTACCTACACCAGGATATGATTTTTCAGTTAAGAAGAATACCACACAAGCAGAGGATCCCCAGCCAGTATATCACTGAGATGCTGGACTGTTTACACAGCTTCATCACCCAATTGGCTGTAGCCACACATCTCAACTAGCCAGATTTGGTGAGAATGTCTATAGTTTGGTTCATAATTTTGGTCTGTGCATCATACATCTTGCATTTCTCAGGTAAATCACTGTGATGATCTGAGGATTTCTGTCAATTAATTAATGACACAATACATTTCAGTGTCAGATGCCATATATGTCAGAAAATGGCAAGCCCCATTACTCTAGCAACTTTCTACATTAATAAGAGCAATATTTACAGTATCTGCCTATGTTTGGGCCATTGTCCCTCCCATTTTGGCAGGCTATCTCCAGATTGCTTGCACTAACAGGTTGAGAGGTATGGCTGTAGCACACAAAACCACAAACCGGAGTACAACTATCTTTGGAATGGAGTCCCACTCTTACTATAGAAGGTCATACTGGGGATGGTCCTACACTTAGAGAATTACAGCCAATGTCTAAACCCACATCGGAGTATATGGCTGTATTGTGCATATATGTCTTTGCATACAGACAGCTATGTACACCTTAACTGTCTCTACCCACACCCTTCAGACAGGATTACCCTCAGCTAGCTGTAGGTGGCCCATATGTGATATATCTGCATCTGTTGCATATGATACACAGACTTATATATGGGAACATATACCAATTTTTCAAGCATACACACACAGAGACATGGGGAAGAGAGAGGCAGACAGTGACAGAGAGAGAGACACACAGGGAGACATGCACAGAGAGTGAGTCATAGACAGGAATACCCTGAAAGGCATAGAGTGATGTCCTGCTGCTGACAGTTGTATACCAGTTGTCAGCAGTTGCATGTGTCAACATGGAGGTGAGCTCCATTGTGTAATAGTACTGAGGTAGGGGTTGTATTATCACATCACCTGTCTTTGTGTGTGTGTGTGTGTGTGTGTGTGTGTTTATAGGTTAAAGTATTAGGAGGCCTTTCCCACTCAGTACACATCCCATATGCTCTACTGTACAAGATCTGCTGATGCAATTCACCTTAGAAGTACCTTTGGACACTTATCAACCCTATAAGCTCTGTGGCACATGCGATAACTCCATACCACTGTAGTACAAATAGTTACATAGGTAGGGGTTTTAATCTCAGTTGCGGCAAATGCAGGTGTGTGTGTAATTGTAGGTTAAAGATTTTTAGGCCAGTCCCACCCTTTCACTTCCCATTGCCCTACTTTACAAGAGCTGCTGATGTCATTTACCTTAGAAGTACCTTTGGACATTCTTCAGCATAATAAGCCCTGTGGTGCATGCGATAACTATGTCACAATATAATACAAATAATTAATAGGTAGGGTTTTAATCTCAGTTGAGGCAAATATGTGTTTGTGCATGTGTGTGTGTGTGTGTGTGTGTGTGTGTGTGTGTGTGTGTGTGTGTGTGTGTGTGTGTGTGTGTAGGTTAAAATATTGTGAGGCCTTTCCCACCAAGTATACTTCCCATTGTCTTACTTTACAAGAGCAGCTAATGTCATTCACCTTAGAAGTATCTTTGGACAGTCCTCAGCCCTATAACCTCCATGACATGTGTGATAACTACTTAACCATATAGTACAAATAACTAGATAGGCAGGGGTTTTAATCTGAGTTCTGGCAAATGTGTGCATGAATATAAGTGTTTGTAGGTTAAAGTATTCTGAAGCCATTCCCACCCAGTACACTTCCCATTGCCATACTTTACAAGGGCTGGTAAGTAATTCACCTTAGAAGTACCTTGGGACACTCTGAAAGTCTACAAGCTCTGTGGTGCATGCAATAACTGCATAACACTGTAGTACAAATAACCTAAATAGGTGGGGGTTCTAAACTCAATGCTGGCAACTGTGGTAGTGTTTGTGTATGAGTGAAAACCATATCCTGTGTGCTTGGGTGAGAATCATATCCTCTGGGGTTGTGGTTTATCCCATTTTGAGGTGTGTTCCACCCAGTAAACTTCCCATTGCCCTACTTTATAAGGCCCGCTGATGTCATTCACCTTAGAAGTACCTTTGGGCAGCCCTCAGCTCTATAAGCTATGTGGCGCATGCGATAACTATGTTACAATATAGTACATGGGGTTCTCATCTCATTTCCGGGAAATGTGTGTGTGTGTGTGTGTGTGTGTGTGTGTGTGTGTGTGTGTGTGTGTGTGTGTGTGTGTGTGTGTGTGTGTGTGTGTGTGTGTATAAGTGTTTGTAAGTGTGTGTGTTTGAAGATTAAAGTATTTTGAGGCCTTTCCCACCCAGTACACTTCCCATTGCCCTACTTTATAAGGACTGCTGATGTCATTCATCTTAGAAGTACCTTTGGACAGCCCTTTGCCTTATATGCTCCATGGTGCGATAACTGTGTAACACTGTAGTACAAATAACTAGGTAGGTATGGATGCTAAACTCAATACTGACAACTGTGATACTGTGTGTGTGTGGAACCATATCCTCTGTGTGTATTTGGATGAGAACCATATCCCTGGGGTTATACCATTTTGAGCCATCTTCCACCCAGTACACTTCCCATTGCCTTACTTTACAAGGCCTGCTGATGTTATTCACCTTAGAAGTACCTGTATACACTCTTCAGCCCTATCAGCTCTGTGGCACATACAATAACTCTGTGATACTATAGTACAAATAATTAGATAGGTAGGGGTTCTAATCTCAATAATGACAACTATAGTACTGTGTTTGTATGTGAAGCATATCCCCTGTGGCTTTTGTGTGTGTTGGTTGCACCATTTTAAGGCCTGTTGACCCCATCCCCATGGTATTACTTTAAAGAGACAGTTAATGGCATCTGCCTTACATGCACCAAGTTAAACTATACAGTCCATACCAGTCATCTGTACAGATGTATATGGAATATCCAGATGTTTGCAACCTATATGTGGTCTGTATCCCCTAACAATGGGCATTTATGAGAAATCATTGCCAAATATGTCACAGTTACCACAACATGTCAGCATCAGACTTCGTCCCTGTCTGAAGCATCATGCTGATACAAAGTCTGTTACTCTATCACTTGTCCACGTTTGTAAGAGCAATATATGAGACCAGTCACTATTTTGGGTGGTTTATCTCAACATCCACGAAGGCATTACCAAGATTACTTGTTGTAAGAGCTAGTACATTATATCCCACGCATATAATCTCTGTGGTGCATATAACGTATACATAGCACTATAGTACATACAAGTGGATATGTAGGGTTACAAATCTGTCTATTTGTAACTGTGTATGTGTTTCTGTATGCATATCTCCTGTGGCTGTCTTTACTGTGTGCATGTGATGGTTATACCATTTTGTGTGCCTCTTCCACCCTGTTAACTCCCCCATTGCCAATCTATTTGCAGCCCCTACAGATGTCATCCACCTTACAAGTACAGTTACACAGTTTCTAACACAAAAGCACTGTGGTGCATGCAATAGTCATATCAATGTGTACTGTACATAAACAGATAGGTAGGTCATCTAATATGAGAAGTGTCAACTCTTTGCATGTGTGTTTCAATGCATGTCCCCATGCAGCAGTATGTGTGTGTGTGTGTGTGTGTGTGTGTGTGTGTGTGTGTGTGTGTGTGTGTGTGTGTCTATGTGTATGCATGCATGTATGTATGTATATACATACATCCCCTTGCAGCAGTCTACCTGTGTTACGGCCACCAGCATACCTCTCAACCACTCACAGAAAGACATTGGTTTAAAGCCATATGGGAAGCTGGGGCAAACAGCAAACATTGTGCACACCCTTCACATATTGCTGTGACACACAAAGAAAATAGAAGAACAGGTCATGCATTTGAATGCACTTTCCAAAGGCTATGTGTTGTTACATGACAATAACCATCATTAATTTGCAATGTCAGTCATGATTTTCCAAAGAAAATGGCCAGAAAACCACAAGTTCATGACAGATGGAAAGAAATTATGTGTCAAACATCAGAACAATCTGCAGACATATGCAGAGGCAGAGGTATGGCCACCATCTGCACCCATACCTCCCAAGCTCTTACAGCAAGAAATGTTTACAAAGCCATAAATAATGGTGTGACAAAGGCCACATAATAGGAGCCCTTTTCAAATATTGCTCCTGCAAACTAATAAAGGTGGTAAAATAACAGGTTTTGCATTGGCATAGATATTCTGAAGGGTATGAAGTCTGCAACTCAAATCTCTGTCATTATTTTTTTTACATCAACCCTCAATGATTTGCAACAATTTGCCAGAAAAACACAGTTTATGAGAAAATGGACCAAAAATATGAGGCAAGAATCTGGGCATTCTGTAGAACTCTCTACAGTTAAGAGGCATGTCTGTACCACCCTGGAGGTTGCAGTCCATGTTTGGCAAGGTGTGATCTGTAACAACAACTGAAACAGTGAAAAGAGCTCCCAAGACTGGAGGACAAGAAACATGTCATACAGTTCTGTACTGATTGTATAGAGTAGTTATTGCACATCAGAAGCACCTTAATGTTATGAGAAATACTGTAAGCTAAGGTAATATCACACAAAGAAGGTGTCATAGTAGCAAACCAGAGGAAGTCTTGCGTGTTGCACTTGCTGTGGGCATGCTATGTCCTGCCAACAATCACATTACTATAAGCTGCATCCCACACTCCACACTTGATAGTGTCACACACACATTGTGTGTTGTCTAGGTGTGTGCAATATGTAAACATGTAAATGCCCTGTGACTACCTGGTGCCCCCCATAATCCACATGTATATAGGCATGAATACTAATTTGCACCACCCACATATGTAGGTACAGCCTAAGGCTGTGTGAAGTGTATGCTTCAGTCTCTCATTGAGCCACACACTGCTGTTAACACACTGCAATGGGCCATTCAGTGAGTATGGAATCCTGTCAAGGTCCTAGGCTCCAGCCGAATGCAGACAACAGTGCCAGCATGCCATACAGCAAAGACATGTCCATAGTATTTCCCACATCAGCACCAGCCCCATAAACACAGAGTGTGGTGACAGACCTTGGTAACCTGTATGGAAACATAGTTGAATTCAGGCAACAAGTATTGGCAGTTTTCAGGAATTGCTTGTATGTGGTTCACCACATAGGTGAAGGGACTGCATCCATCCAAAAGGTGGACATTACTTCTGAATAGTCCTCAGTGAGTGCAACAATACAGTCACAGCATGGCTGGTCTCCTATACAGCTATGCAGACATCTGCGGCATCTGTAAAGGCTATGTTAACACCAAAAAAGGTCAGTCATGGCCCACAACACCTGTTCTATGCAGACAGCCTCTAATCTGCACTCGCCCACTGGTTAGTGGTCATGTTGTCTACAGGTGTCTGTTGCATGCCAAGATTGCAATGTTGTGCTCAGCCCTTCAACAGCTGCCCCATGTACAAGACTATGCCTCTTTTTACACTACCAGCATGAGAGGCCAGACTTGCATATGAGATAGCAGACACACATGCTGATGATTGTCAAGTTTGGCTAACACAGACTGACCTGTGTCAGGAATACACTCCCAAAACCTGTCAAACACAGTATTATGCATACCCTCATCAACTGCATCAAGATTGAGTGGATGGGAAAGAAATGGCAGGGACAAAATGTGCTGATAGGTGAATCTGTTTTGGTGAAAGTAATAGCTAGGCTTGTGAGGGACCTAGTGCTAATACTGAAGTAACCTCCTCTGTATGTATGAGTCTGTGGTACTACAGAAGACCCAGGTGACATGTATGAAGGCTAGCTGGCTGTGTTAAGGGGTATGTATGCAAGGTCACATTGTCTGCCCCCATTGTCCCTCACACATTGTTGCATGCATACACACCTGGTAAACATGTATATGTACAGCTGTACCATGGCTATGAAAAGGTCATTGTGTTTCCACTCGACAATACTCATCGTTGGTAATGACAGCAGGCTCATAGCCTGCAAACACGCAGATACCTGGAACACAAACAGAATACAGTATGTGAGACTACAGTCAGTCAGCAGTACTAACAGCAATAATGCATCATGGATAAAAAGGTACATACACTTCAATTTGTACCGCTGACAATTGCCAGCAGACAGCACCTTACAGAGCATTACATTACTACACTGTACTATATTCACTCTGTGCATCAGACCCATATTAGCATGTCCCTGCATCAATGGTATGGCTAATAGGGATGTGGCACAGGTATCATCACATGCACAGGGTGTGTTGCGGGTTTGCCAAAGGCCTAGGCTGGGTCATACGGTTGACATTGTGTGTGTGTGTGTGTGTGTGTGTGTGTGTGTGTGTGTGTGTGTGTGTGTGTGTGTGTGTGTGTGTGTGTGTGTGTGTGTGTGTGTGTCTGGAGAGGTGGTGTTCAACTGGGCCATGCAGAAGAGCTGTGTGTGTCTGGTAGTGATCTGCCTGTGACAGAGATGTGTGAGTGTTTGTATGCACGCAGTCAAGCCATGTGGTTGCCCTACACAGGGGTATGTTGGACAATCGTGGACCGTAAATGGCAGGATGTACAGTACACTGTCTCCTGCCATGGACATGGGAACTGGTTCTGCCAGGAGTCTCACTGGTACCACCAGGCCCAAGGCTAGATGCAGTACTACTCCTTGATGGTGACTGCTGACTGCTGGATCTGTGTCCCTGATGGGACCGCCAGGACCACGTGCCCATGGCCTGCTCTGTTGTGGTGTGGACAGCACACTCCCCTTGGTAATGCTGGTGGTACTGCCACTACGGGATTGTGAATGTGCATGGTCACGTAGGGCTCTCAGCTGATCTTGTTGCTGACCTACATCCACATGGCCAATGCCCTACTCCCACCACAGTCTCAAGGACAGACAATGCACGGTCAAGCAATGACAAAGTCTCACTCCACCGTCTATCCACGATATCAGAAAAATGATGTATGGCATCACCAATGCCGTGGAGGTTGCCATGCATGGCAGGAAATGCTGCATTCATGACCCTGAGAATTTGTCTGATGTAGTGCTCAGAATGTGCCTGTGACTCCATGATGAACCTAAACATGTGTCGGGTGACACTGCTGTGACACCTTTGACAGGGGCTGGATGGCCAGCAGTCCTCCTTCGAGCACCCCTGTCCATCTGCCTGTGAAGGACCCTGCCTGCTCTCTGGCTATGGCTAGTGTCTATACTCACACTTGCCATAGTCACCAAACTAGCCTGTTTCATGCCACCACCCACCAACTGTCTATTATCTGTGGCTGCTGGGGACTGGGTATGTGTAGACATACTGTCTGTGTGCAGGGACATTGTGGATGAAAGTGGGATATCAAGCAATGGCACAGATTCAGCCCTTGACAACCCCACCTTTACCTCACTATGTCCACCATCATCATCAGAGTCCGCTAAGACACTGACATCAGGTTTTAAGGGGGAGAGACCCTAACATGTTCACCTGTGAGGAAAAGACAACATATATAAATTAATGCCTGCACTATAGTGTTTGCTGATACACACACACACACACACACACACACACACACACACACACACACACACACACACACGTGAGGTGGCACAAAGGTATTATACAGACCACACAATTTCTGAATGATGACATGTATGACACACAATCAGACCACAACAGACATACTCTGGACAGGCCCTCAATAACATGCAGTGAAGCTATGTCCACTTAATATTGTTACTAATATACAGCTATGAGATACGTGAGGAGTGGTAGGAGTGGTAGTATGGACCTTCACCTAACACACACTGCACCCATGTACATAATATTGATGTACCCCTGTATAGCTCTGTGGCAACACCTACAGAAATGTACGTGCCAATAAGTTACAGCTCCTGTGAATAGGCTCCTGTGATGACCACTGTGATGAACTGCTGTTAACCCCACCACAAGTGAACATGCACATATTGCAATATGGCTAAGAGTAACAGTTGTATGCATGGAAAAATGCATGCCCTTAACATGCCTAGAGTATTGGTGAGTCACAACAAGACATCCCCGTACTCACCAGCTTCAGGCAGCTGTTCCCCAGTCAGACCAGAGGGACCTATGTAGCTGTGGAGGAGAGGTACTGACAGCACACTCACATGTGGCATTGGTACAGGATAACTGATGCATTTCTGAACATGTACAGTACAAGCTCTGATACTACACAATTTGCTGTCATTCACAATAGATGTGCACTTGTGTGCATTACAAAACCCCACCCACAAATGAAGTTTGACCTGACATATGCATCCATACTCCAAGCATGCCAGTATGAATGATACAGTATTGAAGTGATGTTCACTGGGGCCTTACCTGGATGCTCCTTGCCTGTTGACTGTATGCCACCCACCTCTAGGCCATGTGTTTGTATTGTATCATGGGGTGCAGTGGCTGCCCCAAGGTTGGTGAGGAACTCCTCTGTTGCCATCAGTGGGGCTTGCATAGCAGGCCCCCCACCTGTGACTGTATGGTCCCTGGCCACAGCTGCAGCCCTTTCTGCGGTGCCTGACCTGTTCATATGTTCACCCATGCTGCCCAAGATTGTTTACAGTTGTCACTAGTTCTGTCCACAGGGTGCTCCATTGTTGCACCTACTGTGTGCTCCTCCCCAACATGACTGTGTGATGCCATCTTAGGGCATCCAGGATTGCTGCTGTCTCAGATTCAGAAAATTCTGGCTGGCGGTGTCGATATATGCTGGAGGGATGGATTCTTGTCCCAGAGACTTCCCATACTCTAAAGCAGACTACCTATCTATGTCAAACAGAGCTCCTCATTAGCACTCTTCAAGAAAAATCTTGATGATTGGATGGGTAATAGGAAATTCACCCCAGGGATCACTTCTATGGTTCTGCTTGACAGGGGCACAGGAAAATAATTTACTTGGGTGGCAAAAGCCAGGGTACCTTTTTGGCTAGGCTTGTATAGGCCCTAGGGACAATAGCCTAGTACCTACCTATGAACCTACATTCCACCTGAAAGACATGAACATGGAAACACATCACAGGAACTCATACATTGGCCACCCTTATGTACAGATCCTGCACATCCACATTTGCTAGCACTATCCACCGCAAACACCCACATCATACCCCTACCATCTATCAGCACAGTATGTGTGTGGGTAGTATCACCATACTGGCATTACAGCATGCATTGCACTCCTGATCCTGATGTTTTATGTTCCCCCAATGAAGACCCATTAATGTGCATAAACCTCCATTCATCATTCACATCAGATGGCACATGCAGCAGCTGGGGACATCACAGAAGTTCCCTACCAGGGCATACCAGCCCATCAGACATCTACCATGCACCTATAGGCTATAAGGCCAACCCTCGATCCGGTGTCATACATATCCCTCAGGAGTCATCTCACTCTGGCATGCTGCCAGGCATTCACACACTCCACATTGCTGGGACTGCTGCACAAGTGCAAGTCATGCTCCACTCTGTTAACACACACACACACACACACACACACACACACACACACACACACACACACACACACACACACACACACACAAACAACCTCCACCTGGTGAATGACCTGGACTGGCCTTGTTGGCAGCTTGGATGTGTGTTGCACACAATCACCCTGTGGTGAAATGGGCACCCTGTCCACATCAGGAAGAGTAGCTACCTACACCTTTGCAGGCATAACATGGTCAACTGAATGGTTAACAGCACATACACCCTTGGGATACCACCTGTGCCACTGTTGGATGGGACATCAGCTGCTGCCTTCCATTCACATGGGCTAAAATGCAGCCTAGGGATATGGCTACTCAGGGCCCATATCCTAGTAACCTGGTATGGTACCAGGAATGCCATAAGTGGCCTGTCTGTTGTGACAGACTGTGTTGTTATGTGTCTACACACATCAGTGCCATCGACTGCTGGGTGTCCCCTATGGGCAGCATTGCAGTACCATGGCTTCCAGCCTACATCCCACAAATAGCTGAGTGCTCCTACAGGTGCATGTGGACATTCCTTGAACAATACATGATGTTTGTCCACATAGTTTGGGGAATGTGTCTGTGGCATGCCAGATCCCTGGGGGCACAGTGATGGTACCTGGGTGTCTGGTACTGTATCCATTCCCTTACATTGTATACTCAGTAAAAACACACTGCTGCTGACCCAGTGCCAGCATCCACCCACTACTGATACCTGTAACTTGCTGTCCTGCACCAGGTATGCTAGGTAGGTATAATAGGTGTGAGGCAATCAGATACAGGCGTGGAGTACACACTCACCTAGGCAGAGTATGTCAGGAATGGTCAGGGAGACCTGGGCAATCTGTCAAACAATCCTGTATGACATTGTCAGACTGGGATGGGGTCATTGATGGTGCATGATGGGATATGCCATCTGGATCCACCAGTACCTATTGTCAGTGTGATGCACCTGCAGTGGCCCAATCATCAGGGAGTATAAATACTCACCAGGATGATAAATACATGCACATTAAAGTACAATTACTCTTAGAGCACACAGAGGTCACAATCAGTGTGGGTATCATTTCTCCCTCTCTCTCTGTCTCCACATCCTCAATAACACTCCACACTGGCACACCTATGAGGTTAATATCTCAGCAGAGCGGTCAATCCAAAACATCCATCAGCCTCTCTGTCCAACCAGTACTTCAGGTCCCTGGCCAAGTAGCTGACAGACACACTTTGCTATTTGAGTTTTGAATCACACACACACACACACACACACACACACACACACACACACACACACACACCTGGTAAAGTCTGGCAAAATTTTGCTACCTATGGGCCCTTCAGCCTAGACTTTAAGGTAGTTCTGACTGCCACAATCCATCTCTTTAATAGCTATTGTAAGGACCTCAACAAAGGGTAAAATCCTGCTGTGTGATGACCCTATTAGCAAAATGGTTAAGTGTGACCACGACAAAGGCTATTGCAGTGAGCTATACAGTGTCACCAAGTGTATATGCAAGGACTTTAAGAGCTGACTTAGTGCTATACAGACCAGACACAATGACAAGGTTTAGCGATATGTGATAATAACTAATAAAGGAACAAGAGAATACTCTATCAATGCAGTAACTACACAGTTCAGACTCACAGGGATTCATTTAAGACTACATTGCAGGACAGTCTGCAATACATACAGGAAACGTAAAGTACTAGGTGCATAGGTTCATAGGATGATACTAGGTTATTGGTCCAGATGCCCTCATTAGCCTAGCCCAGGTTTTTGCCAATGTCCTTTCTAAGTCAGCACCTGTTTCCCCTGTCTAGCTTGGACACAGGTGGGATCCCAGGGGTGTCTTTTCTGTTTCTCATGCAGTTGTCCAGCTTCTTCTTAAACAGGGCTAGAGAGATAGTCTGCTAGACATGGGGAGGGAGTGTATTTTACAGACAGTGTATTGTTTTGGACACAAATCTATCCCACCAACAAGTAATATTCACGTCACAGACCAGGTGAGGGCCTTGTGTGTGGGTTGCATGAGTGGAGTTTCTCTTACGGATATGCAGCAACTCCATTAAGGCTGGTTTTGAAATGGCCTTGTATGCCAGACACAAGTCACCTATGATCAGTCTGTATGAGAATGAGTAGAGGGACAAGGATTTCAGCCTATCTGTATAGGATAGGTGTTGCAGACCCTGTATTTTCCTGGTCAGGGAACTCTGTGGTCTCTGCAACTGCTGCATGTGCTTGGCAAGGTACATGACAAAGGAGACATTGTACTTGGTAATGGGTCTGATAAGAGAGGAGTACAGGGATGTTATGGCTTCCTGGATGACATACCCTTATTTGTGAGGTGGACCATGTAAACAGCCTTCTGTACAATGGTGCCAATGAGGTGGGAAACTGTCAGGTTGCTATCAACCTTGGTGCACAAGTCGCCTCACTCCTGATTGTATGCTCAGTACATTGTTATTACTGTCATAATTAGTGTGGATGACATCTGCCACAATAGGGATAATGATGCATTTATTGGCATTCAGTGTGAGGCAATGCTTCTGGCACCAGTCATTAATTTGGGTAAGGGCCTCTTGGAGGATGCTCAGATCAATAGGGGAATGTAAGAGAGTGGCCAGCTTGCAGTCATCTGTAAACCTGGTCAGCCACAGACCACTGATTTTGTCTTGTACCTCAGAAAAGTATATATCATACAGTAGAGGCCCCAAGACCGATCCTTGGGATACACCACTCTTTAAGCATCTACTACTAGTGGTGGCTTCCACTACTTTGACTGAGAGGGTACTATCATTGAGCCAGTTATCGACCCATCTGGTAACATACAGGTTGATGCCTAGGTGTGTAGGCTTATGTATTATAGCCAACTGGAGATTATTGTCAGAGGTTTTGGCAAGGTGAAAGTAGGCAGTGTGCACTGTCTTCCCCTCCTCCATGTATTTGTTGACCGCTTCGAAGAAGTCAACCAGGTTTAATAGGCCTAATTTCCCTTTTACAATTCCAAACCGTGTGACCTCAAGCATTTTAAGGTTGGCGATGTCCCTGTTTATAAGGTCCTTGATAATGCCTTCCATGGCCTTGCAGATCAGGCTAGTTAGACTGATGTGCATATGACTGGCTCTGTCAGTGGATGCTCCACCTTTGTGTAGAAGGATGACAATGGCTGTCCTCCATGCAGATGGGATGACACTGGTGCTCATGCTTTGGTTGACTACAGTGTGTAATGGAGCTGAGAGTTCATGCCTGTGTTCATGTTGGATGCAACCAGGGATGTTATTAGATCTCATGGAGACTTCAGGTCATTGCCTTTGAGAGGGCCTTACAACCTGCTCCATGATGATGTGGGGAGGAGAGCAGGTGCTGTGCATGTCCTTTTTTACTGATGGGGGGACAGGGGATGAGGTTTTCATTTAACCTGTCTGCGGCAGGTTGGCTATATCTATGGCGTATGTATATGTGATGTTATTGACCACCAGTACAGAGCAGATTTGGGTGTTGCCTCTGAGTTTGCAGTCATATGTGAAGAAGGCCTTTTGTTTGGCCTTGGTGGATGTGTCCAATTTTCACTCAAAGTTAGCCTTAGAATAATTCACCTGTGACCTTATTTGCTTGTTCAGACAAAGGCAAGATTGCTTCTAATTTGGCACCTACTCATTCTTGGCTCTGTATGCCACATATTTCCACCTATTATGGAGTTTGTGTATTGCTGCTGTCCACCAGAGAGGTTTACTCTACCTTGAGGGAGATGATTTTGTCCTGTCAGGTATTGCTGAGTCCATACAGCTATGTAGGTGCTCACATAGTTTTTGGGTGTAGGCTTGGACATTACTGCTAGTTCCAACTGAAGGGATGATGGCTGTGAAGCTACTTGCACCTGCTCTGAGGAGATTATAGTCAGTTTTAAAAAAGTGTTTTTGTTTGGCCCTGACAAGGGGGGGCAGGGGAGATGGTGACCTCAAAAGTGATAGCTTTATGGTCAGATCTTACCAAGGAGGAGGACACTGTAGGAATGCTACAGTGGCTATTAATTTTGGTTAAGACCAGGTACTGGATATTTCTACCTGTCGTAGGGCTAGTGACAAGCTGATCCACTGCATTGCCACTGACAAAGCCAAGGAATCTCTGTGCATTCATGTTCAGGTAGAATAAGTCATGCACTCTATGGTTGGGTTGTTAAAGTCACCAAGGATCAGGATAGAGGGTTGAATCTTGATAGATTCAAGTAAGTCCAGATAGGTGTAGTAGGTATCCTGAGTCATGTTTGGAGGTCTGTAGCTAGCTATGATTTGAATAGGTGTTTTGTCAACAGTTGACTGCACTTGGGGTGTCTTCTGTGCATCATACGATTTGACCAGCCTGGAGGTGTGTATGTGTGTGATAAAGTTTGTAACGCCACCTCTGTTGGCTTTGCAGCCCTCCATTTGGGGTCTGAAAGTATGGTAGGATGAGTAAACAGGCAAGGTAAGTGTGCTCTCCACAGCTTCAAACCATGTCTCAGTGAGTGCACAAATATTAGCATCCTCCAGGACAAGGAATGCTTGAAATGACTTTAGTTTCATGCTAAGACTCCTAGCATTTAGCAGCATTACCTTTACATTTCCTTTATAATAAGCTTTCATGCTGCTGTTAATTTTCTGATCATGACTTTACCTAAAAAAGGCACTATGGGGAAGGAAGTGCCTTTCAAACAAACGAGAAACAAAAACGTATAACAAAAAAACACATGCCACACTCCACACCAGAAATAAGGAAAAAGCCTTTACTGGTGCATCCGGTACCTCGGCTTTCACCTTCAGGGAATATTCTTACACTCAAACAGCTTGTTTGCCTTTGCCAGAAGCCTAAAGCCCAGGGGAGACAGATGAAGGCCATTTTTGGCAAAGCATTGTGGTCTGTCAATCATGTACTGTCATGTGACTGAGACAGCAAGGATTCTAGGTTCTTAATGTGATTGCATCTCTCACATATTGTGTTCCTAGGTGGTTGTAGCACAGTTGTCTGTGTACATAAGGCAGTGGGTACACTGTGTCAGGATGCCCATATCAACTGGACTAGCATGAGAAAGCACAGGAAATTGTCCATCCATGGTTGTCAGCATCTGTGGAAGAGAGGTCAGGGATAGTAGAGTGGGTACTATCTGACAATAGCACCTATTGGTGTGAGTATGGCTGGATGGCATCAAGACAGTACCTGCAGGTGAGGGCCTCACTCACACAGGAGTGCTGATAAGGGAAATAAATGCAACTGAGATACCTCTCAAAGGGTTAAAACTGCACAAAAACACAAAGCCATGCACATTCTTGGTTTAAATACCACAACAACGAAGATAAAATAGGAAAACTGGGAGTGACCCATCAACCCTTGTCCTTGAGCTCTTAGCTCAACATCCTATGGCAGACCAGTGCCAACCAGTTCACTTACTCCCAGTAGGTGCAGGCAGGCCCTGGACAACACTAGATGGCATAGCAGGAAACACAAGAATCACACAAATAGATGTGAATGCAGCAAAGCCTGTAACCAGATTACTTAGGTCAGTGTAACAAAGGTGAACAGATACACACTTCAATATGACAATAGCAAACAAGAGCAAAGGAATTTAAGCATTAACCAGTTAACCAATTGTAAAGCTCAGAACAGACCCCTGTTCCAGCATTCTTCAGTCACACAACTTCTAACTGCACACTCCTGCCACTAGGGTACAGGGGAACCCTCTCCAAAAAAGATGGCCTGGATTAGTGTTCAAGTTATACAAACAAAGCTGTATTCAGCAGGTCAGGATTTAGTGCATGCTACAGCAAACAAGGCATACCAGTGTCACAAAAACACAGTTCAAATGAGCAGTCACAATGAGCCTTAAACCAGAAATTTCGAGCTCAGAAGAGCATAATCTAGCCTCTCCTCCCAAAACAGTGCAGACCACAAACCTTCTTCATGTAAAACAACTGGCTGAAGCCCATGTGCTTAAACGCACAGCCTTAGCATAACAGAATTACATCAGGCTGCTAACAAGCAGTAATAAAATGCAGCAGAATAAGTGTAATTGAGATATTTTAAGAACAGGCAGTGAAAGCAAATTGAAGTAATACAGTTGGAATAGACAGAAATACAGTAACATGGTTTTTGTTTATAGGTTACTTGGGAAGGGATGAAACGCAATACTTTCTGGTTGGGAAATGGAGGAGGGGGTGGGCCCTCACAAATAATCTCTGTCTACTTAGTAGGATAAGATAATGAGATACAACTGGGAGGTGGGTTCAAAATGAGATTTGTAGTAGGGACGGCTAAGTCACAAGCCAAAAAATATTTGAACACAAGGGGGGGGAACCCTTACAACTCCAAAAGAACAGAAAACTTTTAACAAAACAAATGCAATACTGGAATAAGATACAAAATAGATGTATACAAAATAGATGTGACCAAAGCTTAACTAAAGAGCTTCAAATCAACATTCAATGCAGAGATGACTGATACTCAGAGCACTGCACAACACAGAAACACTTCAGCTAACTACAGATGTTTGTAATTAAAGGAACAATGCTGTGTCTCAGCTACTCACACTACCTGACTGCTGCTATTCACATGTTTCAAAGGAATTCTTTGATAACCTTTGTTAACAGACCCTATCCAAGAACTCTTAAAAGTACAACAGAATAGAATACATATAACCAAACAAATGTAATACTACAATAACATACAAAATACAAATCATCAAAGCTTAAATACTGAGCTTCAAATCTAAATTACATGCAGAGATGACTGATAGAGCAATGCAGACAAACATCAGACAGATATACCATATTGCCATATATATGTAAACAATGTCACATTTGGCTAGTTTCTATACAACATGCAAAGTTGTTTGTGTGTGACAGGTCTGACAGTAATGATCCACATTAATGCTGCGTTATCTCATATTACATCAGTGTTTCTCACCTGCCTTCATTTCACAGGCTGACAGCACAGGCTAACAGCAAGTAACATACTTCTCTGTGTCAGATGTACATATCTGTCTGATGTGTGTGTGTAGCACTGGAAGTCATAACACAGTTAAACATTTTTCCAGTTTCAACTTAGTAATTATAATCAACTTAGTAATTATTTTATGTTTCAAGACAATACAACAACCTGTAGCTGTAAACATTTGTCTATTTGCTGCACTGAAACTAAGATAACATATTTGTAAAACAAGGGCAGCTTATTTACTTGACATTTTTGCAACTCATGTCTGTATGTTTGAGTCTTCTCGCTTCTACTATTAATACATACATGTGCCCAGGTAATACGTGATACACATTTTTGTTCTTTGTGAGTATGGCACACTGTGTTTACATACAGTCTTGCACCTCAGTCATACCTCACAACATGTTAAAGCAAGACATCTGGACAAAGGCATAAATAAATGGGGGCAAAAGGCCAAAAATAGTGACACTTTATAAATATTGCTGTAGCACATGTAGAAAGTTGATAGCAAAGTAGGTTTTGCATTGACAGGGATACTCTGAAGGATATGACATCTGACATTCAAATGTATGGTATTATGTTATGACTTCAGTCTTTAATGATTTGCCAGTGATTTGTCAGACAAAACAAAACTGTATGAGAAATTGACTACAAATATGAGGCAAACATGTGGTCAGTCTGCAAAACTCGGGACAGTTGCAAGGTATGAGCTCAGTACATAACATGCAGTTCAACATACACTTCTGCACCGGTTGTTTACTATACACATAATGTATATAGGTCTCTTAAATTTGTAAAACAAGCATATGTATCATAGTAATATTCACAAGTGACATATGAATATTTACAACATCCCAGGTAGCTGGCCTGGCAGTGTCACAATCAGTATTGTACAACAGAATTTTCAGTAGTAGACATATGTGAGCTGGCCTTTGCTTGGGTGACTCAGAGGCAAGAGCTGTGATCTATGTCACTCCAGACAGAGCCATCAGGGATGGCCATAGGTGCTGGATAGCAACATGTCAGTCCAGCAAGTCTTATTGAGGCCTATTGTTTAACTTCCTATTTCACATGGTTGCATCCCCCACCTGCATTCCATTACATGCTTAATTGTTTGACATACCTGTTATGGTGCTGTAGTGTTTTTTCAAAGAAATCCACAAGTGTTGCTTTCTGTATTCGTAGTCTGTCTTTCCAGTAAAAGGTTCAGACCTGTTTTACATAGGTAACAGCTTGCCTTCTGTAGGTTCATAGTTTCATAGTTTCATAGTTTAGTACTAGGCTATCTGCCCTGGGGCATTTATAAGCCTAGCCATAGTGATGTGGCTTTCGCCACCCCATGTAATGGTACAAAAGTGTACAGAATAGATTTAGAATAATGTGCCTCTGTCTAGTAGTGACACAGTGAAGACCCCCTTACATAATAGAATTAGTTTACTGTGCCTCTGTCTAGTAGTGACACAGAGATGACCCCTGGGGTAAACCTACTATCTCCCATCCACTCGTCAAGATTTCTCTTGAAGAGAGTCAGTGAGGGGCTCTGCCTAACATGAACTGGGATTCTGTTCCAGAGTATGGGAAGCCTCTGAGTTATGAATCTGTCCCTCCAGCATGTCCTATTCATATTTGTGCTGAGGTTTAAATCTTTAGCTCTCGTGGTTCTGATGGATTTGGATTTTTGAGGTGGAGCATGTCCATCAATTCCTGATTGGACATGGCCTTGTACGTCAGGCACAGATCACCTCTGAGTAGGCGGTATGCTACTGAATAGAGCTGGAGTTTCTTTAGTCTGGCAGCATATGACATATGTTGGAGACCCTTGATCCTCTTGGTGAGCTACTTTTGGGGTCTCTCTAGCTGTTGCAAGTGCCAGGTGAGGTACATACCAAATGGGGCATTGTACTCAATCATGGGCCTGATAAGGGAGGAGTATAGGGGTACAATGACCTCCTTTGATCTGGATGTGAATCCCTTCATGATAAGGTGGGCAACGTAGAAAGTCTTTCTAACCACTTTGGCAACGTGGGTGTCAAATGAGAGGTCACTATCGACTTGGGTCCCCAGGTCTCTGATTACTTTTCCATACTCAGTGGGTTACTGTCTATGTGATAATTTGTGGGTACTTTGTTTTTCCCAAAGGGGATGACTATACATTTTTTGGCATTTAGTTTAAGGCCATGACTCCAGCACCAGTTGTCCGTTTCAGTGAGGCCTTTCTGTAGGATGTATGTGTCAGCTGGTGTATCGACTATGGTGCCTAGTTTGCAGTCATCTGCGAACTTTGTCAGACACAACCCTCCCATGTTTGCTTTCACGTCTGAGAAATAAATGGCAAACAAGAGGGGTCCCAGGACAGAGCCCTGTGGGGCACCACTTGTGACTGGCTTTGAGTCTGACATGGCTCCAGCGATTTTGACTTTATGGGTTCTATCCTTTAGCCAGTTTGCAACCCATCTTGTGACATATGGATTTACATTTAAGCTGTTGAGCTTGTCTATGATGCCTGAGTGGGGTATTGTGTCGAAAGCTTTAGCCAAGTCCAGGTAGGCTGTATGGACTGCTTTGCCCTCGTCAATGGCTCTAGTGACTGTTTCAAAAAAGTCAACCAGGTTCAAAAGGCAGGATCCGCCCTTTACAAAGCCGAACTGGGTGGGATCAAGTGTCTGTAAGTCCCCAATGTCTCTGTTTATGAGTTCCATAATGATTCTTTCCATAGCTTTGCAGACCAGGCTGGTTAAGCTTATGGGGCAGTAGTTACCAGGGTCTGTAGAGGTGCCTCCTTTGTGGAGTGGGACTACTGTTGCTGTATGCCAGTGTTCAGGTACATATCCTGTAGTAAGGCTAAGGTTAAATAGCATTTTTATGTGCGGGTTTAGCTCCTCTTGGAGTTCACGTAGCACGCAACCCGGGATACCGTCAGGTCCCATTGATGCTGTGTTTTTAGCTTTGCTGAGGGTGGTTCTCACCTGGACATCTGAGATGACAGGGAGGTTACATTCAACTGGGATAAGTATTTCTTCTTTTGGGGTTGAGGGAGGGGAGAAATTTGCACTGAACCTGTCTGCCAGAATGTTGGCAATATCTGTGGGTTCAGTGTATTTTATGTCATTGTGAACTAACTCTGAACATATCTGAGGGTTTCCACCCAGGTTTCTAACATAGCAGAAGAAGGCCTTGTGGTTATCTTTAGTGTCCATAGCGATTTTTCTCTCAAAGTTTGCCTTTGATATTTTTATGAGAGAACGTAGCTTTCTACTAGTGCTGATCCGAGATGCCTTCTCTTTATGGGATTTTGCTCTGTCGGGCAGTAGCTTCCTTCTTTTGTTATACAATTTGTTTATGGCTGGGGTCCACCAGACAGGACGCCTGCCCTTGGTGGAGAGGGTCTTGGTTTTATTTGGGATTGCATGATCCATGCATTCTTGGAGATGTCCGTAGAAAGCATTTGTGAAGGATTCTGCATTGTGGGATGTGGTTTCCACTGGCCCAGTGGGCTTAAAGGATACCATCTCAGTTTTAAGAAGTGTAAAGTTGGCTTTTGAGAAGTTTTTCACTGTAGATTTTTGTGTTGGGGGTGGAGGTGGGATATGTATATCCAGGGTGAATAGTTTGTGGTCAGATCTCACTAGTGAGGGGTATACGTCCAGTGTGGAGCACTTTGTCCCCATGTTTGTGATGATCAGGTCTAGTATATTATCTCCCCTTGTGGGAGAGGTGACTAGCTGTTCCATTGCATTTGAATTTATGAATTCCAGGAACCTTTGGGCTAGGGTGTTTGGGCTAGAATAATGCACCTAGTCTATGTTAGGGTAGTTGAAGTCTCCCAATATGATGCTGTTTGGTGAGACATTCATATCCTCCAATGTCTTCAGGAAGGCTGAATGGGGTTCCTGAGATTGGGAGGGTAGTCTGTAACATGTTACCAGTTGTATAGCAGTTTTGCCTATGGTTAGCTGCACCTGGATGGTCTCTGATGCTTCATGTGTTGCCACTAACCTGGAGGTGTGGGTGTCCTTGATGAATATGGACACTCCCCCTCCCTTTTTGGTTTGGCCCGAGTTTTGGGGCCGAAAAGCATGGTACGAGGTATAGCCTGGTAGCGCTGGGGTGCTCTCAGGAGCCTTGAACCAGGTTTCAGTTACTGCACAGACATCGATGTTCTCCATACTGAGGAGTGCTTCGACAGCCTGCATCTTGAGATTTAGACTTCTGGCGTTGAGCAGCATTACCCTTAATTTTTTTCCATTTTGTTTTCTAAGGAGGTGGGTTTGTCTTTTGAGCCTTGCCTAAAAAAGGCACTATGGGGGTGGCAAGAGCCTTAGCCAATATCCGAAGCCCAGTGGTGACAGATGCAAGCTGTCCCTTGTGAAGCAGCGTGGCTTGTCCAGCATGTCATCCCAAGCAGACAGACATTGGATCCCCCAAGAATGACACCAGTATTTGAGCCAATTATTAAAGCTGATCATCTTGTCTTTGTATTGTGGCATCATTCTTGGTGAGGGCAAGATGCTGCTCAGGGTCAGGGTCATACCAGCCTGGGCTACATAATCAGAGAGCTCCTCTATGTCTCTTTTCATGTAGTCCAGGGAGGTACGTCTCAGGTCATTTACGCCGGCATGGACAATGACGGAGTCATATTTGTACTTGCTTTGGTGTGACCTGAGTGTGTGTGTTATGTGGTGGATCCTAGCTCCCGATAAGCAGCTCACCGTTACCCTCTCCTTGTTCAGCCTGGTAAGCGGAACGTCAGTGTGTCTGACTATAGAGTCACCTATTACTAGTGTATCAGGCACGGTGTTTGTTCTTAAGGGCTGTGATTGTTTGACACACTGATTTATTGAAGTATGTGTCGTATGTGTTATGTTTTGAGGTGGTGGATTTTTGGGTGTCTGCTTTGGGAGCCTCTGTTGTTTTGATAAGTTTTTTGTTAGAGCCTCTGAGTATGTATTTGTGTTATTATGTGTTTGGTTTGCAGTTGTGGTAGGTCTATGTGGGACTGGGTTTGCTGTGTGTGTGGTTACCTTCTCCTCCTGTCTGGTCTTGCCAGTCCTGAGTTGAGAGAGTTCAGCCTCCAGTTTGGCTATATAGTTGCATCTCTCACATGTATTTGTGTTTGTTGGGAGGAGGAGAGGGTTGTCTGTGTACATGAGACAATTGTAGCATTGTCTCAAGATTCCCAGATTAACCAGCTGAACTGGAGAGGATGCTAGTAATCTACCACTCGACATGCTAGAATATTATAAGGGAGTGCTGTGCCTTTAAGGGAAATGGGTACTTACAGGGGTGGTAGGTGGATGTAGTGCTTACTTTAGTTAGAGAGTGCTTACTTAGAAGAGAGGTTTTGAGAACAAGTGCTAGGCTTATAATAAAGCGAGTAGACTGATTATTATAAGAGTAGAGCTTTCTTAAGGAAAAATTTGAAGAGCAGATTTGGCAGAGCCAGAAAAAGTTTAACCTTGTTTAACCGGCGCTGCGCTATGCGCACAATCATGCAAAGCCGCGCAAATGTGGATTTTAAACAAGGAACTTCAAAAGAGCTAGAAATGGTCCAAAACAACCAATTACTACAAGCTCTTGTGCTGAGGTCACTCCTTCAGGGACAGATAGGCTGCTCAAGGCTCCCCACTCCCACTGGTGAGCAAAGAAACTTCCTTCTATCCAAGTAAGGCAATGGACAACACAGGAACTACACCACAGCCCAGAATACAGCAAAGCCTGTATACTAGTCTAAACTAGTCGAGGAGAGGTGGGAAAACAAGGATTTTTTTTGTTTTTTTTTTGTTTTTGAGATAGAAAGGACACATAAATGCAGGAAACAGTAATAAATCAGTTACACAGGCTAGCACATTTTAGTGGGCAGCCTCAACAGTTAAATTTAACAAACAAACAAACAACTTTCGACCAATTTTCGACTAAATGAAACTTTAAGTGCAGATAATATATAATGCAACAAACAGCTAAAAAACAGTTTAAGCTTGTTCAAAGTAAGCAAGAGAAGGTATTTCAGGTAAAAAACAGCAAAAAATACTTAAATCAGGAAAGTAGTCGCTTTTCTCAGTTCTCTGCTGCTAGAACCACTCTGCAGGACCACGAGGAGCTGTTTCTGAGTAGTATAGCCAGAAAAAAACGCTCAGAGGCGGATTTTAAATAGGCAACTTCAAAAGAGCTAGAAATGGTCCAAAACAACCAATTACTACAAGCTCTTGTGCTGAGGTCACTCCTTCAGGGACAGATAGGCTGCTCAAGGCTCCCCACTCCCACTGGTGAGCAAAGAAACTTCCTTCTATCCAAGTAAGGCAATGGACAACACAGGAACTACACCACAGCCCAGAATACAGCAAAGCCTGTATACTGGTCTAAACTAGTCGAGGAGAGGTGGGAAAACAAGGGTATTTTTTGTTTTTTTTTTTGCTCATGAGCAGGTGATGGCCTGTGCACCAGTTGGTGTCTCCCACTTGCTAATTGCATCCATAACAGCTCTGCTGTCTTTCCATTAGCCAATGGAATGGCAACACAATGCTATAATTAACTCCTTCATGTGGGCCTTGCCCCTTTTCCTTGCCTGTGAGGAGAACATTATGGAGGTGTGGGAGCTACAGCATCACAGAGGGTAGGTGGAAATAATGTCCACTGTTTGGATTGATGTTCTATGTCCACAGTTTTGCATGCTATGTCTGCATACCTGTCAACCTCTTAGCACAAGAAATGTGGAGAAAGCCAAAAAAAATGGGGGACAAAGATCCAAAATTAGGGACAGATTGTAAGTATCGCTGTTATACAATTAGAAACTTGCTGGAGTAACAGGGTTTGTTTGGACAAGCATTTTCTGTGTGATTTGAAGTCTGAAACTGATATGTATATGACATACCTCTCAACTGTACTGATTTTCGCAGAATGTCCAGAAGTCTGGCTCCTATTTTTGGTCTATTCCTCATACAACATTTTTATTGGCAAATCACTAGGATGATCTGAGGACTGAAGTCACTAAACAATGACATCCATTTGTGTTTCAAACTTCATATCTTTTAGAAAATGTGTGTTAAAACAAGCCCTGTCACTCCAGCAACTTTTTAAGTTTATAACACCAATATTTAAAATATGTCCCTAATTTTGGGCCTCTGTCCCCAATTATGCCAGGCTTTGTCCAGATTTCTTGCACTAAGAGGTTGAGTAGCATGGTATATCATTATTTTGTGACTTCATTCCTGATATCATCCCAGTGATTTATCAGAATCCCAGAAATGTTATATGGAAAAGGCCATAAATATGAGGCCAAATCCTCGGCATTCTGTAGAAATCTGTACAGTTGAGTTATGGGTGTCAGCCATTGTTAACAGTCTTTCAAGATTGTGTAGTGTATAAATGTTTGTTGGGCAAGGGGTAGATGTGAGTGTCATAGATCCTTTTCTATCTGACTATGCATGCTGCTACAGTTTCTGGTGCAGAATTCCAAGTACAGTGTGATTTGGGGCTGTGTATATAGGAGTAGTGTGTGACTGGCAATCAGGATATGTTAGTTGAAACAGTCATTATACTGTAGAGGTCAGTTGGCATACTTGTATGTTGCTTTGACTGTAGTGCAAATGGTTCTGGGTAGACAATTTCTCATCCATGTCTGGTTTTCCCTATAGTTACATCCCTGTAGTGCATGATATATTTGCAAATGCATCGGGAATTTCCCAGAGCTGATTTGGTGTAGTGTTGTGTTCCTCTGACTGTAGTTCAAAGGTGCTTGGTGAAATGCTTGGCAGCTCAGTGTTTTATCCCTAATGTTACATGACTGCACTCGTACCTCTCAACTATCCAGATTTTCATAGAATGTCCAGATGTTTGGCTCATATCTTTGGTCTGTTCCCCATAAAGGTTGTGGATTTCTGACAAATCAGTGGGATGATGTGAAGAATGAAGTCACTAAATAATGAGAAGCATTTGGGTCTCAGACTTGAAATATTTCGGAAAATATATGCTAAAACAAACCATGTTACTGTAGCAACTTTCTAAGCTTAAAAAAAAAATCAATATTTAACATATGTCTCTATTTTTGGGCCTTTGTCCCCACACTTTGTCAGCCTTTGTCCAGATTTCTTGCACTAAGAGGTTGAGAGGTATGATTGCACTTCATGATATATATATATATATATATATATATATATATATATATATATATATATATATATATATATATATATATATACGCATTACTAATTCTACAGAGTTTCTTCCCTAATGTTAGATGAATATAATGCATGATATATTTACTGAAGCACTGCTAATTCTCATAGCTAATTCATTTTAGTGGTAGCTGCTCTGACTGTAGTGCACAGGATCTTGGGTTTGGGACCTGCCAGTGCTGGTTATTTTATTGCTGGCCAAAACAGGGCTGATTGAGACAGAGTGATTAAAGCAGTTTTAAGCAGTTTTAAGTGGGTTTGCATGGGTTTGTGTGATGCTAAGCAATGCTAAGATACGCTTAAGTCCCCATAGCTTTGATTAGCAGTGCTTATCCCCGCTTAAACCTGCACTAATGCCAAAAAAAGAAAAACAAGGGGTGATAGAAAAGTGGTGAAATGTGGGCAAGTAGGGGGAAAAACATAACAGGCAGCTAGGGATGTGCAGGATGGGTGTAGGAAAGGACCATAGCTCTACATTTCTTCTGCAGTAACAGCTGTGAATGATGCAGACAATTTGGCATTTGAAACCTCACATCCCATAGGGAGGGGTGTGGGTGACATAACTTGGTTGATTAATTGCTGGGATGATTGATTGATAGAGTACATGGGGCAAATGGAGAGTTATGTATGGGACGAGATTTTCTTTGTGGGTACAGATGCCCTTTTTTTAAGGTGAGAGTGGAATGTTGGGGAAGGGTTGTAGATACATTTGTGGAGGTAAGTTGGGTAGGAGAGGTTGCTTTTGCAGACAGACAAGACAGATACGACAGCAGATGGTGCAGTGTATGACACATGAGGGGGTAAACATCTTGGATGGGGAGGGTGGTTGGGAATCAGAGGCCCATGAGCCCCCAGATGGAAACAGTGGGATTGAGGTTCCCCACCCATGGGCATTCACCACTGCCCCTTCATGGCCCCGAAGGTGGCTGTGCTGGGGGCTGGACAACAGAGGTAGTCTACTCCTTGAGGTGTGCCAATCTGCCCTCGATCTGGCTCAGGCGAACATCCAAGTCTGTCTGGATTACCCTGCACACCATACCTCAGAACTTCTTGTGGGTGACAGGTTCCTCTTCATGTCCATGCCCAGTGGGGAATGGGCCCCATCCCCTGAGGTGGATTTACCTAAGGGTGGTGCAGGACCAGCAGATGAGGCAGTTCCTGGTTGGGTCCCAGACATGCTGGGGCCCAGTGCCACAGCTAGATGAGGTGGGACAGGCACATCTGCTGGGATCTGCCTTTCCAAATGTGCTATGGTGTTGAAGTTTTTCAAAATGTATTTGTTAGTCATAAACAAAACATTTCAATATTAGTTATAACATGCATGGGTGTTCCCATTAACCCAAAAACAATAGAAGTGAAACAACTGCATAGCAAACAGAACACATGCATAAATGGAGTAACAGCAAGCATTGTAACAGCATGCCAGTTATATTTATGACAACAAGCCACCAACAATGGTATCTGAACAAGGTATGTTAATATGCAACAAATTAAATATATGAACAATAATAGAAGACAAGTCCCAACATTAGGTTTGAGAATAACATACCCATAGTATATGAATAATAATTACTAATGCAGATAAGGGGTGGGGGAGAGAAAAAAAGTTCATTAACAACTGCATAGGCTTATATTTTTCACAACTGTACTGCTCAATACTCTACAAGTCTGCCCTCACATTACAGCTACCTATGGCCCATAGCTTCTGTAGCATATACATAACTGTTAAACTGTCAACCTGGAATGGTATGGGGAAAACTGTGACAACTCTGGGTACATGACTAGAGGGGCTCATACATGTCATGGTTACATAGATGGCAAAGAAGGTATACCCTGCACTGATGTTGTGGGAGTGTGCTACTGGCATACTTCACCTGGATTCATATGTGTGTCCAAGGTTATTGGCAGCAGTGACCACTAGCCATGACAGCATGACACTTGAGTGACATATACCGGAAAGAGTGCATGGTGTATGTATGTATCCTGCTGTTATTTGCAGGCATGGGGTTGGACAGTGGAACAGTTGTACATGGTTTATTAATATACCCTTCATACAGCTACTACAAACATTTCTTTACCCGTAAGACCTGTGGAGAACATATCTGTTAACACTACCTGACTGCTTCTACAAATATTCAAGATTACTTGAGTGTAAATATTTATACATTGTAGTACCACTCCCTGTATTCAAACTATGGTCTGGGTGTGCAAAAATGAATGACAGAGCTATTTATCATCACACTGAGCGATTGGGGAACTGCTGTCTTGTGCTTGACTGAATTCTGCCTAATATTCTCTTGAGTAGACAGTCTGACCTTGTAATCTAAGTGTAGTGTCGCCAAAGACTGAGGTAACAGTTGAACATACATGCCTGAGATTCATGCATGGCAGATACTTAGTGTACTGTGTCCTTCTTCTTCATCTTTCGGCTTTTCCCGGTTAGGGGTTGCCACAGCGGATCACCTTGTCCGCACATTGAATGGCAGTGGAGTTTTATGGTGTCGAGTTGCCAGCCCGGCGCCCAACCTTCCACAGAAGGCACACTCACACGCACACCTAGGGCCAATTTAGAGTGTCCAATCCACCTGCAGCATGTCTTTGGGATGTGGGAGGAAACCGAGACCAGAGGAAACCCACGCGACCACAGGGAGGACATGCAGACTCCGCACAGAAGGCACCCGAGCCGAGGATTGAACCGGAGAACCTCTTGCTGTGAGGCGGCAATGCTAACCACTGCACCACCGTGGCCGCCCACTTAGTGTACTGTGTCCTAATCCTTTGAAATAATAAGATCCAAAATGCAAAGGTTAACACAAGGTAATGCTGCAGGGGACACACTATAATACATTACACATTACTATTTAAGGTTGATATCTTAGTGCAGGACATATTTATATCTTGTTTTAAAGCTCCAAAATCTACAGTTTTGCATTACAGCTGGTTATCACAACAACCTCAGTCAATGCATGCTGTCAAAGCCATATTTGCTGTGAAGCACCTGCACACATTTCTATTTCTTCAACAATATACCAACACAACAGTTTGTGGTATAAATCTTTATTTGAGTAACATGGCACAGTGCTTTATTCCAGTTCAGATTCTACATTCAGTAGTACCTCATATCGAGTAGATCAATATTGGTTTGACAAACTTTATTTATTCAGTACACTCAGAACACACTATATCTATTGTCAGTAAACAATGTACTCCTTCTTATTTATTGCACTATATACTGCAAGATAGATCTGTACTCACCACACTCTCGGTGCAGCCTTGCCAGTCTGTCCGCATGGGCCCCCACATTGCTAGCTCTCACCTCTGCAGCTGTAGGGGGAAAAAACAACCATTATGCATACCTGTCTATCACATACTCAGACTAGAATTTAGCACAGCTATGGGTGAAATACTTACAAAAGGCATTGCTGTCTTGAGCATCTTGGATCCATTGGGCCAAGAGCTCCCCCTTCCTCTGCTTTTGGTCAGCATAGTGGTATCATACCTGCTCACCAGTTTGGGGGACTCCAGTGGCACTGGTGAGGTCATGTGCCAGATGGTACCATGCCTCAGATTTGTATTGGGAGTCCTTACTGGCCCTGCGCTCCCTCTCCAACTCCAGCTCCTGCAGTGATCAAACTGCAACAGGTTATGGCTGTATTCCTACCTGTGCTGTTTAAATAACACCATATTCCCACCCTTTGCCATCATTGGACCTTTTTTGAAAATGCTGAGCACAGCTTCGTGGTGCGCAAACCTGCTAAGCTGAGTTGACCAGTGATTAAAGGGTCAGATGCTGAGCAGTGCTTAGCGGTCCACAAATCCACTTAGCTGGGCTGAATACTGCTTAGAATTATATTTCTTGGCAATGCTCAAACCAGCTAAGCACTGCCAAGCATTGCTCAGTTTTCATTTCCAGACAATTAACGAATTGCACGTTAATTACTCCTTACAGACATATTATTAAGTGTACACATTTTACTTTACATGATGTCCCCTATGTGCTTTGATTACATTACTTTGGGGTCTGATTGTACTGTCTGGGACACTTGTGTTTACATGGGGGATTACACATCATATATCCAGTGACACTATTTAATCTCCTAAACTTATGCATTTCACTATGTTATATGTCCCTGTCACTTTAATGTATTGGACACTTGTGTGTAACTGGGGCTTTTATACTTGGGTCTCCACTACAAATGGGCTTCTGTTCAAGTTGGACCACCACAGTTAACATATTCCAATGAATAAAAAAGAAACAATAAACATTTACAATATTTCTGTATCACATGTAAAAAGCTGAACAGTCAGGATTCAAACCTTGTACCTTACACACATGCACTGATGTCCTAACCACACAGCCAGTGCAGATCTGTTGTTAACCTCCTATATATACCTCTTTATTTTCATTTAAGCTTTGCTGAGCACAGTGCTGTGCTGTGCCAACCTGCTCAGCTACACTTAATCTTTACATATAAATGAAAATAAAAATGATTTCATAAAACCATTTTGAATAGATATATCTCAGTATATAACTATCAGCATGTCAGTTGCAGGCCACATACTCTTCATGACAATCCATGGTAATGTAAAACATGTCATTCTATCAACTTTCAAAGTTTGTAAGATCTATATTTAAAAAGTGCCCCTAATTTTGGCCCTTTCTCCCACTTTTCTTTAATGGCTTTGTCCAGATTTGTTGCTTTAACAGGTTGAGAGGTATGACTGCACTTATCTCTCTCTCTCTCTATATATATATATATATATATATATATATATACATATGTGTGTGTGTTCCACAGAGTTTTTTCCCTAATGTTAAATGACCATAATACATGGTATCTTTACAAAAGCATGAATACATTTCATAGCTCATATGGTGTAGTGGTACCTTAATGTGACTGTAGTGTACAGAGTCCTGGGTTCAAGACCTGCCACTGCTGGTTATTTTGTTGCTGGCAGAACAGGGCAAATTGAGACAGAGTGATTAAAGCAGTTTTAAGCAGGTTTGCATGATGCTAAGCGATGCTAAGAGATGCTTAAGTACCCTTAGCTTCACTTAGCAGTGCTTTTTCCCGCTTAAACCTGCGCTAATGCTAAAAAAAAAAAAAGAAAAAAGGAGTGATAGGAAAGTAGTGAAATGGGGAAAAGCAGGGAGAAAAAACATTATGACAGGCAGCTAGGGATGTGCAGGATGGGTGTAGGAAAGTACCATCGTTCTCCATTTCTTCTACAGCAACATCTGTGCATATTGTGAACAGTTTGAAATTTGGATCCTCACATCCCACAGGAAGGGATGTGGGTGACATAACTTGGTTGATTAGTAGCTGGGATGATTGACTGATAACAAAGTACATGGGGGCAAAATGGAGAGCTATGTATGGGGGATGAGATTTTTTTTTGTGGGTACAGATTGACTTTTTTTTAAGGTGAGAGTGGGATGCTGGGGAAGGGTTGTAGGTATGTTTGGGGAGGTAGGCTGGGTAGGTGAGGTTGCTTTTGCAAACAGACAAGACAGCAGACAGGGGTAGTCTATGACACATGAGGGGGGTAAACACCTTCGACAGGGAGGGTGGTTGGGAATCAGAGGACCAAGTGCTCCTGGATGGAAACAGTGGGAGTGAGGTCCCCACCCATGGGCAGTCACCACTGCCCCTTCACGACCGAGGAGATGGCTGTACTGGGGGCTGGATGCCGGGGCCAGCAGGCTCTTCAAGGTGTGCCAGTCTGCCCTTGATCTGGCTCAGGCATACATCCAAGTCATGCTGGATCACCTGTGCACCAAATGTGGAAACTGATGTCAGGTGACCAGGACCTCTTTGGCCCGCACCCAGATGGGGGATGAGCCCCATCCCTGAGGTAGTTCCACCCTCGGGTGGTGCAGAACCAGAGGAGAAGGCAGCTCAACATTGGGTCCCATACATGTTGGGACCCATTGACATGGCCAGATGAGGCGGGACAGGTGGATCCACCGGGATCTGCCTACCCAAAGTGGCTATGGTGTTGAGGTTCGACAAAGTGTATTGCTTAGTCATAAACAACACATTTCAACATTAATTATAACACCATGCATGGGTGTTCCCATTAACACAGAATAATAGAATTGAAACATTTCATAGCAAACAGAACACATGCATAAATGGAACAACAGTCATTATTGGACCAGCATGCCAGTAACAGGTGCGGCAACAGGCCAACAAGAGTAGAATTTCAACAAGGTATGTTAGTATGCAACCACTGAAATATAGGAACAATAATAGGACACGTCCCAACATTAAGTTTTGAGAACAACATACCCGTAGTATATGAATAATATATTTTGATGCAGATAAGGGGTGGTGGGAGACAAAAACAGTCTATTAACAAGTGTATAGGCTATAATTTTTATAACCGTACTGCTCAGTAATCTACTGGTCTGCACTCACTTTACATCTACCAGTCTCCTATAGCTTTTGTAGCATATACACACCTGTTAATCTGTTAACCTGGAATGCTATGGGGCAAACTGTGAGAACTGTAGGTACATGAGTAGAGGGGACTCCTACATGTCAGCGTGGCGTATATGAATAACAAGGTGTACCCTCCACTGATGTTGCGTGAGTGTGCTACTGGCATACTTCAACTGAATTATATCTGTGTGCACGGTTATTGGCAACAGTGATCAGTAGCCATGACAGCATGACAGTTGAGAGACATGTATCGGGAACAGGCACTGGTGTATATAGCTATCCTGTTGTCATTTGTAGGCATGGTGTTGAAGACTGGAACATTTGTATACAGTTTCTTACTATACCCTTCATGCAGCTATTACAAACATTTCATTACCTGTAAGCCTTGTGGAGGAAATAACTGTTAAAACTACCTAAATGTTTCCAGAAATAGTCAAGATTAGTTGTGTGTAACATAACTCTCAACCTCTTAGCTCAAGAAATCTGGACAAAGCCTAAGATAATGAGGGTACAAAGGCCCATAAATAGGGACAGATTTTAAATATTGCTCTTATGAATTTAGAAAATTGATAGAATAACAGGTTTTGTGTTAACATACATTTTCTTAAAGCTATAAAGTCTGCAACTGAAATGCATGCCATTATTTAGTGACATTAATCCTCAATGAGTTGCCAGAAAAGTACAGATTTTATGATAAACAAACTAAAAATATCAAGCAAAATTCTGGACAGTCTGCAAAAATCTGGAGAGTTGAGAGGCATGGCGTATAAGCACGTCTAAGTGGCATTCCCTGGATTCAAACCATGGTGTGTGTGTGTGTGTGTGTGTGTGTGTGTGTGTGTGTGTGTGTGTGTGTGTGTGTGTGTGTGTGTGTGTGTGTGTGTGTGTGTGTGTGTGTGTGTGTGTGTGCAAACATAAACCAACATGTCTATTTCTTATCACATATTTACAGTCTCATACTTGCCTGCATCAGCATACCTACATTCAGGAATACATATAGCTGAAATGCAAAGGTTAACAGAAGACAATGCTGCAGGGAACACACTTTAAATCATTACACATTACTATTCAAGGCTCAGATCTTGCTACAGTACATATATCAAATTCAGTATATCTTGTTTTACAGCTCCACAATCTACAGTTTACCATCACAGGTTATTATCTAAGGAACCTCAGTGGAATCATGCTGTCATAGCCATATTTGTTGTGAAGCAACTGTACACTTGTATTTCCTGAACAACAGACCAGAATAAACACAACCCCCAGTCCTCCTCCTATATTTGAACATAAACCCATCTCAACCTCCTACATAAAAAAATACTCTCTAAACTAAAACCATGCTCCAATGCCGTTGACAATATCCCATCTCTCTTCCTAAAAATTGCCACAGATGGAATCACTCTCCCCATTAGCATCCTGATCAATAGATCCATACAGGAATCTTATGTGCCCAAACTGTGGCATGCAACCTTTATTCTACCTCTCCATAAAGGAGGCAAAAACAATAGTATCTCTAGCTACCGCCCCATAGCTATCCTCTCCCCAATCTCAACACCTCTGGAAAAATGCATCCACCTTCAGCTTATGCCTTTCCTAACCAAACGCCAACTAATCACACCAGCCCAACACAGTTTCTGACCTGGCCATAGTACTATCACTGCCCTTCTCTCCTTCTTAGATACAATAAATCTTTCCCATGATTCTGGAAAAATAGTATCTACAGTTCTAGTAGATCTGCCCAAGGCATTCGATACCGTTTCCCACACCCATCTCTTGAACCATCTTTCTAACCTTAATCTCTCTCAGAATACCTTATCCTGGTTCTCTGGTTACCTCTGTGACAGATCTCAAGCTGTGAAATGGGGAAAAGGCACAGCAACCTTCCTTCCTACCCCCACTGGAGTACCCCAGGGATCCATACTCGGTCCAATGCTGTTTAACATCTTTATCAATGATTTCCACACAGCCATACCCAACACCAAAACAGTACAATATGCAGATGACTCAACTTTAGTCTGCTCCGCTGCTAATCTCCCTGAGCTCCAAACAATGACTTAAACTGCCTTCTCTATCACCGAGAACTGGATGCTTGAAAACCACCTCTCTCTAAATGCCAACAAATCTAAAATACTACTATTCTCTCCTTCAAAATCCTTCCCTCTTGATAAAAACTCATTCCAAATTATTACCCATAGCAACTCTGTTATAGAGGTTGTTCCCTTCGCTAAACTACTTGGGGTAACTATAGCTGAACACATAAAATTTGATACTCACATCCAGCAAAACATTAAGAAAACACATGTAAAACTTGGCATGCTATACAGAAACATCCACTTTCTCTCTCCTTCCACAAGACAAACTCACATCACTAACATTCTACTCCCCTCACTAATGTATGGCGCTCCTCTACTAACAAACATATCTTTATCTCTCTCCTCCAAACTGGAATTCTGTTATAATAAAATTTCTAAATCTGTCACCAAAGCCAAATACTCCTCCCATCATTACACTGCCCTTCACTTGTTAAATTGATTTGAACTCACCAGCTATCTAGACTATCTCCAAATTACTACAGCCCACAGACTAATATTTCAACCTACTAAATGCCCCGCATTACCCAACATCCTACAACCATACACCCCACATAGAACTCTAAGATCCACTCACCAAAACCTAATCACTGTCTGCAAACCCAACCGCCCTGCTGGTCAGCTTCTATTATCCTTTTCCTTAGCCAAAAAATGGAATTATCTTCCTTCCTCACTGAGGACTTGTGAAAGCTTTGATAACTTTAAAACTCAGCTACATTCCTACCTTTCCTCTAATTGGAAATGCAACTGCACTCTCCCCACCTAGCCTACTAATCACCCTACTCCATCCTGAATTATTAAACTCCTGACTAACTCTGAATGCAAGCTAATCTAACATAAATGTGCATATTGTAAATAGCTCATTCCTCCTTTTCTTTCTATTTCTACTAAGTCATTACTCTCTCTTTCAATGAAGTCACTACTGTCATCTTAAATATTTAAATGCTATGTAACCAAAGAATTATTCCTGTTCTCTAACATGAAATATAATTGTAATTGTAAATGTGTTTACTTTATTATGATTGCATCTGTAACTTAACTATGTAATGCGGAGCTTTTCTCCCCAGGCCTCCACTGAAAATGGGCTCCCCAAGCCCAGTGGACCTCCTCAGTCATCAAACTGGAAATAAATAAATAAATAAAATAAATAATATATTTTATTATGGGCAACATGACACAGTGGTTTATTAAATTCCAAATTCTAAATTCATTTGTACTGCATATCCTGTAGACGATGATTGAATCTCATGTAATACTTTCAAAGTAGCAATCCCAGTGTACTTTCTTTCCATACTCATTCCTACACAGTATTAGTATAGTATTGGCTTTCTTTCATCACTTGTAGCTTGCATGCTGCCTTCCTCTGTATTAGACAGTACCTGGTATTACTCAGTTGTATCACTCTTGGTCTGAGAACACAATTTATTCAGTACACTTTGAACACACTATACCTAATGGGAGTAGACAATTACACTTTCCTATTTATTGTACTATATACTGCATGTTAGGTCTGTACACACCACACTATTGGTGCATCCTCACGAGGTGTCCAGCATAGGCCTCTGTGTTATGAGCCCTCTCCTCTGCAGCTGTGGGGGGCACTATTATGTATACCTGTCTATCAGACATTCATCATACAATTTAATAAAGCAACATGTGAAATACTTACAAACTTCTGGGGCATGCTGGTCTCAAGCATCTTAGAACCACTGGGCCAAGAATGCCCCCTTTCTCCTCTTCAGGTTGTCATAATGATGATGATGCACCTACTTACCAGTTTGGGGGATTCCTGTGGCTCTGATGAGGTCTCGTGCCAGACGGTCCCAGGACTCACATTTGTATTGGGAGCCCTGGTACTGGCCCTGCAGCAGTCTGTCATTATGGGTCTTAACCATGAGCCCAGCCATGACCCTGGACTCAAGGATGACCCAGCGGTGCACCTGAAAGTGCGCTCCCTCAACTACTCCAGACATAGCTCTTGCAGTGTCCCACACGACATGGTAACTGATTCCAAACAAAAATCCAATTGAACAGCAGCAATGAAGAACCAGGACGTAGAGCCAGTATCTCACTTTATTAATGTCACAATGCTAAAACCAGTTACTAAAATCAGTTAAACACTTTCATCCTGTTGATTTAGGACTTCATCAGAACTAACATCATTTCCTGTTAATTGTCTTTAAATAACATCCTTCTACCACCACCACCAATTGTATTCTGTTGAATTTGCATAATAAATTGTGCCTTAAAAATACAATGTCCCTTAAAAATAGATTGTGCCTGAAGAAAAAAATATATAAATAAATATGTGCATCTGTAACCAACCTACAGTTGTCACAATATTTTCACTGTATGAACAAATGTAACAAATATACTTAAAATATAAATAAAAAGCAGACTGTAGGTGAAAGTTAAAATTAAAATTAAAATTAGAATAATAAAATACACAAACTTAAGTGACCTAGTGTCACTTCTAACCATTATACTCCTTAAGTTTCAAAACACAATTTATATTACAGTGGTCATTTAGACCTGAAAAATTTAAAGCATTCAGACGTAGCTGCCACTTTAGCTCACAAACGTCCAGGTGTTCAGGTAAAATCCTACCCTGAGCATCTGGTATGATTTGTTGAATTACAGAAAACCCAAATCTATGCTTGCATGGTCGGTGATATGATTGTATAATGCATTAGTGCTTTTGCATTTCTTGATGTCCAACATGTGCTCATAAATTCTTTCACGGAATCTTCTAGAGGTCTTACCTATATAAGATGTGGGACACCCCAGACATTTTGCCATATAAACTATGTTTTTTGATTGACAGTCGAAATGCCCATTCAGGGAAATTTTAAGTTGTTTGACTGTAATTTCCTTTCCTGTTGGCAAGCTGTTAGGACATTGTTTACATGCCACACACTTAAAGTTATCTATAGGTCTATTGCAGACATTTTTGTCTTTGTTTTTCTCAAGAATGTCCTTAAAGGATAGATCTTTTTTGAATATCACCTTTGGAGTCCTGCCTAATAGTTTAATAATAGGTTTCTGAAATGACAGGAGCTCCCAGTTTTTATCGATAGTATGAACTATTCGGGCACTATCCCTATTATATGTGGTGATAAATCCAAAACTCCCATTGTGGAAGTCTATATTCACTTCTTTGGTGTCCTTCAAAAATTTTATAGTGTTTACATTATGTAGGTCATAACTGAGAACTGGTCGGTAAATTCCTTTAGATCTTTTTTGAACTACTTCATTCCATATATGGACCAGGAACTCAATTGGATAACCCCTGTTTTTAAACATGTCCAACATCATTTCCACTTCTTCAAGAAATTCTGTATCATCAGTGACCATACGAGCTGCCCTTACCATTTGTCCCTTAACTACAGTTCTCTTTTGGTAGTGGGGGTGACAGCTGCTAAATTCTAAATAAGACTTAGAAAGTATTTGATGGATGCTTTGTGTAATTTTACAGAATAATACATTCCGCATCTTTTGAAGTCATGTACTGAGTGACGAAAAATGCTTGTGAGTGTTTGTCAGCATTTTATGGTCTTACTTTACTGTGTTAAGAAAACACACGACCAGCCAGTGATTCACCAGTATCTTGCTTTCCTTTATTTCAACGATCTGGTACCTCAGCAATTCGCCTTTAAGGATCACTTTACTGTGTTGCCTGCTATTAAATGTATTTTGAGCTGTCCGGAATCTCCTGGCCTATTTTCTTTGGAGCATTTCAAAAGTGCCATATGACAGTCTGACAGTGCAGGGGGCATGTTATGGATCTGCGACACACCCCCTGCACTCATTCAGTGTTCATGTCCGCACATCTGTCTCAGTAGCATGCATTCATTAATATGAAAAGCGTGCTGCTGAGAAGGGGATGCAGACACGAACACCATTCACTCCGTGTAGGAATACCACTATTCCTACATGGAGTTTATTGAATCCTGGGGAAAATGAAAACTTAAAACAGTCTGCTTTTTGTGCCTTTTAGTTTGATTTTGCTTGCCTGTCATCCCTTTGTCCTTGGTGAACCAGATAGTTGTATAGTCACTATTCCCTGGATCATGTTTTCTTTTATGTCTCAGATGCTTTCTTGCTTGCTAAGCACTATGCCTATTAATTTAGCTTTCCTTGTACCAACTTGGCCTAACATTATGTATCCTTCTTGGTCTATTACCTCCAGTTTTTCATTCTCTTTTCCCCTGATTTGTATATATAAACGCAACACATTACTTTTGGAAGATTAAAATCCTTCATAATAGCAAATTTTTTTCCTGACCAGAAACTATACTCATCTCTTTATACAGTCATCTTCTTCTCACTCAGCATACAAAACTTTTTTGGGCACCTTCCACGTACTCTACTATACAGCTCAAGGAAAGCAGTATAAACTAAATGGCTAGGACAACAAAACCTCAGAACTTTCTTGCAAAGTCCACTCTTCCCTGCAGATTTCAAGTGATTGACTGTTAGCAAGCACATGTCCAGTGCTGGGCAGGTCAGTTCCCAGTTAAGGAATACTTTACAATGCATCATTTTTTTTTGAGGAGAAAGGTTTTCCTTTTCTATCAGAAATTTATGTTAGAAGCTAGAACTGATGTTTTTAGTGATCAACACTAACATCTTACATCAAATCTTACATTTTTGCTTGTGGTTCCATGTGCAAAATGCCTTTCAAATAACTAATTTTTGTGAGATGTTTTACTTTTCTATTAAAAATTGTGTTTAGGGTCTAGTATTTATGGTTTTGCTGGATTTTATTAAAAATTTTACCTCAGAACTTATTTTTCCAGTCAGGTTGTTTCATCTCAGTGTTGTAAGCTCCACTTCTCACTTGAAGACACTTTATTAGTAGACAGATGGTCTTTGTTCCTTTGGGGATTCCTTTTTATTTTATCAGTTTCTTTTTCTTTTCTTTTTTTGTCAGAAAAATTGTTACTTTTCTGACAAAGGGTGTTTGTGTCTGGGACTAGTGTGCTTGGTGGATGTTACTCAATGCTTTTATCTTAAAGCTTAACTTTTCTGTCAAGAAGTAGGACCAACTCTTCAAGGCTGTGCTAGTCATTTGGCAAACTCCTTTGATAACATGGACATGGACCTAAGTCCTGGTAACTTGATTGTTCCCTCCCTGAGCAGCAAGAAAAGTTATCAGCTAGGCCTTGGTCCTGACTTCAGCTTCCTCTATATCTCAGCTGCTGATAGCTGACACCATTGTGACCATCTTGTGCTCCTCTGACCCAACATCACTTTCTCTTAGTCCCTCTGTTGCTGCTTCTAGGGAAGTTACTAAGGATTGTGAATTAGGCATATCCTGTGTGGCTGTTCATCTGCCCTTTTCACAAAGGGAGTCACTCTTGCTGATACCAGGAATGGGACCAAGTAATGCTCCTTCACTAAGATAACTCTTCTTTTTCTTGTAAGTCTCCCAGAGAATGGAAACTTAAATCTAGACATTTATCTTTGTCTAAAGCAGATAAACATAATTGGCTGTATTTTGATAAGGGTTTATTTAGTTCTATTTCATCCTTAAATGTTGAGTCTTCCCTTATTTAAAAAAGAAAAAAGATTTTTCCCTCTCTCCGATTCTGATTCCTAAACTGAAGGACAGGATTTAGACTTATTTTGTGTTTCTCAAGTTCCCACTCTGCAAAATGGGGAATCTGACTGAGGAAAGATATTCTTCAGACCCCCTGGAAGAGTTGTCTTTTCCTGATACCACTGGCAGAATGATGGACTTGTTTTAGTGGGAACAAAAAGAAATAAAACAAAAAACAACCACTAAAAGAAAAAATTAATAATTCAATAAAATTTCAGTAAGAACTTCGGTCTTCGAAAGAGACTTCATCAGACTGAAAGAACTCTACACACAGCTTTTATAACAAACTCATCCCATGATCAAGCCTATAACTTATGTTTCTAACATTTCCTTTTCAATTATAGTTTAAAATTCTTAGTCATTTAGGCCTTGATAATTGTAAGCATCTGCTTTGACTTGCCAACAGTACTCTTTCCAGTCTAAAAGGTCTTCAGTATCAAATCTGGTCTCAAAATTCATAACACAGTCAATGATTGTGAATAAAACCTTTTTTCCATTTGCCCTTGCTGAGTCTAATTATGGTAGCTTCCAAAAAAACAATTATTAGAAAATGTAAATCAAAGTCTAAACCAACTGGAATTGGGATCTTTGGAAAGGGTACGAGCAAATTAGATAGGAAAAAATGGGAATTATGGGAACAACATATACAGGGGAGGAGTGAAGTTTAAAAGAAGGCAGGATTTGAATGAGCTATGTAAGGTTTGACTGACAATGATTGGGTAGAGTATAAATGATGTATAATGTTTGCCACTAAAATTATATCAATATGGTTTGTGATGTGAAATGCTTACAGCTGAGATTATGTCAGTGTGATTTGTTTTCATTTATATAAATGTATGATTGTCTATGTCATAAGTGATAGTTTAAGAAAGATGTTTCTTGGTTAAATAAAAAAAACTGTTTCTATTTCTATCATCTTTAATATCAGTGGCATGCATAAGGCTCTATATCCTAGTCATTCTACCTATATACAATGCTTTACATTGTATACAGAGAACAACATAAAACACATACTTAGAGTTGCAATTAAAAGATCCTAGAATATGGATCTCTAAATTCCTAACACTCATTTTATTGACCTCTACCTTGATATGCTTGCAATAATTTTAATCTTGGCACATACACATACCCGGAGTCTTTTTGTTCATATTTGTGGTAAGATGTTTTAGCCTACCTTGGAACATATCTTTGAAATTCTTACCTCTGCTTCTCATACTTTACCAACTTTCTCAAAAGTGTCTGGAAAGACATTCCCCGGGATTCATGAAGCTTGCGCCAGGCGCATGCATAGCATAGGCGTTATAACGCCAAATATGGCCGTTGAGCGATTCAGGTACGATCCAATTCCACGTGCACTACCGACGTTCGCCAGAACTGCGCAGCCCCTGGCGTAGGTATGCTAATCACCCCATGTGCAGTGTCGCACCATGCAAATGAAGGCATATAGCGATTCATGAAGTGGTGCAGGCGTAGTGTAAGCCCACGGAAATGTAAACCAAAAAACACGGTTTACATTTTCCCAAACAGAACATCGGAGCTATGGAAGAGGGCCAGACCCAGGTATCACAACGTTAACATATGCCAATGGCGAAATACACAGCCAATGGCATAAGAAAAGATGCACAACACGTAAATAACAACATTTAATGTCATGTCCACAGTAACACACAGCACAACCGCAGGGCATGTGTGCGGAAGCTGTAACATAAAGAAATAATATAAAAATATCATAAAATCGCAACATAATAGAAATCAGGTTTACAGCATAATACACAATGGTAGGCATGGAACACCACAACCAAGGTGCAAGGGTTGCTAAGGGCTTGCGATAGTGTTTGGCGCGGTAACTATGAATTAGTAGTCAATGCCATGCAAATGAGGCAGATAATACTGAATCGCAAATGTCCCACCGTATGAAGGTTGTACCATACAGCGCAGCGGTATAACACCGAGGAGTGGCTCAGAGGAGATACATGACATCAGCAGAGGGGTGTGCCACCATAGCAGTAAGCACATTGGAGCATTGCAAATCTGGCCTGTCCGTTGCTAAGCAAAGCTGCAGGACAGGGGTGGGGAGGAATCATTTAGCTGAGAGCACACATGGTGCCCAAAAGCGCATGTGTATGAGGATGAAAACGTGCCTGAAACCCAGTAATCGGATGCACGCGCCGCAAACAATAGCAGAAACAGGAAGGTCAGGGGAAGAAAAGAAGGAAATGCGGAAGTAGGGTAATTGGAGTACTAATGAGCAATCAACACCAATCAACCCACGAAGGCCAATCGATGGCAGCTGACAAGTCTGCTTGCAGAAACCTGCAAAACAGGATAGGGGAGGCATTTGAATGCAAAGAAAGGAGGGGAGGTATTGGATTGCAAAGATAGGAGACCTGACACAGCAGAGCAAAGCAAACCGACAGCAGACCGGCAGTAGCACACATAACGCAAGATACGCCAGGTCCAGGAAAGTACAAATGAAAGTAGGCTGCAGGATGCACGCCAGAAAATGGTAGGTGCAACGTGCAGAAATGTAAAGGGAAGGTCAAGAGGTAATCCACGGCAGGCAAATGTAATTCAACACCAAAGGCACCACAATAGTAGTTCCGGCAGTAAAACACATAAGATAACCTGTAGCTATGATCGTACATACACACCCTATGACATCATCGGTGTTCACAGCACAATAGTATAAAGTGTGAAAGCACCCAACACACACCTGTGTATTCCCAAACACTGCACCATAGGTGTAAACACTCAGGGAACTTTTAAAATGTACATGTTGGGAGCTGCCATAGCTGTGATTCATCAGCATGTGTTAGAGACTGACGGTGTTGTGGAGGATGATGCCGACAACCACCGCAGGCCTCGGAGGAGAAGGAGAGTGTTCAGACCAAGGGTAACCTACCAGGGGCTACATGACCTAGAGACAGTAGAGCGTTACAGGGTGGACAGGGACATCTTACAGCAAATAGCGGAGCTGTGCCGGCCACGCCTGAGAACCAGAAACAACAGAGGGGAACCCATCCCAGTGGACACGAAGGTATGTGTAAGCCTGCGAATACTGGCCACAGGTACCTTTCAAAGGCCAACTAGAGATATAATGGGTATCTCACAGGCATCAGCATCCAGGGTACTACACCAGTTCCTGGATGCCATGTTACCACATGCCAATGATCAGATATACTTCCCCAGAACTCAGGAGGAGTTGGCCAGCAATATGCGCCACTTCCACCATGTGGCACAATACCCGGAGGTACTGGGTGCGATAGACTGCACGCACATACAAATCAAGCCACCACCCGGTGAGCAGGGTAGGCGCTACATAAACCGCAAGGGATTCCACTCCATCAACTGCCAGGTCGTGTGCAATGCCCAGGGCATTATCATGGATGTGTGTGCTGGCAGCCCTGGAAGCTACCATGACTCCCATATCTGGCATGCCTCACAGCTGTATCAGGTATTTGTCAGGGGGGACATCCCACATGGCCATCTCGTGGGGGATGCTGGCTATGCACTGGAGCCGTGGATGATGACTCCCATCAGAAATGCACACACACCCATACAAGAACGCCATAATGAGGCACATGCACAAACCAGAATCATCATAGAGCGTGTGTTCGGGATGCTCAAATCACGGTTCCGGTCCTTGGATACATCTGGTGGAGCCTTGCAGTACTCTCCAGGCACATGTGCCCACATCGTCATAGTATGTGCCATGCTACATAATATGATCCTGCGGAAGCAGCTGCAGCAGGGACAAAATGGTGAAGGCCCTCATAGCCCACCACAATTGCCAAGGCCATTACAGGCACAGAGGGATAAATATGTACACATATGCATATATATAATACAGATAGAAAGGGCAATAGAGGGATATATGGTGATATAGATGGATTCAGTGATATCTGCAAATATAATAGATTGTTCAACGACATTCATAACATCTTGGAGGTACAAATAAATAGGATACCACCAACCATGGAATGTGTAACATACCGACATGCGTAACCACGATTCTGAAAGACAGATAGAACACAGTACCAGAACAGTACATCCGCGAGTAATAGTATGATGATATGAAGGGACAGTTAGTCACCGCTGCCAGTGTCGCGGTCCACGTAGGTACAGTGTTCAACTGTGTCTGTGAGTGCTGTAGTCTGTGTAAGTGTGCGTTGAGGGTGCTGTGTGCATCTCTGTGTGACTGTAATGTGTGTGTGTGTCCGCAACATGTGTTTGTTAGTGCCAAGTCAGAGGCAGATCAGTACGGTAGGTGTGGGTATAGGTAGCCGTAGGCATACGGTTACTACCTGTCCCACAGTAGGAGGGACAGCCCCACCCTGGGCAGGTGTGTCCTGACATAAAACAGTACAAAGGGCAAATGTCCGAGATGGTAGGACATAAATATGTCCCATATATAATGTAACAGTCATATTTAATAGTTATGCCTGTATGTAAGAAACGTAAATGTTACATGCAATATGATAAGTAGCCAAAGTCACACAACAATAGGTATGTAGTGAGGATAAAAGTATGTGCTAACCTGTGTACTGACCGTGGCTACGTGTTGGCCTGTAAACACCGCTTTGTGTCCTGCAAGTGTCCAACAATGACCATATGAAAAGGTGGCAACCCATGGCAAACAGACTCTTTTAACAACACAACCACAATGACTGCAAATATCCTGGACAGAAATACAAGGGATAGCTGTCACTTACACATATCCCTTGATATATCGCTGCAATTATGGAGGTATACAAGTAGCAAGCTCACCTGCAGATGATATAGAAACCAATTAACAATGGCCCAACGTACAATCCCGTAACATAAGTCTACTAACTGTTAGCTCTCTAATTAGGGACAGAGCCCACACACATATATACGGATTATGTAGAAATGCAAGGCCCACAAACCTGTATATGTTACGTACACCCACCGACATACCCCACACTAGAAACTAAAGCAATACAGACTGTAATAGCAGCACAAACATCCAGTCAGTCAATTACATCTGCAGAACCCTCAACATACCGTGTGAGAGACACAATTAAAGGTCATGCAAAATTGCAGGCATTGTATAATGGAACAAACAGCCATGTTACAGGTTTTGTTTGCAATACTCCGTTATCAGACGTTGGGATGACAGGTACACCCACATGTTGAACCAAATACTCTACCTGTCACACACAATCCACGGGGGACATGAATCCAAACTATACTTGTCTCCATGCATAGCAGTTGCAGTTACACATAACAAAACACAATACAGACCATCTCCCCGAAGGTAGGGCAAATAGGCAACGCCCAAGTGGAGAATCCAATTATACCCCACTGTCGCCGCGTAATTGGCGAATGGAGTAGCTGCACAGCTGATATGCAAGTAATTAGTCACTCAGGAACACCAATTGGCGGGATGAATCCACATGTTACAGGTATCGACGTATATAAGGATGACTTGCCAGACATTCAAACCATATGCTCATACCGAATACCAGTTGAAACACTCTGAGAGAGATAGAAACGAAACGCCGTAACGACAACAAGGTATGTAGAACGCCCGATATGTAAGGTTATGTATAGCATGATCTGTATTTATTAGTTTTACTGTATGTATAGCCTGGTTTGCATTAATTAAATGTGTCCGCAATGCATAAAGTGGGGAAAGGTATTTATGTAGTGATGTCTTGCTAAGCATAGTAACGCTTGTAGAAACTGTGCGTCCAACAGTGGGACACAAGGTACACAGCACAGACACCACAAGGGATGCTACATGAGGGCGTTAAACAGAACAATTCCATACAACCCGCCGTCAGTAGTAGGGTATGTCCAGCAAGGACGTGCCATAGCAGGGGTAGTATAAGTTGATATACTGTCACAACACGCATGTGTATGGGCATATAACGTTAATGACATATGTAAGGTGGTCCCGCTGTGCAAGTATGCTTTGCATTACGGGATACTATGTGAAATATGTGTAATGTATAGTATTATAGGTAGATATGACAGATATTCTACACAGCATAACAGGCATATCATGCATACCACAGGTATCGTCTATTGGTATGTACAATAACAGGATACATATGGCCTGTAGGTATGGGGCATAGTAATAGCATGATAGCTAATCTAAATGGAAGGGTTACCAAGTAACCATGCACAAAGGACATGTAATAGCTTCACAGGTGCATAGTGGGGTACTATGCAGTCTGGCAAGTCCATGTGTAAGCACAACTACAGTGTTCACACTAGTGGTACCTCTCTAGGGTAGTGTCCTGTGAACAGCAGAGCCAGGTGTCACCTGCACCTCTGCACAGTACAGCCACTGCAGTGATCCCAGGCCTACATGTGTCTCCCAACCACCAAGGGAGGTATCACATGAACAGTGCTACTGAGTGTCCCTGCGTGATGTACATAGGACTTATGTTCCACAGCATGGTGAGTGTCCGGTTTGGGAATGTAACCCACAAGCACATCCCACTCATTGTGGCCTGTGTGCACATATCCATGAGCATGTTGCTCACAGTGGCCTCTGCTTATGTCGCGTATGAGGAGTATATCCATCAATAATGTTGTGGACATGGGCCCTGTCTGATCAGCAGAGGTCACCCCTGAGTATGTAGTATGCAAATGTGTACAGATGTGGTGTCCGTAGTGCAGCCGCATATTTAAACTGTCAGAGCTCAGTAAACGTCATGGCGTGTTAATGTTGTGGCATGTAAAGCTGTAGCTGTTGTGTAAGGTACACCCTAAATGGGGTGGTGTACCCTTGAATGTGTGTAGATGTCTTGAGTTCAGAGGTACAATGGGTGCCTATGTACCAGCTACACACCCAGTACAGATAGGTGTGGCCACGTAGAAGGATATCCACGCCACAGTGGCAATACGGTAACCACAGGAGTGGGTGCGACATATGTGTGTACTGCAAACATGTACAATGTGATATGTATGTAGGGGACTACCATCCATGTGATAGTCAGTGGGTGAATGGTGTAATGCAAAGGTGACGTGCATGCACCTTGTGTCATGCAGCTTGATGCCATGATAGTCATATTATGTATCTGTCACAGCGACACCTGTATGGTTGGAGTCAGTATCAGCTGGTGGAGCAATCATGGCGCTTGGTATGTAGGGGTTTGAAAGCTAGGCAGGGAAAGTCCCCTGTGCTAGCCTGTTCCACAGGGAAGCATATACTGAACATGAAGGGCCCTATGACTGAGGACCATGGTATGCCAAATGTACCTGATATGTAGTAGGTACTATGGTATGCTGGCCTCACTGTGTGTCCTGTCCATGAGCCATATAGCATAACATCCTGAGACACAGGGTACGATGTGCAGGTGGATGTGTATGTTGTCAATACCAGAATGGGCAATGGTGCTGAAAGGCAATGAGAGGACAATGTAGGATGTGTGGACTCCCGTACCATCAGTAACTGCCCTGGTAACTGTATGAAAGGAGTCCACCATGTGTAGGGGCCATGCTCTGGCCCTAACAAGCCCAACCCGGGTGGCAGCAAAGGACGGGAGCCCAACAATGTCTCTGTGAATGACGTCCTTGATGATGTGCCCCATTGCCATGCAGAACAGTCCAGTCAGGTGTGTAGGACTATAATCCCACTCGTGCAATGCGGTGCCACCTGTGTGTAGTGTGATAAATGCTGCTGTGTGCCATTCAAGGGCTACAATGTCTGAAACAAGGCTATTACTGAATATGGTGGCTTAGTGGGGAGACATGTACTTCAGAGGTTGGTGGACATCACAGCCTGGGATGTTGAAAGGTGACATGGGGCCAGTGTCCCAGGACATATAGAGTGTAGGTCAGTACTGTGTAGGTGTGACCACAGGGACACCACAATGTTCATGTATGGATTGCGGCCCTGTAGTGAGTGAGAGGGTGTAATGTCAGCATTGAATCCATCCTCCAGCATGTTGCCAACAACACCTGGGTCTGCAATGTTCCTGAGTGACTGTTGTATGTGACAGCAGATGTGGGTGTTGCCATCGAATACTGACATACCACCATAATGCCTGGTGGTACACCCCGGAATGTGTGGCAGACATGTTTACGTAGCTAGTCTTGGAGTATGTGATGAGGGACCCTGTGGCCCCACCACAGCTGACCAGTGAGCCACCCCACACATGGGAATGTACACCACTGTGCAACAGTCTACACCTGTTGTTGTACATCATATGTCCATGGAACATGACCACCAGAGTGGCGTATGTTATCTGGTGTGTACCATCATGGCTCTGTGTGGAATAGCATGATCCATGCAGTTGTGGACATGCTAATGAAGTGCACTGGGGTATGTGTCAGCATTTGTATGTGCATTGTCCATCTGCACAGGTGTCATGATGTTAACAACCGCTGTCAGCAGACGTCTGTAGTAGGTGTTGTAGTACTCATGTACTGTGTATGCTGTGATGGGTGTGTTGCCGGGATGTGGCTAATAAGGTCGATTAACATATGTTCGGAATCCACCAATGAGGGGATAACCCCAGGTATGTAACACCAGTCACATGGTGGTAGTGTTCATGCCAAGGGTAATGTAGGTTTTGGAGGTGGTGTGTATGGGTTGATCCAGCAGAGTGGAGGGTATGACTCATAGATGTGTTGGTACATGAGTGGCTATCCCAGTGAAGTGTGGGGTAGTGTCAGTCACACATCAGTAGTAGCTGTCTGAGGCCCACTGTCCGCTATACCAACATAGAAGGTATGTTACCCGTGGGGTATGATGTTGACTCTGTCGCTTGTTACAATGTGTATAGCGGTCCCGGACACAGTTAGTTGCATGTGGAGCACCTCTGATGCATTGTGCTAAGTAACTTGCCAGGATGTGTGCAAAACATAGTGGGATATGGGAACCCCTCAGCTGTGGGTGTGCAGGTCCAGGTATGTGCCTGAACGGTATGGTCTGTCTATAACCTGTCATTGCAGGTGTGCTCTGCAGAGCCTAGAGGCAGGTCCCAGTCACTGCAGAGATGTTTGAGTGGTGCATTATAAGGTGTGCCTTGCCTGCGTGCGTCACAGAGGAAGATGCAAGCATTGTGTCACATGACCCCATGTCGTGCCTGCCAGTTACCGCCCTGCCGGTGACAGTTATTGGAAACTGTGCAAGACAGGCAGTATAGAAGCAGCAAGAGCCTTACATGTGAGCTGTACTCCCAGGGCTGACAGGTGCAAGTCATCTGTGCCACAGCATTGTGTTTGACCAGGACAGTCATAGCGGACAGATACCAGATGCCTGTGGAATGACAATAGGAGCATAGGCAACTGTTGAAGTGACACAGTCGGTCATTGTACAGTGGTATCATGTCCGGATGAATGCAAAATGCTCCCCAGGGCTAGGCCCACACCCTCAGGACTATAAGACTGGTGAGCTATTGCATGTCCCTGCACACGTAGTCTGTGAAGTGGCATCACAGGGCAGTCACACTAACATGGAGAATGACAGTCATATCGTACCTGGTGAGGTGTGGCATGGGTGCATAGGTTATGTTGCAGAAGCAGTTACCCGACAGCAAGATGAAAGCGACTAATGCCTTGTGTAGCCTGCTGTGTGGAACTGCAGTGTGACTCCCTACAGAGTCAGCTATGACTGGTGTGTTGTGAATGTTATAACTCACTATTGGCTGTATGTGATGGGCACACATGAGTCTGTGGGCTATAAGCTGGTGATGTTGTCTTCCATGATGGGGGCTACCTCTGGTGCCTACAGTGAGTATGGAGAATTACTACACAAGTTGTCCTCGTAGGTGTGGCCAGTGGTGTAGATCATGTGAGACTATGTGATGGGTGGGGTGTGTTGCGAATGTTACACATCCCCAAATGACTGTCAGGTGCAGTCAGGGTTGGTGACAGCATTACCCCCAGCCATAGCTGTCAACCTCCTGTCCCCAAACTGAGGAACATTAGCCCTCATACTGTGTGACAAATGGGAAAAACGTGGAACACTTACAACTGGCTTACTAACAGCTTCAACTAGGAAGGGCATATGATGGCTAAAATAGGCTGGTCTTACGTATAAAAAAGATATTCCAATGAATTAATATGATTCCCATCTATTTAGCCATGGCTAGCAGGTAAACAATTTACAACAATGAATGTGTGACAGACCTTTCCAATGTGGAACCTTGAGGAACATGCACCTTTTAGAACCCCAAATGAGGTACGTTCCTCGTAATGAGGTACACCTGAGAGCTATGCCCCCAGCACGGCTGCAGAAGTCCATCCCCCACAGGCTGTAGTGCCGTATGTTGGGAGGTGAGCATTGAATGTGTACATGAGACAATTGCTCTATTGCCACATGTACAACATATCCCTCATATAGACAGGCAGTAGCACTGGTACATGACAGTTGGCCATGCCTGTATATACAACCATGTCCTACAGGATATGTGCGTTAAGTGGGTACAACAGCTGTCGTATCTTAAGCAAGCTAGGAAGTGTAGGACAGCCAGTGTACCTGTGGGAAATGGTGTGGAATGGGTGCTATAGTAATCAGTAGCTCATGACATGCTCACAAGTTCTGAACAAGTGCCTAGCATGACCATACAATACAGATAGGGTGTTGAATAATATCAACCCACAAGTGGTGATGACAGTCATTTAGGGTGGCACCGCACTATAACTCTGCTGAGTATGGTGTGCATGTCCATGAACCATTAGCACTGTAGATGTTAGCAGTACAGATGTACAAGACAGCACGGATATTTGATTACAAATACCTTTGCATGTCACAGGAGTGTTCCACCAGTGGCCTGTTGACAGACTCACAACTACAAAAGGTGCAAGAGTGACATGTGCACAGCACACCAGTGCCAGCTACAGTAGAACAGGGTTAATGTGTTGTACCCCATCCTCATTGTAGCCCATACCACACAGACAAATGTTAGGCATCTGTGTATGTAAGGCTGTGAATGGCCATGACCTATCAGTATAGCTGTGTCAGTGTTGTGAACAACATACAGAATGGGCTGTGTGGGTGAGGTGTGTGACATATGTGCACAGTCTGATGGATGATACCAGCAGTGTCACCGCTAGGTGAACATCCCTGTACCCATAAACTACTACCTAGGCTGTGGTCAACATTATGGACACTGTGTAAGGGATGGTGCTGTGCAGTGCACCCCCCGACATGGTGACATGTCCAGGCCCCTTAGGTAGTCATATGAGGTACCCATGTCATGTCAGGGTGCCATCCATGAGCACGGAGATCACTGGACAGGCATATACAGCACTGTGGTGACCAATATTGGATCACATACCACCTGTAAGGGGTAATGGCTATGCATGGATGTGCAATACCAGCCTTCACAATCCTCACCTCCACTATGCAGCATGCTGTCTACCTTGCAGAAGGACATTTGCTACACCATGATGATGGACATGCTACATGTCCATATCATGATCTATAAGACATATGTCATGGACAGCCACCATCCTAATACTAGGATCGCCACAGGCTGGACAGATCCCTGTGCCATATATGTGACATACTCCCGCCATACCATGCAACCCTGTCCATCAAAGCTGCACATGTCATCTCAGTCATACATGGTGTGATGGCCGCATGGTAGATGTACTATCAACTGACTGGATCAGTAATGTGGCACTGATGCACCTTGCAGTGGCACAATGGCTGTCTGTTACATCTTGGAAACCATGCCCGCACATGCTATGGTTGATAACCATCCCTGCGAATGTCGTCTGACTAGCCATTGTCCCATGTCTATCACATGTGCAATACAGGCGATCCGTGGCAGGATGTTGAACAGTTGTACAGTGCTGTGTAGATGGATATGGCAAAACACATGCATGTACAGGTGTCCATGCATATGTGTGCATTGTCACTGCTCAAGTCCATTACGGCTGTGTCTGTGTTGATATGTGACATATACACAGCATCCAGGTCAACAGTAGTACCGTGGACACATCCAGGCATGTGCAGATAGGTAAGAACACAAGTGCAGGCAAATAGACATGCCCACAGAAAGACAGCATTTACATGGAGTATGAACACTGTAATGAGGTAACACACATATATGGTGATGATATCCAATGCATAATGGGTGTGACATGTGTGACACAAACACGTCAGTCATGTCAGTGTCATGATGCTTTGCAAAGATAACTGTGCAGATGTAGTAGATGTCATAGAAATGTATGTGCAGCAGTATCTCTGTACATCTCTGAAACTGTGACCTGTCACCATCATTATGTCTTACAGATAATGCCCCGTACACGCCTCCCAGCATACACCTGCCAGGAGGATGATGTCCTCATCCCACAGCTCCATGACAACTATGACTTGTTGTTCAGCCATGTGCCACAGCATGCCCAGCAGTGGGATGACCTGTGGCAGGATCTACGCAGGAGGGTGAATGATGTGGGTGGCCATAACCGCACCTACCAGCAGGTGCGCAGACACTGCACGGACTTGATACGACATGCAAAACAGCGTGCCACTGCAATCGCCAGGGAACAAGGTGGAACAGGTGGTGGGCCACCAACCCAGCCCCCACTCACACACACCGAGGAGCTACTGGCCATTCTGGGGACACCCAGGGAACAGCATCCAGAAACACTAGCTGCCATCGTGGAGGTGGGTGTCTCCCAACCAATGAGCCTGGAGTTGCCTGGTAAATCAGTACTGCACATATGGCTATTATATCCCATGTAGTTGCATGTGTCACTGTACATTATGTAAAGTAACAACATATGCAAGGTTTGTGGACACACATGCTGCATACTTCAGTATGCTACGTTGTGTATGCACACATGTGCATACTATATGCTATTACACAGCTGAATGTGTTCACATGCACAGTGCAACCTGTGGCTGTCATACAGTCATGGATAATGTTCATACTGGTGTGTCACCCCTATACAGGTACCTCTGGCATGCCGCACAGACATGAGTCCATTGCAGGTGAGACTGTCATCAGTATCAGGCATGTTACAGTGTAGATCTATTTGCCATGTGGCCAGTTAACACTTGCACACCTGATGTTTGTTCCAGTCATGATATGCAGGTCGCACCACCCTTCATTCACACAGGCCACCCATGTGCAATATATACAAATGTAATGATACCGACTTGAAACCACAGTACTTGTCATTGCGACATGTGTGGTCAGCTGTGCATACAACGGTGGAGGTGTTCTACAATGGAGGCATATGTAGTATGCATTGGAACAACATGTGTGGTACGCACACAGTACCACACAGTGAGCTGTGATATGGGCAGCCCACAGGTGTCACCATTGTGTCATATGCCCCTGCATTGGGTGCACACATTGTGATGTGCCACCTGACATGTCCCAGACATGTAGTGTTCTGTCTGCAATATTGTCACACTATCGCATGACCTATACCCCACAGACCAAACATACAACCCGTTGTCTGCATAGCCCTGTGGATTGTAACATATCTGACATCTATGGGTGTATGTCATATGGGACTACACAGACATGTGGAAAAGATGCCCATCACACACAATTGGCCAACACATGTGCACACATGGCCATGGGGGATGGCCAGAGACACGTAGCCACACAGTACTTGGGATGTATATACACCCTGTTGCACATTGTCCACACATGGTCCAATTATAGCCTTAGTTGACCAATTATACAGTTGATGTGGTACACTGGACAACCTAAAAGCCTGTGCACAGCTACTGGAGGTGTCACTGAAGTCTACCATATACGATCTGTTGAACATCACGACTGTGTTGCAGTTATGGCTATGCAATGTGTACATATTATGCATTCTACAGCAACATAGATGCCTCATGTTGCCATGCAATGGCACAGTGTCTGTACTTCACACTGTATAGTAATGTAGACGCCTCACACTACCCTCCCATGCTCATGCACATTTGCTAAACATGCATTCTATCTGTAGGGCATACACACAACACTGCAATGTGAAGCCCATTATGATGCTGTACATGTGTCAGGACACCATTGTGTCAAACATGTATGCATGTTAATGCACATGTCAGCAGATTACATGTCAAGGTCACATCAGCCATGTGTACTGTTATCCTGTTCTGGGCCACATGGTGTATCACAGGGATGCATGCATACTACCATGATTGTGTGAACTGCATGGCTACTGATATGACACCTGCTTGCTGTAGTGTGCACCCCAGGGAGGTATGCTTACTAACACTATTAATGTCTGAGCTGCATGCCCTCTGCTGTATCGCAGGCATGCTGCATGCCATCTGACAAATCACATGCATGGTGTGTCTGTGTGTGTCTGTGTTTGTGTGTGTGTGTCTGTGTTTGTGTGTGTGTGTGTGTGTGTGTGTGTGTGTGTGTGTGTGTGTGTGTGTGTGTGTGTGTGTGTGTGTGTGTGTGTGTGTGTGTGTGTGTGTGTGTGTGTGTGTGTGTGTGTGTGTGTGTGTGTCTGTGTGTGTCTGTGTGTGTGTGTGTGTGTGTGTGTGTGTGTGTGTGTGTGTGTCTGTCTGTGTCTATTGTACTTTACAGTATTTCTTTGCATTCACAAATGAATGCATTCACGGTGATGAACATATGCATGAGGTACAGGCAGGGTTGTCAGGGGCTGAATCTGTGCCAATGGTTACCATCCCAGCTATGTCCCCCTCTTCCCTGCATACAGTTCTGCTGCCAACACATACCGCATCACCAGTGGCCATAGAGGAAGGGCAGTCAGCGTCTGTTAGCGTGGAACAGGAACGTGTAGTGGCTACAGAAGGTGTGTCTACACACCATGGTGTCAGTGTAATGACTGCAGATGTGCCACACAGGCATGTGGCCGGTGCTGCTCGTAGGAGGACCTCTGGCAGACATGCACCTGCAGGACAGAGCGAAGCAGCTGGTATCACCAGATGCATGTTCCAGACTGTAATGGCGGCACAGGCACATGCTGAACGGCAGAACAGAGAAGGGCAGAGGCTGCAGAGGGCTGCTATCCATACCCTAAATGACAACATCCAGGCATTGGCAAATGCTCAACAGCAGATTGCTAATGTTCTGGATAGGCGATTAGGTGAAATGGTCAGAATCCTTGACCGAGGCATGGCAATCCACGAGCGGGAGCTGTCTGTGCTGGAACACCTGGTAGGAGTGAGGCGTAGGCCACGTGGACGTAGGCCAGCAACACCACCTAGTGCAGGTCAACATGAGCGTGCCACCTCACATGCCTGCTCCCATAGTGCTGGTAGCAGTAGCAGTGCAGCTGGTGCTGCACTGTCAACACCAGGACACAGCAGGCCACGTGGACATGGACCTGGACGTTCTCAGCAGGGATACGGTCCCAGCGGACATGTGTCGTCGGACAGTAGCCACTCTGTACCTCCACCTGGTAGTGCCCATGCAACCCCAGGCAGGCACAGGTCACGTGGCCATGGATGGACACAGTGAGCTGTACAACCTGCTCTGTACAATCTGGGGCTGTCAATTATACCCCGTGTAGGCCTCACAAATGGCAGAACTGTGTACACACATACACACACAGCAAACACAACTGTAGGGCTCCACAACATCCACATGCATTCTGCACAGATATGTCCAGTCAACTCACCGGCCCTTACACACACACACACATGATGTTATCCATTGGTGCAGCCTATGCCCCTGGCAAACATATCACCCTGTGCATATGATGAAGCCTGTGCCGCATCCCTGTCATCCACACCATCGGTGCAGGGTTATGCACAAATATTCTGATGCACAGGGTGAACAGCATAGTGAGAGGTGTATGTAATATTACCTGTGTATGCATAGTGAGGGATGTGTATGTTGCAGTGGTTGTGTGTGAATACTGAGAGATGTGTATGTGACATAGGTTGTGTACTGTCGACATGCACCAGTCATACCATGTAGTGCAGGTGCTTCATGCATTGTGATGTGTTCACTGTATGTGTCTCGTTTACATCTGTAGCACCATGTTGGTTGTGATACCCTGGTTCCCTCCTATGGTGTACTTGCATGTGCCTATAGGTAGCAGTGTTTGCAGTCCCCCACGTGTAACTGTGGATTACTCACAGGCATGTCTGGCAATATCAGCATGCTTCATGTACCCTCAACCTGACTGTTGGACACACCAACATGACACAGATGTCCGCACATATACTGCACCTGACGCATGTGGTCGGTGCCACAGGCCACACTGGACAGAGACGTGACATACATAGCAGGACGCATTACAGGTATGGTGACATGGTGCAGGGGTTGTACACAGTGGCCTGGCCAATGATGATGTGAGGTGTCACTTGGTAGCTGGAGGCCACACTGTGCAGCAGTAGGACCCTGTAACAGTACGGGAACATGACCGCATTCACGGGGTGTACACCACTATAACGCACACCCCATAGTGTGCAGGTGGGGACCCTTGCCTGTGTGGTCATCACCCTCACAGTACTATGCACCCACACGACGTGTCACAGAGAAGGGACATGCACAGGTAGCCAGTATGGCTGGGACCTATGGCATCAACAGTGTTGTGCAATGCATCACCATTACGGGTTAGTCATCACGTGGGGTTAGTGATCATTTTCCACCGTATATTAGCATACACCCTCACACCAAGCACCAGACATACATACAGACACACACACACTGTGGTGACCACACATGTGTATATGGACAGCCAACGTGTGTGATGCACCACACCGGCCGACGTCATGCTTCCCACACTGACGTATGTACAGATCTCTACAATGGTGTACAGGGATGTGTAGCAACTGGGACATATTCCCCACGATATGTGGCATCCCTGGTCACACATTCGGACACACATGGCAGTGCTGGGAATGATACACCTGCCATATGATGACACGTTTGATAGACATGCAGCGGTATTGATTGCATTATGTGTACCAATGCTATATCTGGCAAATGTGCTGCTATATGCACACGGGAGGTTGTAGTTGTTACAAGTGCCATGTGACATATAGTTGTTAACACCTGACCGCTGTGTATGCATTATGTCAGCACCATCACGTAACAGCGACATAGCGTACTGTTTGCACATGGCATGATAGGATGGTGTGTGACACAACTGTGAGCCACCCCCTGCACACATACATCTAGACAGGTGGTTCACCACGTTATGTACACACATCCCTCCATATGTGCTGTTTGTATGTCACCGTATACAGGTGTCAATGATGGGTCTGCATTGCGTCTGCATGTCGTAGGTAGGTGCAACTATGTTACGGACATCGGCCACTGCACATGCATGGTTGCTGCATGCACAATACAGATGTCACATGTGTCTCCTGTTGCCATGTTTGTATGCATTGCTATTGTTGGACATGTGTGTTGACATACATAACACATGGACTGCGGTATGATATCATGGGTGTCACAGACGACCAGTACAAGGGTATGTGTCCCAGTCAACACTGCTACCCCCTGTAGTGTGAGCATTCAACAGACATGGGCCCACCTTCCATTTGCGTGTGTAGCATTGATTATGCCAGTGTTATGCACAAGGTACATCAAAGGCTATGTATGTATGTGTTGTGTGTGCAGTCCATGCACACATCCACACAATCACATGTATGACATATCCAGATGTGTGTTCATTGGTGTACAGCAACAGTCAGGTGTCACAGTTGTGTAAGGGCCGTGGTATGTCTTGAGCCGACCTGTTCAGGTATACTGGTATCATTGCAATGCATAACACCTGTTGGATCCCTGTTGGTACATGTGTACTCTGCACAGCTGGTGTACATCGCTGTACAGCCCAGTGGTCATGTGTCACATGGTGTTGTGGGACCGTAAGGCTGTGTAGTGCTGCACCGACGACATGGTGCTGACTTGACAGCTACAGTGTACACTGCAGTGTGTACGTGTGTGACCTGCACCTGTGACAGCTGTGATGGCAGCTGTGTGTGTACAGGTCACTGCATGTGTGACCGCCCTGTGCGTGAGGACAGTTATACCTTACTGTGCCCTTCTGTACTGTGCCCTTCTGTGTGTACACTCCATCTGCATGCAAGATGGCCCTTTGCAACAGCTAAGTGTGTGAGCATGCCCAGTATGCCGTTGTGTAGATGGACACACAGTACATTCCACACTGCCCTTCCGTGATTAGACTCCGTGTGCATGCAAGATGGCCCTTTGCAACTGCTAAGTGTGTGAGCATGCCCAGTACGCCGTTGTGTAGATGGACACACAGTACATTCCACACTGCGCCCTTCTGTGATTAGACTCCGTGTGCATGCAAGATGGCCCTTTGCAACTGCTAAGTGTGTGAGCATGCCCAGTATGCCGTTGTGTAGATGGACACACAGTACATTCCACACTGTGCCCTTCCGTGATTAGACTCCTTGTGCATGCAAGATGGCCCTTTGCAACTGCTAAGTGTGTGAGCATGCCCAGTATGCCGTTGTGTAGATGGACACACAGTACATTCCACACTGCGCCCTTTTGTGATTAGACTCCGTGTGCATGCAAGATGGCCCTTTGCAACTGCTAAGTGTGTGAGCATGCCCAGTATGCCGTTGTGTAGATGGACACACAGTACATTCCACACTGTGCCCTTCCGTGATTAGACTCCTTGTGCATGCAAGATGGCCCTTTGCAACTGCTAAGTGTGTGAGCATGCCCAGTATGCCATTGTGTAGATGGACACACAGTACATTCCAAACAGACGTGTGATACTAAGCATGTGGGCATGGCCATTGACATCCTGTATAGCCATGGTGGTCATCCAGGCAACATATGTCCATTTTCAATGTCACGATGGATGCCTACATTGAACACACTGGTTGCTCTCTCGAAGGGTGTACTGTCTGTGGCGCATCCCATATCTATTTAGTGTTGTAGTGCTCCGTAGATATTTAGTTGGCCCGATGACAGCACTGCCGTGTTTGTGTACATCTAACTTGGGACAGTAAAATTCTTTCAGACTGCTCACTCTCTAAACATTCCCTATCAGCATCTTTGCCTTTGCGTATGATGTCACCCACCTAGAAGTATGCCTCTGGGAGTGCTGTGTTCAGTAATCTCGGTAGCGCGTTCTGTAAATGCGTAATGCTGTAGTGTGTTAAAGTAGTTAGGTGTATGTTCAACTCCTAGCCCTTCCAAGTGTGTGTGTGTGTGTGTGTGTGTGTGTGTGTGTGTGTGTGTGTGTGTGTGTGTGTGTGTGTGTGTGTGTGTGTATGTGTGTGTGTGTGTTTCCAGCTGCCTGGGGACACAGTAATGCTTTTAGATGCCTCACAACACATACATTCCCAATCGGCGTCTTTGCCTTTACGGATGATGTCACCCACCTAGAAGTATGCCTCTGGGAGTGCTGTGTTCAGTAATCTTGGTAGCACGTTTTGTAAATGCGTAATGCTGTAGTGTGTTAAAGTAGGTAGGTGTATGTTCAACTCCCGGCCCTTCCAAGTGTGTGTGTGTGTGTGTGTGTGTGTGTGTGTGTGTGTGTGTGTGTGTTTCCAGCTGCCTGAGGACACAGTAATGCTTTTAGATGCCTCACAACACATACATTCCCTATCGGCATCTTTGCCTTTGCGGATGATGTCACCCACCTAGAAGTATGCCTCTGGGAGTGCTGTGTTCAGTAATCTCGGTAGTGCGTTCTGTAAATGCGCAATGCTGTAGTGTGTTAAAGTAGGTAGGTGTATGTTCAACTCCCGGCCCTTCCAAGTGTGTGTGTGTGTGTGTGTGTGTGTGTGTGTGTGTGTGTGTGTGTGTGTGTGTGTGTGTGTGTGTTTCCAGCTGCCTGGGGACACAGTAATGCTTTTAGATGCCTCACAACACATACATTCCCTATCGGCGTCTTTGCCTTTGCGGATTATGTCACCCACCTAGAAGTATGCCTCTGGGAGTGCTGTGTTCAGTAATCTCAGTAGCGCATTCTGTAAATGCGTAATGTTGTAGAGTGTTAAAGTAGGTAGGTGTATGTTCAACTCTCGGCCCTTCCAAGTGTGTGTGTTTCTGTGTGTGTGTGTGTGTGTGTGTGTTTCCAGCTGCCTGGGGACACAGTAATGCTTTTAGATGCCTCACAACACATACATTCCCTATCAACATCTTTGCCTTTGCAGATGATGTCACCCACCTAGAAGTATGCCTCTGGGAGTGCTGTGTTCAGTAATTTCGGTAACGCGTTCTGTAAATGTGTAATGCTATAGTGTGTTAAAGTAGGTAGGTGTATGTTCAACTCCCTGCCCTTCCAAGTGTGTGTGTGTGTGTGTGTGTGTGTGTGTGTGTGTGTGTGTGTGTGTTTCCAGCTGCCTGGGGACACAGTAATGCTTTTAGATGCCTCACAACACATACATTCCCTATCGGCGTCTTTGCCTTTGCGGATGATGTCACCCACCTAGAAGTATGCCTCTGGGAGTGCTGTGTTCAGTAATCTTGGTAGCGCGTTCTGTAAATGCGTAATGCTGTAGTGTGTTAAGGTAGTTAGGTGTGTGTTCAACTCCCGGCCCTTCCAAGTGTGTGTGTGTGTGTGTGTGTGTGTGTGTGTGTGTGTGTGTGTGTATGTATACATATATATATATATATATATATATATATATATATATATCTTTGTAAAATATATGTGGATATTAGCACTATTGAATGTGCTGCATTGTCTGTACATGTTGACCTTGGATGTATCTGAATGTGCTATGGCTCTGTGATAGTGCACATACTGTGTGCTGTAGTGATCCTGGGTTATAGTTGTGTAGTGACCAGTTATTTTGTTGCTGGGTATTACCAGGGACATTGAAAACAATGATAGTACAGCACCTTTAAACAGTCATGTGCACATCTCAGCAGCAGTCAGCAGTGGTTATTACTTTGGAGGATGAGTATGGCTCATATACCTATGTATTACATGACAATACTATGCAAATCAGGTTAACATTACTGACACCCGTCTATCCACAGGTTGTGATACAGATCCCATGTATGTATGTGTATACATTGCCAGGTGCAGGACTGGACTATAGTTGAATGCATGGAGGGGTGTCCATGGCCAGGAATGGCGATCTGTACAGCCTGGCAGGTACAGTCTGTGACTGTCCCACAACCTCCAGTATATGGCTGGCACATGCTGAAACAGTGTACATGCAGAGACACACATAAAACAAACAGCTAGGGATAACACATACACACACACACATTGCATCAACATTGGGCCATGCAAAACCTGTTGTCCCTCACACACACACAAATGCATACATGTTGATTGGCTGGTTCACTGACAGGCTCTGGAAAATAAACTACATACCCTGTGCATATGATGACACCTGTGCCACCTCTTGTAATGTGTAACATTGATGCAGGTACAGACTAACATGGTGCTGATGCACAGGGTGGCTTCATAGCACTGTAATAATATTACAATGTTGTTAGCATAAAGTGTGATTTCCTTCTAGGTGTATGTAAGCAGGCATGATACATTCCAGCTATGATCATCAATGTAGTATAGTGTACAGCACTGTTAATTCTGAAGATGTATTATCCATCCATGTGCCATTTGACTCCGTGTGTAGTATTGGCAGCATGTGTTTCAGAGTGTGCAGTATGTGTGTGATGTGTGTAGTACAGATTTACATGTATCTATGTGAACATGGTGAAGGTGCACTGTCTGCATGTACATGTATAGTGGACACATTGGAATGGTGACATGCCCTGTACGTCACACTGTTAACACTTCATAGTTTCGATTGGTGGCCAGTATGCATTATACTACACATATTGTTGTACTTGTCTACACATGTGTGATTGCTATGGTTTTACACGGTGCTGTGGGTGCTACTGTTACTATCTGTCATAGTTTTGCATTATGGTAGTAGACACGACCTCAACAGTCTGAATGACCAATTGTTATATGATATCTTCACAACTGACCCACACATGTAGGACACACAGTAGCATGTGGATCCTACATGTACTATACTATACCAGTTTGCACTGGTATTGACCACCACACATTGCTGGGACCATTACTGTTTGACATATAGCCATGTTAGTTACAAGCAAAGACAATAGGGATATTCCTGTCCACATCTGGGAATTCATACTGTGGCCTAGAATGCATTCTGCACATGACACAGTTAGTCTACACAAGGGTATCATACAGACAGATATGTGTTATCCAACCCATGCTGTACACCTATAAGGCTAAACAGAGTCAGTTATCCACATTTACTACACATACTTTACCAACAGTAACACATAGGTATTACACCCCAATATGTATAATGGGTAACAATGTGTACATATAGATATGTGCTATGTCATTTGTCATTTGATATTTGCATTTACAATGGTATTTTGAAGTACATCACTGTATCACATATGCAATGAGAGTTCTGCATGCATATCCTCCAAGGTGGTTGTACAACTATGATGAATGTCCATTATTGACATACTTTGCTGTGTTTGAACTGTTCTGCAGTATTACACATACATGAACAGTCACTCATACTATGTATATAAACTGTCATGTGTGTGTATGTGTGTGTGTGTGTGTGTGTGTGTGTGTGTGTGTGTGTGTGTGTGTGTGTGTGTGACACAGATGACCTAGGCCACAGACTATTCTGATACATGTAGGTGACAAGTGCTTTAATGCTCCACCAGATGTGTCCAGGCACCGGAACTGTGACTTGAGCGACACAAACACATGCTACAGTAAGGTTTCTGTATGTGCGTGTGCCTCATTATGGCATTCCTGTTCATGTGTGTGTGCATTTCTGATGTGTGTCATCAGCCACAGTTGAACTGCACATCCGGTATCCCCCACTAGGTGACCATGAGGGTTGTCCCCATTGCCAAATGTTTTGTACAGCTGCATCAGATGCCACATATCGGAAGCATTGCAGCTTCCAGGGCATCCAGCACACACATTCATTATTACGGGCTGGCCATCACACACAAACCGCCACTTCATGGAGGGGAAGCCCTTGTGGATGATGTAGGCCCTACCACACTCACTAGCTGGTGCTTTGATGCATATGTGCGTGCAGTGTATTGCACACAGTACTTAGGGTATTCCACTATTGTGTGGAAACGACACATATTGCTGCCCAATACCTTATGGGAATTGGGGATATATACATCATCACTGACATGTGCTGACATGGCATTCATGAACTGGTGCAGTACCCTGGATGCTGATGTTTGTAAAATCCACATCATATCACCAGTTGATCTCTGGAAGGTACCTGTTGCTGGTATCCTTAGGGCAACACATACCTTGGTTTCCACTGGGATAGGTTTTCCTCTGTTGGTTCTGTGTGTGAGACATGGCCTGCACAGATCCACAATCTTCTGCAGGAGGTCTCTGTTCACTCTATAGCGCTCTACTATCTCCAGCTCATGTAGCCCCTGGTAGGTTACCCTGTGCCTGCACACTCCTCTCCGTCTACTCACTGTGTGATGCTGAGCAGCATTCACATTGGCACAACCCTCCACATGTTGCATATGTTGACGTATAATAGCAATGGCAGCCCCTAACATTATGTTGTCTCAGTTAAGCTTTTACAGTTTGCACTTCTCTTAGTATACTACAGTGTTGCAGTGTGTCTGAGAAAAACATGGTGGACTGCTGTTTGTAGAGTTGTACGTGCTGTGCTGTGCTGGCCTACTGTACTGGCTGTGTAATATACTCAGTCTGATTGTTTTCACCTGCTAACTGTGGTAGTTCTCCTTGGTTAACTTACTGCTATTTGTTTACCTTCCTTTTCACTGTTTGTGTCCACAGTGAGCGGCACTGCGCATAGGAGCACAGTGAAGTGCATATCCGCTTCCACATGCACACACAGGCTTATACATGCATACAAACACTTACACTGGCTTACACAACATTACACGGGCTTCAACAATCTTACAGTAGCTTACTCGTTCTTCAACTCGCGCACACGGGCTGACACACATGCACACATGCTTACTCGGGCTTACAGGCTTGCACGGGTGCAAACACACTTCACCAGGTTTGCAAGGAACTTCAGTGATATCCATGGCGTACACCGTCAGTTTACTGACTTTACCTAGGATAAATCATAACACGCCTCTTCCACTGATGAGTCACTGACAGCAGACATGTGACACACTGCTCCAATAAGATTACAGTGTTTATACAAACACACTCATGATGTCACCTATCTTCTACACTGATAGTCCCCTTAACCTACTCTTACACTGTAGAGGCTTGGCCCATATGGCATGACAAATTGTGCTTCACTATCCTCAGCTTCAATTGCATAGGATTGCCTACTAATGCTTGGTTACATCTCTGAGTGTGCGCTTCCACACATAGCAACCTCTACTCAGTAGCCATGTTGTCTTCAGCTTGCCATTCACCTGCATGACGCAATAACTTTTAACTGACATTACAATTTGTATGTATATTTTACATATTTGTCTTGTTTTGTATGCACAGCCAGACGTACTCAAGGCCACTCTTAAACACCGGAGATCAGAGGAGGACAACTAGAGTTTTATTAATTTCCAATGGGAATACATGCCACTGGCCTTATATTTGACCATTGGCATGCTTCTTCAACTAAACTATCCTTTATTTGCAGATGACATTGCTCCGTTTAGCTACTTGCAGAACGCTACTCGGTTAACATCCGTGTACATTTCTGCACATAACTCTACTCTTGCACGGACAGCTTACTGTTTCATGTATCACATATTTTACATCATTTGCATAGCTTTCACCTACAAATGGGGTAATTTGCATATCCTAACATTGTCCGTGCAACGTTCTTTTGAGGGGCTGTGTTACACGCCCCTACAGGATATTGCTGAATAGCTCGGCAGACATCTTGCCTTGTTCTACTCTTACTCTACTCGTACACCGACCAAAGCTTTGTGAATCCTGGCCTAAGCTTTGATGTGTGCTAATATGTCTATTTGTGGAGTAAGCATGGCTGTAGGTATGTTTTGACCTGCTACGTCTGTCATTTCTACAGAACACCTCCCACTTTTATCATTTGTAGAGGTGACAGCCCTATAGGAACTATATGTACAGCTGTGACATTTGACAAGTCCACACATACCTGCGGTCAATACTAAACTGACTACTTCAGCACTTTTCATACCTTCAGATTTGTCTTGTAGTGGTATAGTCGATGATACTGTTTCCTATAACAGGTATCTGTTTCTGATACAAGATATGTCATTTTATTACACCACTACACACAATATATGGAGAAATCACAGGCCAGATGCCATTACATTCCTTTTGTAGGACACATCCGCCCAGAGTGTTGTGTTCCTCACAAAAGCCAACAGGTGCTGATCAAATCATATTCTGCTATCATCTACCTTATGTGTTCGCCGGTATTTGTGCTTTCCATCAGTGGCAGAACTCACATGCGTGTGTGGGAGACTGAACACTGTATCGGGGACACTGCATAGCACCCTGAGGGACACATTTATGTTTCTATTAACCTTCCACATTGACTATCACAGGGCATTAGTATTCATCCAGATTTGTCGAGGTACATGCTTTTGACTTATACATGTTTTGTCATTTGTCATCACATCTTTCTTCACACCTGTCCACCTAATCTCACTAGTTCTGTACATTTATTTAGGTCAGGGTTACCTTCATACCTCTCAACTGTATACATTTTGGGTAAATGTCCCGAACTTAGACGTCTGATTTTGTTCCTTTTTTAATAATATTGTGCCTTTCTGGTAATTTAGTGGGAAGTCATTAGGGTCTGTGGGGTTAGACAATAATGACAGACATTTGTAGTTTACAATTAATAACCCTCAAAACATTCATACTATTGACTGATCCATTATTCTATCAACGTTCTGACTTTGTAAGAGGGATATTTGAGATATTCCCTATTTGTACTTATTTTAAAATGCCTTTGTCCAGATGTCTTATTCTGATTGAGAGGTATGGTTACCATCTTATTCGTACGCATGTACGTCCATGATAATCGCTTACATGACACTAATATAACTCCCTACATCTTCCCCCAGTAGTTTACACGATATCCAGTAGATGGGTTCTTCATTTTAGGAAGTTAGAGGCGTCCGCTATACCCACATAGGTATATTAATCACTCCCATGGGGCGGACCTCATAAATCTGTGCCAACCAACACCTAGGCACCTAGGCCCATTATTCCATACCCATGATTCCCAGACCTGACACCCCTCCACAGTAGTCATAACACATATTTAATGTGAGCGATAATAAAGTATGACGACACTTCTAAGCACTATCCACTCTCCGCATGTCGGTACATATGTCTTACATTCTGTCAACCCATGTGTCATTACACTTGCACAAGCTACTGTTGCATGTAAGGCTATATTGTAGTTGCGGATGACACTTCTTTGGAGCAATCATTACAGGACAGTGCGTTTATAGATTCACTATTTTTGGAGTCCTGCAAAGGACACCTATATCCATGTTTAAAGAGTAGGACTTACAGATCTTAGGTTCATAGGTTCATAGGTTTATACTAGGCTATCTGCCCTAAGGCATTTATAAGCCTAGCCCAAATTATTATGGCTTTACGCCCTTATATATAAAAAAAAAAATACTGTAGTGTTGTGTGTCTGTCCAGCAGTGACAGAGCAGACACATTCCCCTGGGTACTGGGTATCTCCCCGATCTCCCATCCACAGGTCTCTCTTTCTCTTGAACAGAGAGGTGCCTCTGCCACATGGGACACATTTTTTCCCACAGCATAGGAGCTCTGGATGATAATAATGATATCCTCCCCCCCCCCATGCTTTATATCCAATCTAGTGCTTTGCTAAGGTTGTTGTGGTGGTTTGGATTTTTTTGGATTGGATTTTTGAGTGGGCATGTCCATTAATTCCGGGTTGGACATGGCCTTGTATGTCAGGCACATGTCACCTCTGAACAGATGGTAGAATAGAGCTGGAGTTTCTTTCTTCAATCTGGCAGCATATGACAGATTTTGGAGTCCCTTTATCCTTTGGTGAGGAACTTTTGGGGTCTCTCAATTGCTGCAGATGTCGTCGGGTAGATATCAATGGGGGGGGGGTACTCAATCAATCATCTGTCTGATAAGTGAAGAGTACAGGGAACAATGACCTCACTAGATCTGGATGTGAATCCCTTCATGATCAGGTGGGCAATGTAGAAGGTCTTTCTAACCACTTTAGCAATGTGAGTGTCAAAAGATAGGCCACTGTCAACCTGGGTCCCCAGGTCCCTGATAACCTCTTCTGTGCTTAGTGGATTGCCAACTATATGGTAGCTAGGGGTTACCTTGTTTTTCCCGGGAGTATGACTATACATTTTTGACGCGTTAACTTCAGGCCATGGCTCTGGCACCAGCTATCTGTTTCGTGAGTCCCTTCTGAAGGATATCCGTGTCCGATGCACTTTCCACTATGGCGCCCAGTTTGCAGTCGTCTGCAAACTTTGTCAGCCAAAGTCCTCCCATGTTGGCCTGTACTTCTGAAGTAGATGCCAAACAATAGGGGCAAGGACTGTGTGGGACCACTGTGACCGCTTGGAGTCTGACACAGCCAGCAACTCTAACCCTGTGGGTTCTGTCCGCAACCCATCTTGTGACATATGGGTTTACATTTAAGGTTTTCTACAAGGGTATTGTTAGGCTGTATGGACTGCCTTTCCCTCATCAATGGCCTTGGTGACTGAAGTCAACCAAGTTCAAAAGGCATGATCTTCCCTTGACAAAGCCAAACTGGGTCGGGTCCAATGTCTGCTCTCCATATCTTTGCAGACTAGACTTGTTATTACCAGGGTCCTAGAGGCGCCTTTGTGGAGTGGGACCACAGTTGCGTGAGGCACCGCTGGGCACGTATCCTGTGGTGCTGAGATTAAACAGCTGCAGGTTTAATTCCTCATGCCATTTAGCTGTGTTTTAGCTTTAGAGAGCAGCTTTCACCTCGCATTTGATATTTAGGCTGGGATAGTTATCTCTCCTGAGAGGGGGTGTTCAGTGATTGTCTGCCAATCATGTTGGCATTATGGGTTCAGTGATTTTTGTATCATTTGTTCCTAACATAGCTGAAAAAGGCCTTATGATTGTCCTTTCCATTGGCCTTAGTTGATTTTATGAGTGCTCGTATTTTTTACTAATAATGATCAGGTATGGATTTTGTTCTATCATGTAATAGCCCTTTGTGGAAAGAGTCTTGGTTTTATTTGGGATTGCCTGATCCATGCAGTCCTGGAGGTGTTCATAGAAGGCATTTGTAAGGGCTTCCGCAGCTTGGGTTGTGGTTTCCTCTGGCTCAGGGGCCTTGAAGGATACCACACCAGTCTTAAGTAGTGTGGCACTGAGTAGATCTGGCACACTGATACTTTCCGGGCAGTAGTTTTGAGAGCAGCAGTGTATTTACCTTAATTGCATGTCTGTTATGTGTATCCATACTAGCTATGGTGTAACCTATTTATGTACATGTGTTATATCTACGAGGACATTTGTTTATATGTTTGTTAGGTATATATCAATTAATGTTGTATGTGTTTGAGTGTATACATATATATATATATATATACATATATATATATATATATATACATATTTATATATATATGTATATATATATATATATATATATATATATATATATATATATATATATATATATATATATATATATATATATGTCTGTACATTCTTTATTTCATATATTTATTTAGTTTAAGTCTGTGGATATATATATCTATACACAAATGTATATATCCATATATAGACATTACGTGTAGACACCAGCATTCATTTGCTATGCTGTGAGCGGATTACACACGCGCAGGCACACTTGCATTTCCTTATTGTGGGTTACGTGCAGGCACACATGCATATCCTTATTGTGGGTTACATATGTTTACTAAGTCTTTGTGCTTACGTGGGCTTTATTACTTGTGACAGTACCAGTAAAATATCTGTAATCCGGTTAACGGACATATGCGAAACTCACGTTCACCTTTACATATTTAAATGTCTGTACAGCACAGACGCATTCATTACACTTTAACATTAAATGTGCTGTAGTCGTAGTTGAACCGGGACTGCATTCACATTGGCCGGATGCTGTAACCACTATACTTTTGGTGTTCTGACTCATTTATATGCATACACATAGTACATAGCTACATTAACATATGCCTCACCGCTTCACTTACGACACAGGCATCCATTCTCCTGCTGGGAAAATGCGGTACTACATATTACACATTCCCTATTCCCTACTGCTCTGGACCCAAGCTGCATATTTCATCACTGCAGGGATATTCAGAACCCCAAGGCTTATAGTCCTGACACATACAAGTCTTTAATTGTCAGGGTGTTCATGTGGTGATCTGGGTTTAGGCTTGTCCGCCTGGTGAACGGAACTGACCTGACCGTGTTCAAATGTCAGACAAAGCACATGGACAGAGTTTGTCCATTTTAAACATTTTATCTGTGTTTACAGACACAGGTGTTTGGGCACCTGTCAGCAGCTTATAATGTTGGCAATACATAATATGGGTGGGGTTAGTTACAATACATAATCCACGGTGTTGGTGTTCCCATTCACATTATTTTACCTGTGTTTACAGACACAGGTGTTTGGGCACCTGTCAGCAGCTTATAATGTTGGCAATACATAATATGGGTGGGGGTGGTTACAATACATTATCCACGGTGAGTGGTGTTCCCATTCACATTTGACTATTTCCTGTATTCATTCATACAAGGATTATTATTTTGGACATGAATTAACTATGAATTAACTACAGGTATGCAGTAGTACAGTAAACATATGTGAAGGTTTGTTACAGTAAGAATGTATGGACCTCTGTAATACTCGGGGACTACCCCACATCCTTCACAACATTTCATGCTAATGTACATACTATTATTCTGTGAAATTTCGAAGTTTGTGAGAGCAGTATTTACATCTGTCCCTATTTGTCCACCCGTCATTTTAGGCTTTGTCCAGATTTTGTTGCTGTAATAGGTTGAGTGGTGGTGTCGGTATGTGATTGGGTTGAATATATACTGCCGATAATTCAGTGGGGAGTAGGGTTACCACCTCTTCCTCTTTGCGAGGGGAAGTCCCACTTTGGACAGTTGTGTCCTGCGATGGCACCTAAGACATGGCAAGTGTCCTGTAATTTTAAGACACAGGTATATTTCTTATTTTCTTTAATAGTTGCTTGATACAGGTATTTTGTATCTGAAACACATAACTATTATTTGCGTTACCATAAGCAATTCACATGCTATGACATAAGCTCTTTATCTTGGCAAACAAGTGTAATTCTGTCCTTTGCACTGGCCGGGGGTATGTTTTATCCTGCAAATTCTCACATTTCTACATCAGATGTCCCACCTTGGCCATCTGAACAGGTGGTAACCCTAGTGGGGAGACCTGCATGGTGGACAGGTGTTCCATCCTGCGTAATATGTTTTGCATGTCTGTCTAGAAACTGAACAGTACCGTGACTACACATACATGTTTTGTCCAGATGTGTACAGTACTAAACACCATGGCGTGTGAACAACTCTGATGTTTCAACAGGTTACTTATCCCACGCAGGATGTACACACATTTTGCCAGAACATGGACGCACGAGCATTTGGATTTACGTAACTGTGATGGGATGTTTACACACGTGGGATACATATTTGCAATCCTGACACTGCCTAAGTCGATACTTCCTACTACATATGGGGAATACTCGCTATGTGAAGGTGTATGGCTGCGCAAGGCTGGTAGCTGGATTTGGTGGACATTCGGACATGGGTGCGGGTTATGTGCTATACAGGGGTTGTTGCATATTGCATTTGCATGCATGGGTTCTGCATTTGGATGACCCAGTTCCGCATATAGCATCCTATGTGTATGTGCCGGTTATGTTCCTGTTCATGTGTGTAGCACATTTTAATATTCATATGTTTGTGTGAGTTTGGTATACAATTTGGACTGTCAGGTTTCTTTACGGTTGTTATATGGCCACAACTGCCCAGCTGTGTACTATCACTACCACTGTGGGACTGCTGGTGACCCTGCCCATGGGGCTAGACGTGTGTATTGGTGGCTCGCTGACATGATGCGCTTCACTTCCACTGGGTATAACTACTGACAGTGCAGTACATTACGGACACACGATTTTAAATATCATTTGTTCCATGGACGGAAACTCATATTGTGTTGCGTGCATTTCTGTTTGGTTCTCCATTTTGTGTGGCCAGGAACTGTCTTGCATGCTTTGCATACATTTCATTATCCACGGACACTGATAGGTGCGATTATTATTGCAGGCAGACTATAATATTCAGCAGTTTAGGTTGCTCATCACCAGCCGACATTGACATGCCTCAGGGCGCAGCTTAGTAATGCCCCATGCACTCGCGCACGTTTCCTATGCACGTGGATGTGGTGGCAGCGCACCTTCATTAATATGCATATGGCACTACTACACCATATATACACCGCACGGCCGGCGCAGGCCTTACACCGGCCTTGCGCTGAGCTTCATGAATCCGGGGGATTAAGTATTTTAGAATTCTTTTTACAGCTTGTTTAATGTTTTTTTTCCTCCTAATATGTTGTAACCACCATAGGTATATTAAAATTCATATCATCTGAAATAATATTCTTTTTGTTTCTTCTGCATACTACATGGTTTGTATTTATTCTCTGTATTCTTTGATTTATTGAAATGCTCTTTCGATTAAACAAGAATGGGAACCTCTGTGTGTAAACTTAGAAATCAATGTCATACTTTCTTCCCCAAATAAACTGTAATAATCTGTTAGACTATTTAATAATAAGCTGACTTTTACAATATTAGATTTAAGTGAATAGGGATGCATACTTGTGACTTAAATATCATTACTTTGAATATATTTCATAAATATTTTTGACCACAATCCAACAAAAGTGTTTGTTACAGGTGCATTTTCTTCATCCTGTAGCCATTCCTCCATATTGCCAGCCTTAGAGGATGTTTTCCTTGTAACTAGCAATTTGGACAACAGTCAGCCACCTACTCCAGGAATGTCCAATAAATTATATCAGGTGCGCCATACCCACAAATTCCTTTTTTCTAATATCAGGTCAGATCTTGCAGTAATTTCTGTCAGAATCAGCTAGCCTTAGTTCTTCTTCTTCTGACAAGCTGTGGAAAGCCGTTGTTAGGTTTGGGAAGATAGTTTCTGCTCCATCCTTTCAGAACAGGGAATTATCAGGCTCACATGTTTAAGGTTTTGTTGACTTCCTTTGACAACAAGAGAAAGTTAATTGCTGACCTTCATTCTTCAGTGACTAAGGCATCTCTGAATTCCTTAGTATCTTCTGTGTCTCAAGTAAACAAATACTGTCTGAAATGTTCCTGTGACACTGCAGATGCTGTTTTTAGATCACCTGCCACTGGATAAGTGGTGAGAAGATTTGTCTGGCTACATTTTTAGAATTTACCAGAGAATATCAAAACAGAGATTCTGAATGCTCCCCTGCATAAATGCAGGCTTTGTTCTTTTGTTGAGATCCATAAAAGGTCTGATGAAAGAGAAAATTTAATTCAGGATGTTAGTCATATTTTCAATCCTCCTTGCCAAAATATAATAGAAACATTTCTTCCAATTCAGGTTCTATTTTCAGGAAACAGAATAAGTTTTCTCAGTAAGTCCCAGGCAAACAAAATTTCAGAAAACAATGGCATGGGGTTCAAAGAAGAAAGATGAGCCCTCCCAAACTCAAGGGTAGTCTAAGAAAATAGAATGACTATATGCACCTTCAAATGTTTTCCCTTCCCACCAAGTAAATATTGAAAAGCTATCCCAAGTCTAGGTTGTCACTTCTCACTCTGATAACAGATAATCTCAGTCCCACAGATGTAGAGAATCATTCACAAAGGGTACAACTGGCCGTGGAATTCTTCCTTTTCAAATGATTCCTCTTTGTCCTTCCAATCAAACCCCCCTTTACCTTTCTATCCTAGATCAGAAGCTGTTTCAAGGGTTTAAAGAACCTGTTCCACCAGATTAAAAAGGGAAAGAATTTTATTCAAGAATCTTTCTTGTTCCAAAGAAAGGAGGAACCTGGAGGCCTGTCATACTCCTTTCTTTTGTAAACCTTTACATCAAAATCCCAAAGTTCAATGTGCTCTCTCTGCAGTATCTGTTATTTCTTATTCCACATCTCAGTTTTCTAGTAACTCAGAATTTAAAAGATGCTAATCATCACATTACAGCTCTTAAAGATTTAAGATGATATTTTTATGTTTTGTTCTGTGTCTAGTTTATATTTTCAGTTCTCTGGTTTGTCTTTTGGTTTGTCAGTAACTCCAAGAGTGTTTACAAAGTACCTTGCTCCTGTAACAGCCATTGCATGTTGCAGGGTATATACATTTTTCCATATTTACACAACTGCCTTATTGTTGCAGATTCTTTTACAGGCTGTCATGCAACTCTGACTTGGGTAAGAACTCTTTTTTCCACCTGGGGTTTTCAGTGAACATAAAGAAATCTTCTCTCATTCCATCTCACAGGATAATGCTTCTGGGATGTCATCTACACTCATCCCTCATGATGAATTTCTTCATTGGGACAAATTAGAATGTTGCAAAGAGCTGTTTCTGATATTTTTCAATCGGTCTCTTGCATCTGCCAGAGAATATCTCAGAATTCTAGGTTTTCATGTCCTCTACTGTTCTAGTAAATCATTTGGACAGACTTCACATGAGGAAAATTCAGCGCTTTATCATATCCTTTTGGAAGCAACATCAATACCTTCTGCCACTTCAGATTCCAGTGCTGGAGTCTGAAAAGGGAGATACTCTTATCAGTCAATCAGTTATTGGTAACCCCGGAATCCCTTTTCCCTTCAAGCTCCTATACTCAGTCTGTAACCACTGATGTCTTGGACTTTGCTTGGGGACCTGGGTACAAGTCTAGGGCCTGTAAAACAAGCAAGACAAATAAAGGCACATAAATGCTAAAGAAATTATGATGCTAGTAAATGCCCTCTAATATCTGAACAAGCTTTGGACTCCTGACCATCTGTTAATAATCACAGACAATACTGTAGAGATGTGGTACATAAACGAACAGTGGGAATCAGGTCCTACCCCTTTGCAGACTTCGTATGGTGGCCTGGAACTTCATGACTCGGTCATATCTGTCCTTCTATGCTACCTACATTCCATTAGAGCAAAATATTGCTGATGACAAGGTGAGAAGGACCTGGACAGATTCTCTCGGATGGAAGTTGTGCATGTATGTATACATGTATGCATGTATGTAGTTATTTATTTGCTTTTGTTTACTGGGAAAGTCCAAATGGATACAATCCCCATTTTCAGATGAGCCCCGGGGAGAAAAGCTGCAAGAAATAGTAGATGCAACAATATAACATTTAAAAAAAAAAATGTTTGTAAAAATATACTGAAATTCATTAAAATTGAGTAAATATGAACTATCACACAAGGATATACAGTATAGTTACTTCTAAGAAGTGACACTGGTGTTTATTACAGAACTTCACTAAAACAAGAAATTATCAGTATAAGTGTAACAGCATCACTAAGCAGAATAGAGTATTAGTTTGTTAGCTAAAGTAATATGATACAAATATAGATTAATGTTGATTCTTGCTAATTTGTAAGCTGATAAAAGAGTAGTAGTGCCTAAGATTCCCTTTGGAGGAGTGCACTAAATTCATTCCCGTAAGACATAAAAAGCTAGTTGGGAAGAAATGGTTTAGGAAATAAGAAGAGAGAATCATGGGTATTTTTATCCTGGATATTCATAACATTTACAAATTCAAGTATGATTTAGATGTAGTTTGAGGTTGGTCTTAAAAGTGAGGACGTTGTTTATTCATCTGTCTTCCAGCACTTGATCAGTCTGGCGGAATTTCCTTAAGTAGATTTGTTTGCCTCTGGCAACTACACACAGCTAAAGAAATTCTGCTCCAACACACATTGCATACAGGTCTGGAAGATAAATGCTTTTTCATTCCTATGAATGGGAATGTTCCTGTGCACTTTTCCACCCTTATCCTATAATAATCAAGGTTCTTGTAAAAAATCAGATGGACTCCTCAAGCATAATTGTGGCAATCCCTTTTGGCACAGGCAATAGTGGTTTTCCCTGTTTAGTGAATGGTGAACGAAATTGCCAGAAGCTTCCTCACAAAATGAACTTATTCACATTGGTCAAGAGTTGTTTGACTCACCCCAACATTCAACCTCTTCATCTGTGTGGATGATAGAATTTTTGTACCTCTTATGCACCTATTTTTTTTCCTGAAGACATGTAACAGGTATGAAAGGAGGTAAGGAAACACACTACTAGAAAATAACATATAGGTACAATTTTCTACTTTGTTCCAAGACAAGAATCTGGACCATTTTAAGGCTAATCCTCCTTTTATTCTGCAGCATTTGTGAGTCATGATCCTCTGTCCTTTCTTACTGTTTTATCAAGATTCACCTCTCTGCCATATCTGCTTGCCTGTCCTTCTACCCTACATCAAGTGAAACAGTTTTTGAAAGAGGGGTTTCATATCCAGTCACCTCAAAGGCAGGTGGCCTCTTCCTTGGATCTTAATTTAATATTGGAAAAAACTTGCACAGTTTCCTTTCAAACTCACTCAAGAGGCTGATTTGAAGTTTTTATTTTGGAAAACAATGTTACTCATTCCTGTAACTTCTGCAAGAAGAGTATCTGAGTTTACAAGCCCTTATGGTAAGTCGTCACAATCTCACAAGAATAGGGTATCTTTGAGAACAAACCCTTCTCTTATGGCTAAGGTTATTTCAGCATTTATACTAAGACAGTCAATTAAACTCTCCATTTTCTTCATAGAACCTAAAAATGAGGGGAAAAGAATTTCATATACATTGGATGTCTACAGGCAATTCAGATACTACATTGACAGGACAAAAATCTTTAGGATTTCTGATTAACTGCCTATCTCCCATGAAGGTAAGAAAAAGTGAAAATCCTTGTCAAAACAGGCAGTTTTAAAATGTTTGCCCCATGTTACTGATTTTTGTTACTCTCAGTATGACAAGACAGTTCCAGGCAAAGTCAAACCCCCTGCCCCCTACTCTACCAGGGCTCTGGCTATGTCTGAGGCTTTTTGGAAAAGGAAGGACTCTAGAAATATATTAGTGGCAGCAAGTTGTTCATCTCTATCTACCTTTACTAGGCACTGCAAGGCACTTTGCTTCTCCAGATCTAGAACAGGCTTTGTAAGGACTATCATCCAGGGGCTCCCTGGTTCATGCCTGCTTGCTTTCATTCTAAGCTCTGGATTTTGTCCTCTGTTTCTTAGACTACTGCAGCAATGATCTAATGATGAACATTGTGTGGTTGTGTAAGTAAGCTTACCAAAACAGTACATGTTCAAATGGATCACTATTTAGTAGACACATCCTCCCATATTTTTTGTTATTTTTATGCCAGGGTGTGAGATTTTATTATTCCATTTCCTATCTGGCAGGGCTCTAGCCTCCCTACTCCGAGGCAAGAAAGTTCTGCAGTTTTGGTGCCCTAGTCATTGATGTTATACTGCTGTCCTCAAACTGTGCAATGGCTAGGCACATGAGAGATGCTCTCAAGCTTTAGAAGCTGGACATCCAGTCCAGTCATTGGCAATATACATCCCACATAGCTTAAGCTACAGTAAAGGTGATCTATTCAAAAATGTACAAGTATACTTAACACAACTAAACTTTCGTACTAGTCTGCCTGTCCAGATTAAACTTTTTTTCTATTTTGTTCACCTTTTGTAACTTCTTCTTGTACACTACAGCAAAATCCCTTTGAAACCTATTCCTACTCATTGTATCTTCCACCGTCCCTATTTCTGTAACTTTTGAGCTTTTCTTGTCTGCTTACCCAGGTGAACAAGCCTCATGTATCAGATTTCCTTATCATCTTTTGATGCTGTCTTCAACACTCAACGGACACTGTCTGGCACTCATTAAAGATATTTCTGCCATTCATTCTTGCATCTTGTACCTTCTGCTGCTGGATGTGGTAGCCAGATTTATACTTTTCTGTTGTCTTCTCTCCTCAATAGATGTATTATGCTTCTTGATATTCTCCTCACTTTTATGCTAGTAATGGTCCTTTATGAGACTTTGAAGTTATTATAATTCACTCGGAGCATTTATCTGATTTTGTATTCATTTTCCATCTAATCTTTTATACTATCTTGCTTGTTCATTAACACCAAAAAATTGTGGATACTTCAACTTTTAATAGCTGTTTTATTATTATAATGTCAATCTATGCAGTTTTGAAAGATGATTACTATTTTATTCTTATAAAATCTACTGTTCAGTGTGTTTGGCCCTATTTATTTCCAATCTAAACAGATAGATTTTTCTCTGAAACATAGAGGTGCTCATTTGAATAAACAGTCACCAAAATAAAATAAATAAATAAATGCTGATAACCTTTCATCCAGTATTTTCTAACATAATAACAGCTACTTATTTATGCTCAGTCTTACCTATCTATATTGCTCTAGATATGGCCTATGGCTTAAAAAGAATTAAAAATTGCAATTAATAAATGTTAATTAAGAAACCCAGTGGCATCACATTAATCATGTAAATGTTCTTAATCATGAAAATTAATAGCATGTTTAACAATTTAAAAATCACATAATTCTACTCTTCATGCCAAATTTTTTCTTTCTTTTTTAATAACCTTCATTTCATAAGAGGGAGTATTTCATAAACTAGTTGAATTTGTGCACTAATGTACCATAAAAGTCATGATATGCTGTATAAAAGGAAAAATAGATTATTCATAATATAGAAAAGGATATCACAAGGGAAAATGGCAAAAACATAGATGCATATGAAGCTAAGCAGCACACACTATAGATGTTGCTTATACAGAGATTAACAGCCATATAAAAAATGCTTATCTGACTTACGGTCACTGTGCTTAAATTTCGTTTACAGAGTATTTACTCTCTCAGGATTATAATGATCTCTCAAGGATGAAACTAATTCCAGTTTTCTATTTGGGCTAGGCCATTAGCTCAGATCCCTGTGTCATAAATCGGCAGGTTCACATTTTTGAAGCTCAGTTTTATAATTACTACATCAGTTAGAGGTGTCATTTTCTTATCCACTAAAATTAAAATGCCCTTTGTAAGTCATGCTACAGGGCAACCAAGGAGCTGCTGTAAGCTACTCTGTACGCATCTAGTGCAGTGTATAAATATAAGGCAGTAATCCTCATCTCAGCTGCCTATTATATACATGGGTATGTATGTTTGTGTGTGTGTGTGTGTGTGTGTGTGTGTGTGTGTGTGTGTGTGTGTGTGTGTGTGTGTGTGTGTGTGTGTGTGTGTGCGTGTGTGCATGTGTGCGTGTGTGTGTGTGTGGGTGTGCATGTGGGTGTATGTTTGTATATTTATGTGTATACATATATATATATATATATATATATATATATATATATATATATATATATATAAAATGTGTATGTATGGATAATTATATATATGTGTGTGTGTATGTGTCCTTGTGTGTGTGTATGTTTATGTGTTTATATCTGTGTCTGTACATTGTGTAAAAGATTTCTAAATTAAATGCTCAGTCTGCTTATTTTATATTTAATTGTAAACATGCAAGTCTGGCAACTTACTGCAGAATATTAAGGGTATAGGCTCTTAATTACCTTCATCCTTGAATCCTGGGTTTGAATCTCACAGTCTTCATTTCCCTGCTTGTGACTCTGAGTAAGTCACTTTAACCACTTTAATAGTGTTCCTTAGTCAAGCTCAGGAGTGAAAACTCAGTGCAGTGACAGAAACTGAAATTACAAATGAAATAATAGAAATAAGTTTAATGGCAATCATACATTTGCATTGTGCAGATATACTAATGAGATGATATTTACAATACACAAGTACATGCATCATGCCAAAAACATATTTGTGTCAAAGATTGTTCATAAATAACACGACTAATCAAAGACAATAATAAGTAGTTCATAGACATGCATCTAGGGGCCATTTAGGAGCTTTAGCTCAATATCCTTGTGTCTTAAAGCATAAAAAAATCAAGCCACAAACCAAAAAACACTGTCTCAAAGAAAACCACAGTATTTTAACACACACAAGCTTCTGTACACCCTGTGCTTTATCAAGTATATTATGTAAAAGCTTGTGTGGTGTGTTAAAATAAATGTGTTATGGTTAATTTTTAGTCATTGTGTGTTTAGATTTGTGGTTAAGTGACTGACTTGAGTCACACAGTAGGCAAATGGCCCTGGGCAGATTAATCTCCAAATTACAAAGTGCAGCTCATAACCAGCTCACAGCCTTAATGTAACTGCCTTTTAACAAAAGTGACTTGATAAATAAGAAGACAGATCAAAGTGACTAATGAGGTAGAAAGGTTCTATTAGTCAAGCCAGAGTCTCAGGTTCCAAAAAGATGACAAAAAGAGTATAGATTTGGTAGTAAGGAAACATACGTTGGGAAGAGATTAGCTGACAATTTTAGAGAATATTATTTTTTGCAATGGCATGCTCTGGTCAGGTATTCAAATTACTGATGGAGAAGGCTGTTACAGTCAATAATATCTGAGATACTTTGAGCAGGTGGCTTGCTACATATTAGCAGAAATGAGCATGTTACCTACTCTGTGGACTCCTCGTCAAAGGATATAACCAAAAGCAACCCTAGCTGCTGTACATTACAAGTTATACCACCAAATGCCAAAGCTCTACCATCAGTTTCTGATAGATCATGTAATATTCTGCTATGCTTAATTCTATGGGCTATGGGCACAGGCAATGCTGATGTACAGTCCGAGACATAGCTGCCTATATTTATTGGAGCTTTTAATTCGCAGCTATCCTTCCCTTGAAGAAATTCAATGGGTAGGGCCAGTAAGAGGCATTTCAAATGAAATACTAAAAAACACTACATTTATAATGACATGGCTATGCTACCACATTATAAAATAGTGTATTTATGTCAATATCATGCTAAATATTTATGTTTTGCATCTGCTTACTCTACAACATAAGGTTTACATAGCTCTGAAAAGTCATACAGCTCACACTAAGGTTCAGTCTGGGTTTTAGATATATTCTCCACAATCTTTTCTAAAAAATGATGTTTGGATGCAGAGCATTAATTAGCAAGATGGCTGAATCCCATAATACATCCTAAGAAGTGGCATCATTGTTGTTGCTATTTTTATTTGTGGTTTAGCATTCATTCACTAAATAAGTTAGCTTTGAAGCCTGTAATTCATGCCTCAGTCGAGCAGTCTTTTGACAAAAAGAATTCAGAATTCATTTAGAGCTCTGCTAAAATATGGTCATTATAGATGGTCCTGTATCACTGCCTAGCAGCCCCCCATTTCCTCCCAGACACTTATTTCAAAAGTAATTTTACAACTACTTTATCTTTTCTCTAAATAAAGGTAGAAATCTGGTCAGAAAAGTGACCCACCTTGCCTTTAACTAGTTTATTTAAACTAAAACCACAACGTGAAGATTTAGCCCCTTTACCATACAGAGTAAAGATGCCCTCACTTTTATTGGAACTGTTTGCCAGTGCTAGCTTGAAAAGGTGTTAAAAGTTATTATAGGACAATTTTTTTGTCTGCTCCTGCCATGTACTTCAGAGCATTACTTATCTGCGTTTAGTCTTCATTCTTTGTGTTTAGTCTTCGTTCTTTGAGTCCTGTGGATGTTGAGTAATACCTATTTGTGACCTATGTTTAAGTTGGCTTCCTTTATTTATAAGGAATAGCATCTAAACTATCAGGACAGTGGCTGTGTCTGTGAGGGAGGACACCCACAGCTGGTGGGAAATTTTGTGCTGAGGCTTAGGCTATTTTTGATTAGCTTTATATCATCTGTTATGCATCATGCCCATGTGACTATAACACACTCCCACAAATGCATGAAGTATGCGCCATATATTTATAGTGTTAGCAGTTGTTCTGCTTGAATTCTTTTAATCTCTTCCTCAAGACAATTCAGAAGCAACAGGTCCATATCACTTCACCATGAGAGCTTATCTGGGGTCTGGTCACTCAGACTTATTATCCCCTTAACTGTTCTTTTTCAGAAACCAGTATATGGCACAACACAATGACTGCTGACTTTTTGTGAGTTCCAGAAATAAACCTCAACAAGCCTAAAGTGCTTAGTGTAAAATTGTCAGACTTCCACAGAGTGCTATGTAAAACAATTCCAAACCATTACAAGCTATAACTGTAATGAGACTCAGAAGACAGCTGGAAATTTCTGTTAGAGGACTACTTGTAATGTTGTCTTCTGTATGCCATAGTAGTTATGGCCTTTATTGGTTTAAAACATTAAAGCATTTGAAAGGCCTTGAATCTTGACAGGGCACTTGTACATTTAGGTCTGCACTCAATCAACGTTGACAGGCCCTACCTTTTTAACATTATGATGCAATATGCTGATCAGGTTACAGGTTCTACCAAGGTATTGTCTACAGTAAGGTGATCTTTGCTTCATAACTTCTTAAAAATTATTCATGGTTGTAAATGTGTGATGTGAGTACACACTTGAAACAAGTGTCTAGCTACTCCTCAGATAGCCTGGTGTGTTAAACTTCTTACAGGTACATCTCCTGGGGGGGGTCTAAATTTGTGGATTGCAATCTCAAAGAACAATACATGTGAAAGTGCAAACTTATTTGAGTAGATCCTCAGTAGTCTAGGATAACTTCTTTTTTGCCTGATAAGAATATATGTACAAATATAAGTGCATATATGTAGTTTAGAAGAAGAAAAGTGTTTATTCCCTACATGAAGTGATGGGGTTTATCTCCCCAATATGTAAAGCAAAGTTGTACATTTTGATAGAGTTCAACTCCATGTGGTAGTATGAGTCTGGTTAGCAGAAAAGCTGTTCTTTCAATGCTCTGTATGCTAACTAAATGGCACTGCCTGAGAAGATTAAAGTACTATTTTCTGTGGTCCAGCAGTGCAAAGTTTGATTCCCTCAGCCTTCATTGCCTAACTGTATGATTGGAGCAAGGCACTTAACCAAATACTGCTCCATGACTGAAAAAGGTCCACATAGATCAGTACTCTAGCCCAAAACACAAATACAAATAAAATAAAAATGTATGTAATAGCTCAAATTTGTTTAAAATGGGAGTTTCAATTCCTCCTTAGTCATATAAAATTTGTCAGGGCTACTCGAGTAAGAGCCTCTAGTTATGAAAACAGCCACGATATTTTGGACTCCGCATTTTGTTTAACTATGCAGGTTTTATTACTCTTTTTCTGTATTTTTTTTCTAAGACAACCTGACTAAGTTGAAAATTGCCTTATATGTGCTTTGCAAATGATTCTTAATTTTTCTTGAAGTGGTCTAGAAAATCTCAGTTTTCCGGTATGATTTAGTAATATGCAATGAGTAAAACAGGAAACTGTCATACCTCTCAAATGTCCAGATTTTTGCCACATATTTTGGTCTGTTTCTCATAAAATTGTATTTTTTTTTTGGCAAATCATTGACAGATCATTGAGTATTGAACTCAGAAAATAATGACAAACATTTGAGTTTCAAACTTCATACTTTTCAGAAAATCAATGCTAATGGAAAACCTATTATTCTATCAACTTTGTAAGTTTGTATGTGCAATATTTAAAAATGTTCCCTATATTTTGGCCTTTGTTCTGCCATTATTCATGGCTTTGTATAGATTTCTTGCTCTAAGAAATTGAGAAGTATGGATAAAATTCATACAGTGATATGCCTTGGACGTAAATCCAGCAGACTGATGTTCACTTGGTGAATCACCACTCACTGGTCACATGTCACTGCTGTCTGCTCACTCAGCTATTAGCCTTCCAGCGTACACCATGCCTAGTCATATAACATCACTATGAATGATCACAAAATTTAGAGGAACCAGGATTCCTTCTTCACAGACCTTTATGATCTTTGATTTGCATATTAATAAGAGAGTGGGGAGAAGCCTCCATCCACATATGTAGACGCAGAGTGGCTTGCCCACTGCAAATACAATGTCCTACTTGATAAATAAGTGAGAATATGCCCAGAGAATTTGTCTGTAGCTTAACCAGTGTTCTTCTGCAGTATAATTGACTGTGTAACTTCAGAATTTATGCTACTGTCAACATAAAATGCATTTAATGTTCTTCTATGTATATCACACTTATACTTTGTTTGACCTCCAGCATAAAGTATTGATTTATATAAAGATTAAATATAAGACTATTTAGTTACCTCATTTTAAAAGGGCAGTTATTATCATCACCTTTGCTTTTCCAAAAGGGGGAGGTAGTTAATAATGATGTTCTGAGTGCTTCTTCCTTTAACATAATATTCTGTATGATAGAGCTATACCGTTGGTCAACTGTTCTGCACTTACTTATTTCTATCTCATTTCCATCATTTGATAACAAATTTGTTTTGAGGATGCCCAGGTTATACTTCACCACTTTAGTATGGCTTTGTTATGAAGACATTTATTGTTACTTGCACACAATAATAGGTTGTATTATGAGATCTAGCAGTACCAGCAAAGTGGGGATAATTCTTCCACTCTTTACTTCTATACATCCATGTCAGTGTTATGATACACTGGCATGCTCCCTTATTTGATGGGCCTTACAAATAAACTAGAAATGGCAGACAAACCTGCTACTACAATCATACTCAGTCGTTCCACTTTGTAGTGATGTCATGGTGCTATAGGCAATGCAAGCACTTCTTTCTTGGGATATCATCATTAAAAAATTATGGCAATGTGCCCTGTCCTACAGTCATGACATCAAAGGGCAAAACATTTATTAATCAAACCCTGAGACAAACATAGAACAAAATTAATGTCCTAAATGGGTCATATGTGTATGTCCCATGGGCATTCTATGTTGCTGTCTATATGGCTGGCCCCTGTGGTTTTTCTTTTGATTGTTGTCTGGTATATTTTGCAGTCACCCTAGTGGTGAGGCCATCAAGTTATTTTATAAGCTGAGATTTGTTAAGAGAATGCCTAAATTTGCAATTATGATGCACTGATGAGATTATAAAGAGGGCTAAATATGTCACATATACAGCTAGTGGAGTTTGGCTTTAAAGGTCTAGCTGCATCATTTAAACACTATAAAAAAATAAAAAGTCTGGTCATTCAGAGTTGCAATACTTCAATGTCCTTAAAAGTTCATATGCATATATTCTATGGACCTTCAAAGTGGGTTTAATGTATTACACAGTAATTGCTACTGGCTTTCTGACTTGTCTGAACTTTTCACTCTTTGTCTTGATTTATATATATATATATATATATATATATATATATATATATATATATATATATATATATATATAAGTGTATGCATGCATACACACACACACACACACACACACACACACACACACACACACACACACACACACACACACACACACACACATATATATATATATATATATATATATATATATATATATACAGATTCACTTTGAAATCTCGAAATACTGAAATTTCGAATTTCAGTATCTCGAGACCAAAGTGTCGAATCTGCAGATGTGCAAAACTGCAGAATACCGAACCCGGAAATGTCGATCCTGCGATACTGATGGTGTGTTAGGTAAGTGTGTTGTTTTTCAGGGTTTTGGAGAGGGTTTGTGAGTTTGGGAGTCTGTCAGGGAGTGTTAGATGTGGGTTAGGGTATGTAGGTGAGAGTGTGAGTGTGTCAGTATTGAGAATGGTGGTGTTTGTATCTGTGTGATGTGTATTTGTGCGAGGGGTGTGTGGAATGTATGTTGGTGGGTTTTGTGTGTATTGGTGTTTAGTGCGACCTCGGAGTTAGTATATATAAGCAGGGGGGTGTGGGGACTGCAGGGGGGATTGCCCCCCTGCTTATAGTTAGTGTGTGTGCGTGTGTGTGTGTGTATGTGTGCGTGCGTGTGTGTGTGTGTGTGTGTGTGTGTGTGTGTGTGTGTGTGTGTGTGTGTGTGTGTGTGTGTGTGTGTTTGTGTGGAGGTAGGTGTAGTTGTGTTTGTGTGTGTGCTTTCACGGTCAGGTTTTGAGTTTTGCGGTTTTGGTTTTCGTTTTTTTGGTGTTTCGACTTTATAGTCACGAAATACTGAAATTCGATATTTCAGTACTTCGAGATTATAAAGTGAATCCATATATATATATATATATATATATATATATATATATATATATATATACATACACATGTATTCATATACCTGTAGATCATCAAGAATCAAATGCTCATAAGACTGAACCACTCAAGAGAGATCATTTTAGAGTAAATCTAAAATTATAAAAATCAGAAAAAAACAAAACAAATATTTTTGAAGGAGGCAACCCCCCACTATTTCCCCATACTCTCTTCTAATTATGTATATCAGCTCTGAGATTACATAACAGTAAGGGCAAATTCCCTGACCTTTTACTGCAACATAATCTCACACAAAAAGCAGCCAGCTGAAATACAATTAAACAGAGCATTTGCTTCTCCAAGTACTCTCTGTTATTCAGTACAACAAGAAACATTCCCTCAAATGAGAGTTTATTCTTCTGAACTGTAACATTTTAACCATATACATACATACCTATAAATAAATATGGTACTTACGTATTATCACAACCACATTTTCGTGGTTGCGAAAAGTGCCTACCTGCGGATAAACGAGTGACTGAACCATTTCTAACTGCTAATTATAGTCCTTACTACTGGCCAAAAAGTGTAGATTACTTTAAGGAACAGGAGCACTTTAAGAAATACTATTCCTGTTTTGCATGCATTACAGATACACGCCCGAGTTGTCATGGCTGGTGTCATACTGTCTATACAAAGAACTGTTAACATTTGCTCACCCACATGTAATGGTCTGCCAGGCAGGTCAGACACCTTAGTAATACCTATTTTAACACTTCCCATAAAATCATCTGGCTTTTTTTTCACATGGTACATTATATGACATGAACCTTTGTCCCACCTTGTAATGACACTTACACTTGCCTGGTTTGCATTGCTTTCTGTATATTTTTTGGATACATTTGCAACCAGCAGTGAAACCGGTGAAATGGCCACAAATGTGGATAATTACAACTTCAACATGGCTGTGAAGGTTTAACATGTAAGGATATGTTAAAGTCATTACACTTATTAGCAATGCTTTTTGTTACCGAAAGAAAAAAGGGAGACTCCAATGCTTTGTCAAATAACTGCAGTCGGAGATGTTTCAGAAAATCTTACACTATCTGTATTTTGCTTTTGGGCACTAAAAATGACTGCAATTGCTACCTGCCATTAAACCATTGTTAACCTACCAGTTTGAATCGTTTACATCAGCAGAAAGCAGGATGCAAGATTTGAGGCGTCTGTAAGGCATACAAAACAGGAAAAGGATTTCATAAACTGTTTGTGTTCCTAAAAAGTAATGTACATTTTTTTCCAGAACTAACAGCTTAGAATAACTGTTTCAAATGTTTCCTGCATTCCCATCTGTGCAGGTATGTGCTTTTCGCAACTGCAAAAATGTGGTTGTGATAATAAGTAAGTGCCATAAATATAGATATAGATATATAGATATAGACACAGATACATACAAATCACCAAAGTCCTTCAGTTTATCAATATCACAGTTTTAGTCCAAATAAAATAAAAGCACAAAATAAGGAAAAAGAACCGTCTACCAGTTTGATAGTACCTTATTTGTTATAGCCGATAACCTGTCAGGGATTTTCTTTGTCCACCAGCTCTACTGGGCTCTCCTTCCTTTCCTGCACTAATTCCTTCCAACTTTAGGGGTAGGAATAAGACTGAGCACCTGTAGCAGCATCATATTGCTGCTGAAAAGGGTTTTTCAATGCACTAACTTCCTCCTCTGCTCCCCTTTTGCATGCACGCATGCATTCAGGGCAACAGTGTAATGGGACATACTAGCTTAATGTCCCATCTGCACCACAGCGAAGACATTGATCTTGCTGGCTTATGGACAATGGCTTAAGTGTGACTCCAATCACTGATAGGGATCAGTCACGTGGCTCATGCACAGGCATACCCTTCTCCCCAGGATGGGTGTGCCCGTGCTTACCCAGTCTCTGATACGGATCAGTCATGTGGCTCATTCACAGACATAGCCTTCTACCCAGCCTGGGTGTGCCCATCCTCCCCTTGCCAGTACCTCAGACATGTCAGCCACTAGTGGAACCCATGTTGTTTGCGTCAAAGTCAGGGCTTTATCCCACTACACCACATTCTGTCTACGCTTAATTATCTACTGCAGCACAATAGCAAAATGTTGACCATCCTGCTTTTGCCATTGTGCACACACAGCAGCTTTGTTAGCAAGCTTTGCACTAGTCGTGGTTTTCACAGGTATAACATTATTGCTGTTACTAATACAACATCTAACTATGTGGCCCCATTCTCCTTATTTCAATCCTAGCATACAGCTGATATTTTCTGTTTGCTGCAGGAATGTTTTTTTTCAAAGGTGGAGATTGCTTATTTTTAAACACAGTTTCATTGTATAACAATCTGTTTACCAGCACAACAACATTTTTAGCATCATTATAGTCACTTTGAAACACTCACTTTCATAAAATAGCAGACTTTTTAAATTTGTTGTTTGTTTGTCTTTCGGCTTTTCTCGGTTAGGGGTCGCCACAGTGGAACTCTGGTCCGCTAATGATTGGTAGTTGATTTTTACGTGCCAAGTTACCAGCCCTGATACACAATCTTCAATGAAGGTATGCCCATTCACGCATGTCTCCACACAGAAGGCGCTCTAGCTGAGAATCGAACCGGACAGCATCTTACTGTGAGGCGACAATGCTACCGCAGCACCACCACCACGGAAAACTTTTTAAATTTGTTAATGGCTATAATTTCATTAACAAATTTGTTAATGGCTATAATTTCATTCATTTTTCTATTAGTATGTTTGCCCTCAAGATCTAATGACAATTTAAGCATCTTTTAAATCACATAATCAAAATATTACTGTTTTAACGCTTGTGTCTCAGATAACGCCAGCTCAAGCTAAGAATGCCTTGTTAACTTTTTCACATTTCTTGTAAATATTCTTTTCTATGCCCATGAAGGCTTTTGACGGCTTTCAGCTAAGCTGAACTGAGAGAATTCTAGCCCAATCACTCCAGTCTCAACCATCCTGGTGAGTGTCCAGCTGGAAGACAAACATGTATGTCCTGAGATCATTGCCCCTGGTCAAAGGTTTCACTGGAGGGACTATATTTGGTATTGTCATTACATGACACAATATCTTTGACTATAGCAGAAATGGTTTGTAGCAGTTGTTCACTGGTCATTATCTTGGCATGAAGGCAGGTGCAGTCCAAGTACTCTCCACACAGAAACTCACAACACACATACCACAAGAATGGTTACATTTACTCAAACAACTCTGCTCATAAAACTCATCACACACAGAAATGTTGTCACTGTGGGTTGGGTAAATTTACTAAAACAGACTGACTTCATCCAAGCAGCTTCATCCAAGCAGCAAAAGGTGAAAATTTAAAGATATTGGTCATAAAATGGTATCCACTGCACAAATCAATCTAATTAATAAAAGCAGCAAAACTCACAAGATTATAAAAATATTCAGTTTTATTCTAAATGATGAAAATCAACAAAACACATTACTTCACTGAGTGTACTATCTTAGCTACAAGCCACATAAAAAAAATATTTCTTAGAAAACAAACGTCCAGTAATCCTTCTCCACTGGGCTACAACTATTTCTTTTAAACATCACAAATCATGTGTTACTAGTCAATTAGTTCACTAACTACAAGTGTACTGGTACCAGTAATTAAAGCAACAGTTTTATATTTCTGTTTACACAATGCTGTTACACATCATTTTGAACTAAAACAAAAAAAGTGTACATGTGTGTGTGCATGCGTGTGTGTGTGTGTGTGTGTGTGTGTGTGTGTGTGTGTGTGTGTGTGTGTGTGTGTGTGTGTGTGTGTGTGTGTGTGTGTGTGTGTGTGTGTGTGTGTGTGTGTGTGTGTGTGTGTGTGTGCGTGTGTGTCAATCAGCTGATTGCACATAGCTTTTTTTGTCTGTGCCAGATCGCAGTACAGCAGGGTTGAGGAATCAGTCCTTTTTTCTACTGTAAGGCAGTCTCAGAGTTGGTAGATATAATTTTCAGGGGAAGGAGGCAGAGGGGTGGACTTTCCCCAGACAAACAAAATGATTAATATATTTTCACATTTGTTTTTTGATTATTTATTTGGCATTTGTTTACTGGAAATGTCCGACCGAGCCAAAAAGTGCCCCTTTTCAGTGCAGGCCCAGGAAAAAAGCTCCTCAGTTACACAATAATAAGAACATCACATTTCCATAATTATGGCTTGAATTAGATGAGATGCAGAGTACAATCACTTGAGTAGGTTATACATATTTTCTAAATTACATTTTCCATAAGACATGGTTAGAGAAATATTTCGATTTTAGGAAGTCTTTTATAATATATAACATAATCAGAAGAATTATTCAGATTGGTAAGTATGAGAGTGAAGAAAGCATAAAGAGGTAGAGCTATGGGGTACAGAAAGAAGAGGAAGAGGGTGTAAAGGGAAAATATTGGTTGTATGGATGAGAAACAGGGAAGTAAGCCAGGAAAAATGAGGTTATGATTAGCCAGGGTTAGGGCATAAACAGATCCATGAACAGTTTAGGTGTTGATGTAGGGAGTGTTTAAAGGAAGCAAGATTGGGAGTTGTACTGGTTGCTCGAGAAAGGGTGTTCCAGAGTTTTGCAATAAAGTGTGAATATAAGCCTTTGCCAGAAGAATTAGAAAGCTTTGATATAGAAACAAGTTCTTTATCTTCAGATCTGAAAGTTCTGTTTGAGATGTATAGATTAATTTATTAGTAAAATGTTGGACATGCTTCAGGCTTGTAAATAGTTTTGTGCATAATTATAAGCTACAAGTAAGAGAGATAGTTATAGATTTCAAGCCCCAAAGGAAGTGGAGTATTTTGCAGTGAAAGGTGTGAGAGCTAGTGATGTAAACAAGTTTGACAATTTTGTTATAGCAACTTTCAAGTTTATTTTTAGTACTGACCATAAATTTGAAAGTATGACTTTCTTTTTGTTGCATTAAGGAAATATTTGTTTTGATAAAGCATACCTGGCTTTTGGTGGGTCTTTTTGATGCTAGTTTGGATATGAAGGTCAAATTTCAGTTTATCATCTAGTACAACTCCTATTAGCTTGGTGTGGGATACTGTTTCAGTTTCAGTGTTGCCAGTGGTGTGAACCTTGAAATCATCATTGTTAAGTGATAGGAGTTTTGGAGGGAACAGGAGAGGTTTGGTTTTGTTTGAATTAAGGAATAGTTGTGCTTTTGTGAATCACTTTTCAATTGAGGTAAATGCTTGCTGGGTAATTTGCTTTAGGTGAGTCACTGGTGTATTGGATTAATGTTCCTAGACTGGTGGAAGTATGGAGGTTACTGATGCAGATATTAAAGAGTAAAGAACAGAGGATAGATCCCTGAGACACACCTGTGGAGATGGGGAATGAGGGGTAGCTGGAGCTTTGCTGTTTCACTGATTGTACTCTATTGGTTAAGTTCATAGGTACACAGGTCCATAGGTGTGTACTAGGCTAATGGCCCTGGAGCCTTTACAAGCTTAGCCCATAGGATTACCCTGGCATCATGCCAGCTGACCTCAGTTCCCAGTGCCTCTGTCGAATAGAGCCACTGGAGTGATCCCTGGGGTGAGTTTTCTATTTCCCATCCACTCATCAAGATTTCTTTTGAAGAGGGCCAGTGGAGTGCTCTGTTTGGCATGTATGGGAAGTCTGTTCCATAGCACGGGCAGTCTCTGGGTTATGAACCTGTCCTTCCAGCTTGTTCTGTTGATTGTGGTAATGAGGTTGAGATCTCTGGAGCGTGTGGTGCGGAGGGATTGTGATTTCTTTAGATGTAGCATTTCTAACAGAGCTGGGTCAGACATGGCTTTGTCAGTCAAGCAGAGATCGCCTCTAAGTAGGTGATATGAGACAGAGAATAGTTGTAGTTTTTTGAGTCTGTTCATATAGGACAAATGTTTAAGGCCTAGGATTCTCTTTGTGAGGTATTTTTGTGGCCTTTTCAGTTGTTGTAGGTATCTAGTGAGGTACATGCTAAATGGGGCATTGTAGTTGATAATTGGCCTAAGGAGGGAAGAGTAGAGGGAGACAATGACCTCTTTCTTCCTGCATGCAAAACCCTTAGTAATGGCATGTGGACTTTCTGACCACAGTGGCAATGTGGTGGTCAAAAGAGAGTTTGCTGTCAACCTATGTTCCCAGATCTCTTATAATGCCTTCTGTGTTCAGTGGACTACCATCAATGTGGTAATTCATGGGAACTGGGTTTTTCCCAAAGGGGATGATGACACATTTTTTAGCATTGAGCTTAAGGCCATGGTTCTGACACCAGTTGTTGGTCTCAGTGACCTTGAACCCAGGACCCTGTGCACTACAATCTCAGCAATGTAGTGCTAGAGAACCATTGAATAGAGGAGGATGAAAGACCAAAGTGAAGAAGAGTTTTAAGGAGTTGGAGCTTTGAGATAGTGTCAAAAGCTTTTGAGAAGTCTAGGAATAGGGATGAGACTATTTTACTTGAGTCTTTGGCTTTACTCACTTTATCCATGAAGAACAGTAATGCTGGAGTAGGACTATGGCCTGATTGGAAACTGTGATGAGTTTTGGTGATGAGTTTGGACTGAAATAAGAATTGTAGAATGCTTTGTATGAAGCATGTGTCAAAACTGGTGGCTGTTTGTAGGGAGGAAGCATCTGGTTCTGAACATGGTAATTTTAGTATCAGGGTTGAGAAGGGATACTATAGAGGCTCAGAATGTTTTGGTGTTTCTTCTTTGTTTATCTTGAATGTAGTATAATATTTTCTCTATTGTTGTTAACCTGATTACAGAGCTATCAAAATAGCTGCAAGTTTTGGCTAATTGGACTGTTTTGCATGTGTGCCACACATTGTCTCTGTCTTTCATGAACAATTTACAGGACTTGTAGAGCCATGGGGCAAGATTGTGTTTAGTTCCTTTGGTGTGAAGTGGAGCAAGTGAGTGTGGGATGCTGAAAAATGTGCTATTAGAGTGTTCTACTGATTCATTTAGGGGGAGAAACTTTAAGATAGCCCAATTAATAGATTTTGGGGATTTTTGAAGGAATCTTGGGAAGAATTGTTTAGATTTAAGTATGTGCTTCTTTATGGTTTGGGTTATAGCCCTGAGGGCATAGGTTGGAAAATGGTCACTGAAGGGGTCAGGGAGCATGCCAGTGGTTGTAAAGTTAGCAGGGTTGGAAACTAGCATTCAGTCAAGAATTGATTCATGCTTGGTATTTTTTTAAATTCTGTAGGAGTATTAATAATTTGAATATAACCATGTTGATTTATGTAGTTTGTAAGGGTATCTGCATAGAAGTTAAGCCAATCAGTATTCTATGCTTATTTTGTTAGAAACCCAGACTATGATTTCTTCAAATATAGAGATGTTATGTCCTGGGGATGTATAATGTTATGATGCAGATGCTTTGGGTTGTATTTAGCTTTAGTACTCAGACAAGAATTTCAGCTTTTGAGAATTTAAGAATATTTTCATGAAGAGGGGTTACAGAAAGTTTATTTGGGAAAAGTAGGGCCATACCTCCTCCTTTCTTACTAGTCATGTCTAGCCTCATTATATTGTAATTTGGTGGAAGCATTTCTCTGTACTTTATGTTTGGATTTAACCATGTTTCTGTTAATGCTAGCATGTCTGGTTTGTACTGATTAATCCAGGTATAGAAAGTGGCAATTTTGTTGCATATGTTTCTTAGATTTAAAGTAATAAAATTTAAGGATTTAGAGTGAGTTTTGTTGTTTGTATACAAGAGTGGTCCTGGGATGATGTGTATGTCCCCACATAGCTTAATTATTGTGATGAAAATTAAGTTGTAAATGAATGTTTTATTTGTTGGGATCGCTTGCAATTTGATTCTAGGGAGGGGTGCAGGGAAGTGTTTCACTTTATGGTAATAGTTGAAGTTAGTAGGAATTAAATTAGGTGAGATATCTGCATAATTGTTTTGAATTGTGAGGTTTGCTGTAGATCAAGTACCTCTGTTAAATTTTATTTTGAGAGAAAAGGATGGTGGAGATGAGAGGTGAATAAGAAAACACAGGATTAAGATAAGGTAGGAGGTAGCAAACATGGTAGAAATATTGTTTGGAATTGAAGTATGGAGTAATGGAAGACTGACTACAAAATTTTGCAGTTTTAATGGTGTGAGGTTTTAGGGGAATGTAATATGGAAGTGAGTGTGAGTATGCAGTTTGAAAGAAAAATGGAATAGAAAGTGATAGTGACAATAGAGTTGATTAGTAGGGAGGTGTGCCTTGAAAGGTGGAAAGGCATGTGAAAGAGATTTAGTAATTGGTGTGTATTGTGGATTAGTGCAATAAAATAGAGGAGAGGTCAAGGGAAGTATAAGGGTTTGTGATGGGGTGGGTGGGAATTGGGGGTAGGGTAAGAGAGCGAAGTGAAGCCTGAATGTAGTGAGGACTGAACTGAGGAACTGAGCAGGTAGGGCCCACATGAGTGCTATGTTCATAGGTTCATAGGTTCATAGGTTAGTACTAGGCTAACTGCCCAAGTGGGCCATTTTAAGCCTAGCCAATTACCCCATGTGAGAATCAAACTCTGCACCTTGTGTTTGTAAGGTAAACACCTTAACCATTATGCCAACCTCCCACACCCTGTTAAGAAACAATTACCCGAGTTACAAAAAGTAAGAAGCTTCTTTCCCAGGACCTGACTTTAATTTGAACTTGAACTAGAGAGTTACTAATGAACTATATATATTTGCTTGCAATTCCTTATAAAGGACTAAGTTTGCACTACAGGAAGTAAGAAAGAATTGGCTGGCAGTACAAACTATTGTTTAGTGCAGAGACAGAAAAGCTCCAAGAAGACAGATTTTATTAATTACATCTGTGGTGGAGTGGCCTGTATAGCAGTAAATTGCCAGTAGTGAAACTGTGTGTAGTTTATTTTGGTGAGGGAGCCTCCAGCTGTGTTCTATGAAGTGAGATATACACCATACTACAAATAAGAGTGACCCAGCCCATATTAATTTAAAATTTTTGAGTAGTAAATTTGAGCAATAACAGTAAAGTCAATTGAACAAGATAATGATCCCTTCTTCTTGCGTTTTCAGACTGCCAAGCAGGGTATTGTGTTTTGCCATATATTTGTTCAGAGAAGAAATGGATAGGCTGTTATAATCAGAACACACAGCATCAAATGAGTGGAGCTTGGCTTTGGAAGGTTCTGTATAGGTAAGTTGGTATGAAGGAGAGTATCAGAAGGTTAGAGAGATAAAAGTTAAGTTGATCAAAGTCCCTTATAAGATCTTCCAAAGCTAGCTATGAAAACAAGATTGCCACTGATTCTAAGGACAACTACAAAGCATTCTATAGCTATGTCAGGAATCTCAATGGCAACACCCAGATTTGCTCTGAGTTACAGCACAATGGTACAAAAATTACAGAACCGACTAATATTGCCAACATCCTGGCAGATAGGTTCAGTGCTAACTTTACTCCCCTTTCACCCCCTAAAGGGCCCATATCTGTACAGGAAGAATGCAAAGTCCCTGTAATCATAACTTCACAGGTAAAAGCAGCTCTCTCTAAAGCCAAAAACACAGCATCCATGGGACCGGACAACATTCCAGGCTGCATTTTACATGAACGTCAGAACAAACGGACTCCCCACCTAAGTACCATGTTCAATCATAGCCTCATGCCAGGCTTTGTGCCCACTGAATGGCACACAGCAACAGTTATCCCACTCAACAAAGGGGGAGCCACCACTGATCCAGGGAATGATCGCCCTATTAGCCTGATGAGCCTGGTCTGCAAGGCCATGGGATGTATCATCATTGAATTCATAAACAAAAAAATTGGTAACCTCTAAACTCTGCACCCTACCCAGTTCAGGTTTGTGAAAGGTAGATCTTGCCTCCTGAACCTGGCTGACTTCTTTGAGGCAGTCACCAAAGCTGTAGACGAGGGTAAGGTGGTTCACACAGCCTATCTTGACCTCACCAAGGCATTTGACACCATCCCCCATTCTGGAATTATAGCTAAACTCACTAAACGAGGTATAAATCCCTATGTCACAAGATGGGTTGCCAACTGGCTCACTGCCAACTGGCTCACTGACAGAACCCACACTGTAACGGTTGCAGACTCCAAATCTGACTTCAAACAAGTGACAAGTGGAATACCACAGGGTTCAGTCCTGGGACCTCTCCTGTTTAGTATCTACTTCTCTGAAGTACAGGCTAACACAGAAGGCCTCTGGCTAACAAATTTCACAGATGACTGAAAACTAGGAGCTATAGTTGAGTCCCCAAATGATGTGGACATCCTACAGAAGGGCCTCACTGAGACAGATGACTGGTGCCAGAGCCATGACCTCAAGCTCAATGCCAAAAAGTGCATTGTTATCCCCTTTGGTACAAACTCTGTACCCATGAACTACCACATAGGCAGCAGTCTTCTTAACACTGAATGTGTGATAAGAGACCTTGGGACCCAGGTGGACAGTAGTCTCTCCTTTAATAATCACATTGCCACAGTATTCAGGAAATCCTTCTACATGGCACACCTCATCACAAAAGGGTTCTCATCCAGGAAAAAAGAGGTCATTGCTCCCCGTCTACTCGACACTCATTAGACCCATTATAGAGTACAATGCCCCTTTTGGAATGTACCTCACAAGACATCTTCAGCAGCTGGAAAGGCCACAGAAGTACCTCACAAAGAGAATTACTGGTCTCAAACAGATGCTCTACACTGATCGTCTCAAAAAAACTCCAGCTTTACTCTGTAGCATATCGCCTACTCCAAGGTGATCTCTGCCTAACATATAAAGCTATGTCAAACCCCGAGCTGTTGGACATGCTACACCTAAAGAAATCCCAATCCCTCTGAGCTACATGCTCTAGGGACCTAAACCTTGTCACCACAATAAACAGGACTTGCTGGAGGGATAGATTCCTGCCCCAGAGACTTCCCATACTCTGGAACAGGCTACCTATCTATGTCAAGCAAAGTTCCTCATTAACACTCTTCAAGAAAAATCTTGATGAGTGGATGGGAAATAGGAAATACACCCTGGGGATCACTTCTGTGGCTCTGCTCGACAGGGTCACAGGAAATTAACTTTCTTGGGTAGGTGTAAGCCAGGGAACTTTGTTGGCTAGGCTTACTTAGGCCCTTGGGCCGATAGCCTAGTACCTACCTATGAACCTATGAACCTAAGATTGTCAATATGAACCTTACAATAGTTAGACTCTTTGCAATAACAGATAATGACATGGACAGGGCAAAGGATAGTGAGAGGATAATATGTTAATGAGGACATTACCTTTAGAAGTATTAGAAATTTTGAGAGTAAACTTCAATTAATACATTGCGTCTAAGAGTTGCTGGTACAAAGCAGTATCTACCTAATAAATTCTACAGTGCATATTGTATAAGAGACAGACACTTTCTAATACAATACTAAAGGAATTCAGAAATTAAGTATAGAATGCTATGTTGTTAAGAGATATATAAAATTAACCACAATAGAGTTTCGATCCATTTCTTTAATGCATAGTAGCAAGACTGTGTGGCAAGCAATTACTCTTCAGTTTACAATACTTTGCATTAAACCTGGTTCAAAGCTGCAGACAGCTCCCAAGCCTTACCTGGTTACTCATTCTAGCATACCTTCAGACCCCAAACTGTGGGTAGTAAAGCCAAAGGAGATGGAATTTCAATATATATTAAAGACATACACACCTCCAGGCTGGTCAAACAGTATGACTCACAGGAGACACTCCAGGTGCAGTTAACTATTGACAAGACCCCTATACAAATCATAGCTAGCTACCGGCCCCCAAATCTGACCCAGGATGCCCAAATTGCCTATCTAGACCTCTTTGAATCTATAAAGATTCAACTCTTTACCCTGATCCTGGGTGACTTTAACTACCTAAACATAGACTGGAAGAACTACTCTTGCCAGATCACAAATGTCCAGAGATTCCTCAATTTTGTCAATGCAAATTCTTTGGAACAGCTAGTCGACACCCCCACAAGAGGTGATAATATCTCGGACTAGGTATTAACCAACATGAGTAACCAGTGCAGCATTCCTGCAGTATCATCTTCCCTTGTAAGATCTGATCATAAAGCAGTCACATTCAAAGTCACCATCTCCCTCTGACGCTCCTCTAGCTAGGGTCAGTCAAAAAAAAAACTTCTCCAAAGCTGATTACAGCCTCCTGAGGGATGGTATAAACAATTTCACAGCCCCAGCCCCCTCTTTAGGAACTGGCACCAGTATCCCAAACTATACAAAATTACTATACAAACATTTGTATAGATGCATGGAATCAGGAATACCGGGCAGGACTAAATCATCTTTCACAAGGAAGAGTAAACCTGTCTGGTGGACATCTGCAATAAATAAACTCTATAACAAAAGAAACAAATTGCTGTCCAGGACCAAGAAGGAGCAGGTGCCCAATTGGAAGCAATCTCTCCTTAGCCTAAACAAACAAATAAGAACACTAGTGAAATCCTCCAAAGCAAACTTCAAGTCCAAATTGGCCACATCTACTAGAGACAATCATAAGACTTTCTTCGCATATGTCCATAATCTCAAAGGTAGCACCCAGATCTGTTTAGAACCGGTGGTCAAGGACACCACATATACAAATGCTGTAGATATAGATAACTTGCTGGCTGATAGATTCAGTGAAAATTATACCCCTCTGTCCCCTCCCATCAGTAAATTAGGACAGTCCCAGTACCTGCCCCCTTGCCCTTATATCTAGGGATCAGGTCATTACTGCTCTCTCAAAGGCAAAAAATACAGCCTCCATGGGACCTGATAACATCACAGGCTGCATCCTACATGAACTCAGCAGGAAACTGGAGCACCATTAGGCACCCTATTTAGCCAAAGCTCAAGTACTGTTTTGTCCCAGATGAGTGGAGGACAGTCACTGTCATCCCTTTACACAAAGGTGGAGCATCCACTGATCTGGGAAATTATAAACCCATCAGCCTAACTAGCCTGATCTGCAAAGCTATGGAATGGATTATCATGGACCTCAATAACAAGGACATTGGCAACCTCCAAACACTTCATCAAGGGGAAGTTATGTCTGTTAAATTTGGTTGACTTTTTGAGACAGTCACCAAAGCCATGGATGAGGGGAAGACAGTGCACACCACCTACTTTGACCTGGCCAAAGTCTCTGACACTATTCCCCACTTGGGCATAATAGATAAACTCTCTCAACTACGCATCAATCCATGTGTTACTAGATGGGTAGCCAACTGGCTCACTGATAGAACCCACCTAGTCAAAATAGGGGAAGCCACTTCAAGCAGTTGACCTGTGTTGAGTGGCATACCCCAGGGTTCAGTCTTGGGACCTCTGTTATTTGGGATATATTTTTCTGAGGTACAGGCCAAAACCAGTGGGCTACGGCTGATCAAGTTTGCAGATGACTGCAAGTTGGGAGCTGTCATCAATTCCCCTAGTGATGTGGACATCCTTTAAGAGGGTCTCACCCAAACAAATGACTGGTACCAGAAACATGGCCTCAAGCTGAATACAAAAAAAATGGATCATCATCCCCTTTGGGGAGAGAGATGTCCCCACAAACTATCACATTAATAACAATGTTCTAAGCACACAGTCAGTCATGAGGGATTTGGGCACCCAGACTGATAGCAGCCTGACTTTTGACCACCATGTTGCTTCCATTGTGCAGAAAGCTTTCTACATGGCCCACCTCATAAGTAAGGGTATCTCATCCAGGGACAATAATGTCATAACATCCCTGTATTCTTCCCTTATAAGGTCCATTATTGAGTACAATGCCCCATTCAGCATGTACCTTGCAAAGCACATGCAGCAGCTGGAGAGACCACAGAGGTTCCTCACCAGGAGAATCCAGGGGCTCAAAAATCTACCATACACAGATAGACTAAAAGCCTTATCCCTCTACTCTGTTTCATACAGAGGTGACCTCTGTCTGGCATACAAGGCGATCTTGGGCCCTGCCTTGATAGGACTGCTGCATATCCACAAGTCAAGCTTCACGAGAGTAACCCATACATGCTGCCTCAACCTGATCTGTGACATCAATAGGACTTGCTGGTGGGACAGATTTGTGTCCCAGAGACTCCTCCATCTATGGAATAGACTCCCTCTCCGCATTAAGCACAGTACCTCTTTACTCTTTTTAAGTGCAATCTGGATAAGTGAATGGGAAATAGAAAATGCATCCCTGGGACTCCACCTGTATGCCTGCTGGACAGGGGGATAAGGTGCTGATTTGTCTATGCATGGGCTAAACTCTTGGCAAGGCTTATAAGGGCCACAGGGCCAATAGCCTAGTCACTTCCTATGATTCTATGATCCTATAAACAATCAGTTGACCATAATATCAAACAAATTAATGCACAGTAATGACTAAACATTACTCTGTGGCAAGCAATGACTCCTCAGTTTAAAGCTGGAATTTTGCATTGTAACTGTCAATTGACCATTATATCAAACACTTACAAAAGTCAAGCCAATGCTATACAAGTACACTTGAGCATATAATGCAGTGACCATGGCCACAGTTAATATTATGGTTATAAAAGCATGCCCAAGAGAACAGTGGTGTTTGTATATCTAAATATATTGTAAACTTATTATGAAAACCATACAGGAGGAGCACATTGATTTCATGGGTCACAAACTAAATGAGTTATGAGAGATCAGTATTGCTATTTTGACAGATAGCCAACTAAAAGCATGTTTCATACAATTGCACTTACATATAGTAATCCAGAATGTGGTGTGCATATAGTAATGGAAGTGGCTAGTATGGAGGACCTACTGTGAGGGGGGTTCTAACAGAATTCTAAAAGTAAAACATGGTGTTATGCCTTGACATAAGGTTTTAAATGGTGCAAGCCATCAAGGTAGACATCAAAACATCACTCTGCAAATCTGGCTGAGTGATTCAAAAGACAATGAAGACTCTCTTTAAAATAAAAAAGCAGTTTAATTCTCACATAGAATTTGGAATTAGCACTTTCATCCTGTTTAACTAAAATATTAATACTAGTACTAATACTAATAAAATACTCAGGAGGAACAGCTGCATACAGGAACTAAGCCAAAACGAACTCTCCCCAAATGGATGTATGCAGCTGCTTCCACACACACTTTTAGTATGACCAGTACAGGAGCGGGTGCTGGGACTGTTACCGAGAATGCTTGTTTACATACAGGCCTTGACTCTATGAACTATAAGTTAGACAATATTTTAAAGACTGACTTCTCTATTGGAGGCCCTAACATTCTCAATTTTGACAATAATAACAACAACCCCTTTTGAATTGTTGAGAAAGGAAATCATTGTTCCTTAAAAGACAAAATATTACTTATGGAAAATAAATCGTCTAGCATTAAGCACTTACAAACTGATAATGTTTATTTCAAAAAATGTATTGAATTGAAAATAGTTCCACAGGGACTCAGAATATTCAAGGCACCTATGGGTATTGATACACTGTGGAAGTTATTAATGATTTTAATGCTTTATTTGATTATTTTTGGGTTCAATTTTATGAAATTGTTAATGAAACATAATGATGCTAAATTAAGTATGCTGTTAACTGAAGTGGAAAGTTTAAACACTGATATTACTCAAGATTTCCTCTGACCAATGGGTACACTTTTACAACAAACAGTCTGATATAGTTAACAAGTTTAGCACTACTCAGTTTAAAAGAAAAGAAAAGAAAATAGCTAGAGACACTACACACTATAGGGAACAAAATGCTTATAGATGGAATTGTCACAGGCAGGTGAATGGAGAGAAGAACTATAATAAGTTCAGTGGATCTAATGTAGGAAATAAGGAAAGTTATCCCAAAAGGAATCGTATACCAGATGGAAATTACAACAAGGATTATGGTCCTGGAAATTTTCAGGATGGCAGGAGCCATTACCACAGGAGAAACAAAGGGTATTGTCGTGTTTCGGGTCAGGGGAGTAATTGGGAACATTCACAAAAGGCCTCACACAGGATATACCAGTCAAACAAAGAATGGAGATAGAAAGATTTAACAAAGTTGTTCAATGTTTCAAAAACTTTTGAATTTTTAATTACACTGATAGAGAAATAACCAAAGAGTATTTTTTTGTTTCTAAATGGAATTAAGTTTGTTCCCATTATTAACTTTGATTTAGTTGATTTCCTTATAGAAGCTAAATTATATCTTAGAAAGCTTAATTTAGCTGTATATTTTAAAGACAAGGAACAGGGAACTTTAATGCCAGCCTTAAAGAAAAAAGCACCTTTAACCCCCCTTTACACCCTACTCTTGCCACTTTGGACAAACTAATTTCTGAAGATTTATACAAAATTCAAGAAGAGTTAATGGGTAGAAAGAAAAAAGTTTTTAATTTAAACAGAACAGAAAGAGATTTATTTCAAAAGATATGTAATGGTACAGAGGTCAGGGTCATTAAACCTGACAAGGGAGGGGGGATTGTGCTATATGATCAGATGGATTATTCCAACAAAATGCATGAGATTTTGTACACTTTAGTATATGAAACCATTTCACTAAATGAGATCAATATAGCGTACAGGCGCATTGATTTATGGCTGGAAGAATTTTTGTTAGACATAAGAATATATTTCGAAACTTATAATTTTTTGAAAGTTAAACATCCCGTGTTAGCCACCATCTTTGGAGTGCCTAAAGTGCATAAAGACATTTTACATCTCCGTTCCAACTGATAGTCTCAGGGAGTAAGTCCAAAACATTCCCTTTTGGTGTAATGGTGCATAATTGGTTAAAACACACATACGACAATATCCCCCACATATTCAGAGACTCATGGGATTTTTTTAGGGAGATTGAAACATGAACTTTGGAATAAAGATTTAAAAATTGTTACCATTGATGTGGTGGACTTATTTAATTCCATACCCAAAGATGAGGGGTTGGAATTATTTCACCAATCAATGGTTAAGCACAGCAATTTAGACAATGGTTCATAGGTTCATAGGTTCATAGATAGGTACTAGGCTATTGGCCGAAGGGCCTAAGTAACCCTAGCAAACAAGGTTCTCTGGCTTATGCCACCCAAGAAAGTTAATTTCCTGTGTCCCTGTTGAGCAGAACTACAGAAGTGATCCCTGGGGTGTATTTCCTATTTCCCATCCACTCATCAAGATTTTTCTTGAAGAGTGCTAATGAGGAACTTTGCTTGACATAGATGGGTAGCTTGTTCCAGAGTATAGGAAGTCTCTGGGACAGGAATCTATCCCTCCAGCAAGTCCTGTTTATTGTGGTGACAAGGTTTAGGTCCCTAGAGCATGTAGCTCAGAAGGATTGGGATTTCTTTAGGTTTAGCATGTCCAACAGCTCTGGGTTAAACATAGCTTTATATGTTAGAGAGAGATCTCCTTGGAGTAGGTGATATGCTACAGAGTAAAGCTGGAGTTTTTTGAGAGGGTTAGTGTAGGGCATCTGTTTGAGGCCAGTAATCCTCTTTGTGAGGTACTTCTGTGGCCTTTCCAGCTGCTGCAGCTGTCTTGTGAGGTATATTCCAAAAGGGGCGTTGTACTCTATAATGGGTCTAATGACTGCTGAGTAGAGGGGAACAAAGACCTCTTTTTTCCTGGATGAGAACCGTTTTGTGATGAGGTGTGCCATATAGAAGCATTTCCTGACTACTGTGGCGATATGATTTTCAAAGGATAGACTACTGTCCACATGGGTCCCAAGGTCTCTTATCACACATTTGGCATTAAGTAGATGGCTGTTTATGTGGTAGTTCATGGGTACAGGGATTTTACCAAAGGGGATGGCAATGCAATTTTTGGCACTGAGCTTGAGGCCATGCCTCTGACACCAGGCATCTGTCTCAGTGAGGCCCTTCTGTAGGATGTCCACATCATTTGGGGACTTGATTATGGCTCCTAGTTTGCAGTCATCTGTGAACTTCATTAGCCAGAGGCCTTCTGTGTTAGCCTGTACTTCAGAGAAGTAGATACCAAACAGGAGAGGTCCCAGCACTGAAACCTGTGGTACTCCACTTGTCACTGGTTTGAAGTCATATTTGGAGTCTGCAACTTTTACAGTCTGGGTTCTGTCAGTGAGCCAGTTGGCAACCCATCTTGTGATGTAAGGATTTATACCTAGTTTAGTGAGTTTAGCTATAATTCCAGAATGAGGGATCATGTCGAAAGCCTTGGTGAGGTCAAGATAGGCTGTGTGAACTACCTTACCCTTGTCTATGGCTTTGGTGACTGCCTCAAAGAAGTCGATCAGGTTCAGAAGGCATGATTTGGCTTTCACAAACCCAAACTGGGTGGGGTGCAGAGTTTAGAGTTTACCAATGTCTTTGTTTATGAGTTCCATGGTGATATGTTCTATGGCTTTGCAGACCAGGCTCATCAGGCTAATAGGGCGATAGTTCCCAGGGTCAGTGGTTGCTCCCCCTTTGTGGAGTGGGATAACTGTTGCTGTGCGCCATTCAGTGGGCATGAAGGCTGATGTGGGACAATGATTGAACATGGTGCTTAGGTGGAGAGCCAGTTTATTCTGAAGTTCATGTAAAACGCAGCCTGGGATGTTGTGTTTTTGGTTTTAGAGAGTGCAGCTTTTACCTGCATAGATGTGATTACAGGGACTCTGCATTCTTCCTGTATAGATATGGACCCTTTAGAGGGTGAGAGGGGGGGTAGCACTGAACCTATCTGCCATGATGTTGGCAATATCAGTTGGTTTTGTAATTCTTGTGTCATTGTGCTGAAACTCAGAGCTAGATCTGGGTGTTGCCATTGAGATTCTTGTCATAGCTATAGAATGCTTTGTGGTTGCCCTTAGAATCAGTGGTGATTTTGTTTTCATAGCTAGCTTTGGAGGATCTTATAAGGGATCTCAGCTTCTTACTGAGGCTGACCAGGGAGCTCCTCCACTCATGCAATTTTACTCTCTTTTGCAACAGTTTCTTCCTTCTGTTGTAGAGTTTGTTTATGGCAGGGGACCACCAGATTGGCTTCCTTTTTTGGAGGATAGCATCTTGGTTCTTTTTAGGATAGCATGATCCATGCACTCGTGTAAGTGCTTATAGGGTGCATTTGTGTAGGATTCAGCAGTCATAACTGTATTGTCCATCTGCATGGGTGTCACGAAGTTCACCACTTCTGTCTTAAGAAGCATGAATTTGGTTTTGTAGAAATTTTTTACCATGGTTTCCTTAATGGTGGGTGGGGGCGCAATGTGGATATTTAGGGTGATTAGCTTATGGTCGGATCTGAACAACGAGGAATTGACTTCAGGTGTGGAACACCGGTCACTAATGTTGGTAATGACTAGGTCTAGCATATTGTTGCCCCTGATGGGGGTGTGGATAAGTTGATCCAGGGCATTGGAATTTATGAATTCCAGAAACCGTTGAGTGAAAGCGTTGGTACATGAGTAGTTTTCCTAGTTAATGATGGGGTAGTTGAAGTCGCCCATTATTAGGGTGTTTGGTTGAACCCTAATATTTTCCAGTATATCAAGAAAAGAGGAGTGGGGATCCTGGGGCATGGTGGCGTATCTATAGCAAGCTACAATTTGGATTGCAGTTTTGCCCAGAGTTAGTTGCACTTGGATAAGCTTGGATGCATTATGTTGCGTAACTAGCCTAGAAGTGTGGCTATCCTTAATGAATATGGACACACCTCCGCCTTTGGTGTTCTGGTCCAGGTTAGATAGGCAAAAAAGTGTGGTACGAGTTATAGCCTGGTAATGCAGGGATGGTCTCTAGAGCCTTGAACCAGGTCTCAGTCACTACACAGATATCGATGTTCTCCATTTTAAGGAGTGCCTCAAGTGAGTGCATTTTGAGATTTAGACTTCTAGCATTGAGTAGCATTACCCTCAGTTTTTGCTTGCCTGTTCCTGTTACAGTGGAGAATTTGTCATTTGAACCTTGCCTAAAAAAGGCACTATAGGGGTGGCAAGACCCTTAGCCAGTATCTGGAATCCCAGAGGTGACAGGTGCAGGCCATCTCTGGCAAAGCATCGTGGTCTGTCGACCATGTCGTCCCAGGTAGGCAGACACTGAATCCCCTTAGAATGACACCAGAAGCTTAGCCAATTGTTGAAGTCAATCATTTTGTCCTTGTACTGCGGTATCATTCTGGGTAATGGCAGGATGCTCCTCGGGGCTAGGGTCATACCTGCCTGGGCTACAAATTCAGAGAGCTCTTTCATGTCTCTTTTCATGTAGTCCAGGGAGGTACATCTCAGGTCGTTCACACCAACATAGACAATGACAGAGTCATATTTGTACTTGTTGTGGAGTGACCTGAGTGCATGGGTTATGTGGCAGATCCTGGCACCTGACAGGCTGTTGACAGTAACCTTCTCCTTGTTTAGCCTGGTGAGTGGGACATCAGTGTGCCTAACTATAGAGTCACCTAGGACTAGTGTGTTGGGTACGTTATTTTGCCTTATGGGCTGTGGTTTATTGGCACACTGAGTCTGTGGGCTATGTGTCATTTGGGTTGTGTTGGGGGGGTGCAGGTTGCTTGCATTTCTGCTTTGGAGATCTCTGATGCTTGAGCAGATTATTATTGAGAGCCTCTGTGAATGTGTTTGTGTTTCTATGTGTGGATTTTGGTGGTATAGGTTTAGTGGGACTATGTAATGAGTGTGGTGTGGTGCAAATGTTTACCTTTTCCTCTTGACTGTCAAGTTCAGTCTTTGTTGGAGAGAGCTTTACCTCCAGTTTGCCTACATAAATGCATCTCTCACAGGTTGTGGTGTTGGGTGGTAGGAGGAGAGGGTTGTCTGTGTACATGAGGCAATTGCTACATTGCCCCAAGATGCCCAGATTCATCAAAGAGACAGGAGAAACTACTGGGAGCTGACCCTTGGACATGCCTGAATAAAAAATTACTTTCCTCTAGACAAGTGAGGAAAGTGAGTATAAGAGCTGTTTTTCTCTAAGTAAGTGTGGAAAGTAAGTACATAAACTGTTTTCCTCTAGGTAAAGAGGAAGACTGAGTGCTGTAGTAATTTGCAGCTTATTTAGTGCTAACAGCAAGTTCTGAACAAGTGCAGAGAATGAATAAACAAATTCAAGTGCTAAAACTAAGAATCTGTACCTGGATCTTGTGGTAGATAGGCTATCTAGTGCTTACCACTCCCACTGATAAGCTAGAATGCTTCTCTCCAACACAGAAAGGCTTGGGGCCTCAGAAGCTTACAAACAGTCCTGGATACAGCAGATCTTTATCTGGACTAGACTAGTTACAGGAAAGGTAAACTGCCCAAATGACCAATAAACTACAATTTCTGGGCCAGAAACCACTCTTGTGGTAGATAGGTTACCTAGTGCTTACCACTCCCACTGATAAGCTAGAATGCTTCCCTCCAACACAGAAAGGCTTGGGGGGCACAGAAGCTTACAATCAGTCCTGGATACAGCAAATCTGTATCTGGACTAGACTAGTTACAGGAAAGATGAGAAACAAGTGCAAATCCGGGCTTTTAAACCAGTAAGTTGAAAGAGATGGAAAAAACTACCAAACGGCCAATAAACTACAATTTATGGGCCTGAAATCACTCTTGTTGTAGATAGGCTACCTAGTGCGTGTCACTCCCACTGATAAGCTAGAAGGCTTCCCTCCAACACAAAAAGGCTTGGAGGGGCTCAGAAGCTTACAAACAGTTCTGGATACATTAGAATGCATGACTATTTTATTAGAAAATAATTTTATCTTTTATGAGGGCGAATACTTTAAGCAAATAAAAGGGGTTGCTATGGGGGCCTCTTGTGCCCCCATATTTGCGAATTTAGTTTTAACTGAATGGGAACACCAACATGTATTCAACAGTACCTACAAAAAGAATCTGTAACTGTATGTACGTTTCCTTGATGAGGTTTTTATTATATGGGAAGGAGAAACTGAGTATATATAGAGAGGTTTGTTATATGCCATAACAACAGATGTTCCTATTTTACGTTCACTCATACTTATGATTTGGAAGGTTCAGCTTACTTAGATTGTTACATTTCACACACTGATAGAAGTTTTAAATCCATCATCCACTGTAAACTCACCTTTAGTAATTCTTACTTGGAATTTAATAACTGTCATTCCTATTCACAGAAAAAAGCATACTTAAAGGACAATGTATTAGGGCAGCAAGAATGACATCTGACTATACCAAAGTGGTTAAAGAATTAGGTATGGTGGGTAGTATGTTTTTGGAAAGGGGGTATCCCCAGAAATGTATTAGAGAGACCATTGACTACACTTTGTCTAAATGGGGAACTTTGTACAAACCCTTATTGGGAATGGATTTTACCCCTGTACATGAAAATATATCCGAAAATAATTTTAGTAGAGCTATGGTTTTGCAATATTGCCTTTATTCTCCTATGGTAAAAGATGTGATAACAAAAAACTGGAATATACTAAGGAGTGACACCGAACTCTATAAATTCCTCAGAAATAGCCCAACGTTTGTATATAAAACAGGTAGGAATATTAAGGCTAACTTTGAGGACAGTAAGAATAAAGGAAAGTATGCAAGAGACAAGGGGACCAAGAAGTGTGGATTTTGTAATCAGTGTGAATACATATATCTCAAAGGAGAAATACCGCTAGAAAATACAAATCAGACTAAGGTCATCTTTCAGTATGGGAACTGTAGTACAAAGGGTGCAGTTTATTTGGCCATGTACTCCACCTGTCCGGCATTTTATGTCAGGAAAACAGACAGGTTCCTAAAAAACAGAATTTATGAGCACTACTATGAAATTAGGAAATAAAACATGAAGAATGCTTTGTACAGGCACATATAAAGTAACAACACCTGTAATACATTCAGATTTGCCATTTTGGAAAGGGTACACATTAACCTGAGGGGTGGCAATTGTAAGTTATTATTAGAAGAAAAATAATTTATTTTGGCAGTTAAAATTAAATGCTTGCAACCCCCCAGGACTTAATTGCACTAAAGCCACTATTAGAGGATAGGATATAAAGTGTTTCTTTTGAAAGTGATTTCTTATAATTCATTTTCATGTTTATTTTGTATTTTTTGTAACATTCCACTTCAAGTATCTTATGGTTTTTGTAAGGGAAGCTTTCATTGTTGTAATTTTTTTTATCTTTTTTTCATCTTTGATTTTATTCTTTGCCACAGGAAGTGTTTTTAGAAAAGTATGATGTAATTTCCTGGTTCTAGAAACTATAAAAGGAAGTTGGCCATCTTGTTTTAATTGAATCTGAAGAAGTCCTGTTAAACAGGATGAAAGCACTAATTCCAAATTCTATGTGAGAATTAAACTGTTTTTTCTTTTTTATTTCAAAGGAAGTCTTTATTGTCTTTTGAGTCATTCAGCCAGATTTGCAGAGTGATGTGATCATCATGGGAGACATACAAGAAATAAGCATGAGATTAACAAGGATCCAACTTTAACTGGCATTCACCCATGCAAGTACTATGCTAAGAAACAATCAACCAAGTTGCCTAGGTAAGAAGTTTCCCTGACAGGAGCTGACTGTTATTTTAACATGGACTAGAGACTTACTAATGAGCTATATATTGGCTTGAAATTCCTTATAAAGTACTAAGTTTGCACTGTTTCTTATAAATTACTATATTTGCACTATAGGAAGCAAGAAGAATTGTTGGGCAGTACAAATTTTTATTTGCTGCAGACACAGAAAAGCTCCAGGGAGACAGATTCTATTTATTACATATATGGTAGAGTGACACAAATAACTTTAAATTGCCAGAAATCTAAGTACATGTACCCCAAAATTCAATAAATTCTGTGTAGGCTCCATGTAGAGCCTACACAGAAACTACCTGTGTACACAGCCATGGTTCCTCCTCAGCAGCACACCATGCATATTAATCATGGCGAGCTGCCAAGGGTGATCACAGTAACACGGATATTGAATCCATGTAAGCAGTAGTGTAGAGGCTGCCCCATAGATGTGGATTGTCCATGAAATTCCTGAAGAGATGTTATGCATAGGATAAGAATCCTTGTAATGTACTCTGCTATTGTATAAATATGTTTGAATTTTTTTGAATGCCTTTTTGGGTAGAGCAGTGTGTAGCTGTGCCAGGCTGAGTTTACACATACACGGCTGACACCTGCCAGATGTCTAAAAACCAAAACCAGGTGTAATTAATTTATTGAAATCTTTTTTTTTTTTTTTGAATGGCTGTTTGTGCAGCATGGTGTGGTGCTTAGCAACACTAATAGGTAGTTTAGTAGTATATGTGAAGGTATACTGGTTTTCTCACTATCCAACTAGCTAAATAGGTTGAGTCACAATCTAAAGTATAGTACGTCCTGGGTTCCAGGCCTGAGTACTCATACCTTTTGAAATTTCATGCCATGAAAATGTGTGAGGTGACCTAAAGCGTGGTTTAATACAAAAACAAAATTGTTACATTTGGAAAAGCTGCACGATGCTAAGCACTGCTTAAACATTGTCAACAGCTATTCTTGTTTGCATATTGCTAAGCTCCACTGAGTGAGTTTGTGCAATGCTCTACTCTGCTAAAATGGTTTGCATGTTGCTAAGCAATGCGGCACTTTTTTGAAAGTTACAGTATGACATGTAAGGGTGGGAGTGCAGCCTTTATTAAGGCCAATATGCAGGAATTGTACATCATTTATTGTAGTCCATAGTAACTTGTCAATATGCCTGGTAGTGTTGGTGAGGGAGTGCGCTTTTGGGTGCAGAGTTGGGTGTGCAGGAGTCCAGCATGTTTGTTGGTCTTCTAGCGACCAACTATGAACCCTGGCTGCTGCAGTGTGATTACAAGGGCTCATAATGTAAAGCTGAAGCCTGGGATTGGTTTGACAGGGATCTTATCAGTGCTACTGGTATCCCTCACACTGGTTAGCAGTGTCATCACCACTATGATGACCTGAAGAGAAGGAAGAGGGAAACCTTGGACAACTGGGTTCAAGAAGCTAGGGCTGGACATACCCCACGGATATGTAGGTATGTTTGCTACTACTTTACTAATAAAGCTTAATCCATGCAAAACTGGTATGCATAATGGTTTGCTTCTCTTCTAACAGCTGCAGCTGAATGGGCCCACAATGCCCAGTCTCATGCAGGGCTCCTGGCCAGGATGAGAGCTGAGTGTGTTAAGTAGGGAAAATTTCTGATAAATGTAGTGCAATAAACAATAAACAACAAACAATAATAATAAACAATAAAGTTTAAAGCAGGATTGTGCTTTGATAAGTAATGTGTGCAAATAACTCCAGTAGGGCTGTATTCAATGCATGTGTGTTCTATTGTGACTCCAGTCAACTGTAAAATGGAAATTACCAACAACTGCAGAAATAATTGCCTGATAAATGTAGTGGTCTACCCACAGAAGGGTTCAGAGCTGTCTTCAGTCCAGTTTGAGTCAAATAACATTCTCTGTTCCTCTCACTAAAGAAACAAAGTTTATGGGTAAGGTAGACCACATTCTGGGCAGATATGTGCATAAGTGACAGATTCTAAGGAACAATAACAATAAAGTTTAAAACAGCATTGTGCTATGATAAGTAATGTATTCAAATAACTGCAGTAGGGCTGTATTCACTGCATGTGCGTTCTAATCTGACTGCAGTCAATTGTTACATTAAGTGCACATGTCCCCTGGAGTCACAACATTTGGATTCTAATCCCATGCCAGCCAACGAAAACAAGACCAGATGTCTAGTCTACTTGATGTACATGAACATACCTCTCAACTGTCATGATTTTTTTGTAATGTAATGATAATTGCCCAATCTATCTGGTCCTTGATTAGCAGGAAAATGATTACCTGGAATGCAATTTATTTGCAAATCTGTTTACAGAACACATTGGCAGTATTGTATGAGCTTAGTATGTGAAACAGTTCCCTGTAGTTGTGTACCTGCATTTGTTAGTGCTTGGCCCATACTGTCCCATGCTAACAGGTTGAGAGGTATGTATGTGAAACATCATCTATACAAGAATCAGAGTCACTGTACTTACAAGTGACACTGTATACCTGTAGAAGTATGTATTAGTCTGTGTAGTAATGTCATCTGTGAGTTCACTAATGGTATGTTTCTCTCTCTCTCCCCACTCCTTATGTTCTTTAATTTATTTATGTTATTTCTTATTAAAATTTGATATTACTATATTCTGTTAAACAAACCATTACGTTGGCCTAATGGGTTATTTCATACTGGTTTTCTGTTAACACACTTACCATTATGTTATTTATTGTTGTATTCCACATAATATACCTTAATATGTATTTGGATTAATCAATATTATGTTCCATTATGTTAATACTAACATTGGTTTGGTTATTACTAATCATACCTTACGTTTATATATAATTTACTACAGCATGGCAAGATAGGCCAGTTCCAGGCAATCCACCTACCTTGGATCCCCCGGCTGTAACACCGGGGCACAGCACATCTGGGCTGCAGCCTGGTGGTGCCCCCTGTGCTGCCCCTGCACTACCTGCAGTGTCTTGTAGTTCCACCCCATGGGTTGGGGCTGGGCCCCCTCTCCCCCTCTGGGAGTGGTGGTGGAGGGGTGATTTTGTCACCAGTGATGAAATACCAGGTATGGTGTGCAGGTTGCTCTGTTGAACTGTTGGAGGTCACCTGGATGGCAAGCATGCTCACCACTCTGGTGGGGCAACCTCATCCTGGATGTCAGCCTCCACCACTGCCACCACAAGTGTAGTGTAGGAGCAGTGCCGACAGTCCCATGAGTGTGGACTTGATTCGCTCTGCTACCTTGTGGATGCTCCTGAGACTGGGATTCCACAACACATTCCCCATCCAAGCTGTTCACCCCCGTCCTGTGTCACACACCAAACCTGCCTACTGTCTTGTCTGTCTTGTCTGTCTATAAAAGCTTCCCATCTTCCCAGCTTACCTCCCCCACACGTACCCATGTCCCTTCCCCAACATTCCACTCTCACCTTAAAAAAAATGAGTACCTGTCCCAAAAAAAATATTGTCCCATACATAGCTCTCCATTTCACACATATCTCCACTGGACACACGTAATTTGGTCCAATTGGCTTGACAATGCAGTTAGGTTGTCATCACCCCTGGGGATGACTGTCCAAATTCATCTAAAAGATCTGTTAAAATGCACAAATGTTGCTAATGAAGAAATGGATAGCTATGCGTCTTTCCTACACCTGTGCTGTGCATCTCTACCTGCCTTTCATTGTTTTCTCCCTGCTTGCACCCCTTTCCACCACTGTCCTATCTCTCCATTTTTTTAAGGATTTTTTTAGTGACACGGCAGGGTGCACATCATCACTTAAATATGTTAAATAGCACTGTATTGATATATGCTTTTGAAACAATATTAAGCACATTCAAAATGTGCACCTGCATCCTATTTCAAACCCATGATCCTCGCACAGGTAGAACAGTGAGTGGATCATCCTGCCAAGCCACACAGCTGCTTATAAAAACAGGTATTTTAAGCAAAATATAGTAATGCTGTACTTCCTCCATTAAGCATGTTTAAATGGTGTGGTGCACCGCGCACCACCGCCCAAGCCAACTAAGAGATTCATACAAAAATAGTACTGCAATTAGCACTCTAGTGCACAAATACAGCACTATAAAGGCACACACATAAGCTTAGACATAATTGAGTATCTGTTAGCAGGTAACCCTTCAGTTTTGTCTAATACATGTAAGAACACACTTGATAAAACATTAATGGAAAGCAGGATGTTAACTGAGACTCTGTTATACAAATACAGCACTTTAAATCCATACACATGCTGATACATGTAAGTGCGATATTTAGCAGCAGATAACTATGGAATGATAACTACAACATGTACAAATTCATTTGTCATAGCAGTGACTTTGTAGCTCAGTCTATAAAATTCATTGTAAAAGTAACTTTTTGGCACACACGGTCCTGGGTTCCAGTACAGCTGTGTCTACCAATGAAAATACATGTATATGGCCATCAATATTATAAAGTGTGATATGTATGTATGTCTCATCACCTATTTATTCACCCAAAGCAGTACATTTGGAATATCTGCATCAAAATTAAAGAGGGCAGAGGCATACAGATAGGTCAACTCTCATCCTACTCCTACTGCAACAGGTAATGCAGTTGACTACATTCCCACTGGATGTTGAAGTATATACTGAAATTGTACCCCAGTAATATCACACTGCAGTCCACAATATTTTGCTGGTGATATTGCAGACAATCACAGATGCACAAGTAACATACATATATGGTAGTTGAGCTAGACACAAGGGTTGCCAGCACGTACTCAACAGGAAATACTATGGCATAACATGTGATCGGCAGTAGTCCACCTGCCTGACATAATGGTTAATGTACACCTACTTGTTTTGTAGGACACACCAAGCATTTTGGCTTGCATTATCTTACTGATACCATTGGCTAATACACTTACCAGACACACATTTTACTTCCCAGTGGGGTGGCTACACTCAATGTGGCTGTACTTATCTATAAAACAAGGTTGCCACAGGTCTCACACTTACTCTTACAGCTTGTTGCCATGCAAAGTATTCACCCTGTTTGCTTATGCCTATTGACTGCAGCATCACCTTCAGCTCCAGCCTGTAGCACACACATTTGTATGTAAATAGTAGCTTCTACAGACATCCTCTCTGCCATGATGTAGAATCTGTATCCTACTATTTCCAAATCCAGCATAGAGAAAAGGGTTGCAATTTACATTGAGGCCTTAAATCTTGTTCAGTGGTTGCGTGGGATTGGCTGATTACAATGCAAAGCAAATGTGCTGGCTGCACAGATTGGTTCTGAAGCAATCACTCCCTAATACAGAACCTTGTTAAAAAGGTAAACAGCTAGCTAGGGAAAATATTGTATATGAGAGTTACTTTTAATAGTCAACTCATTGCCACAACATCTATATATCAGTATTGCTCAACAGAAAATACTGTACTCCATCAAGTATGTAACCATTTTGTTTCCAACATGATGCATATTTGTCCATGTACTTAGGGGAATGAGGATTACAGCAGTAAGCCTTGCGTGGAACTGTACATCTGATACATCACTGATCTACAGATAACTTACACCTACAGAGGAACTAGTAAACAGTACGGGTAGAATGCTGTCTGTTACATAAGTATACCACTCTCTTTGGAATTTCATGTTGATAGAGGTGGTAATGCTACACTGCTATTTGTGTGGCACTGCTTGTTTTACATATCACAAGGGGGGTTTACACATATGGGTCACAACCTAATGGACTTTTATGGTGGTTGCATGACCATACAACAGTATCCTTCATGGCACAAGTAGGGATAGATGACTACTGTCACTATCCTACTCACATCCATACCCTTGCTATATTTGCATGGTGTCAAATGAGAGATGTGTAACCAAGCAGTGATTATTGTTACCCATCTGTTATTGCTGCATCTCTACATACTATACTGCCATGTATGTAATACTGACATATGTTCCCATTTTGTTGTCTTTCAGGAGATATGTATCAGAGATGCCAGGGCTCTTTTACAGAGGCTGAAAAATGAAGGTATCCTGGACCCCCTATATCAGCATCACCAACTCCTGCTGTCGAGGGGAGGACAAACAGGGAAGAGCAGGCAGCATTGTGGGCTGACCTGTTTCGCAATGTCAATGCCATTGGAAAACAGAGCAGAATATACAAGCAGTTATGACACCATGGCACAGATATGATAAGTTTCACCTTCAGAAGAGTAGCAGATGTGGCCAGGGAGTGTAGTGTCTCTGTTGGAGGGCCTGCAGCAGAACAACCACTGTCAGCCATAGAAGAATTCCTGGTGAACCTAGGAAGACAGGACAGCTCCCAGGCATCTATCACATGGTATGTTGTGGATATGTGTGCCACCGTTTCCACACAAGAGGAGCATCCAGGTATGCTTGGTTGGATTGGAATACCACAGCATTTGGTGTTTCATGCTGTGCATACTTTTATGTGGGTGGCAGGCATTTTTTTTTGGGGGGGGTTAGTTGCAGTGTGAATCTCATGGCCAGATTGTGACCTACATGCCAAGTAACATAGTATGTACTGTAAATGTGAGCTCTGTGGATGTATTAACCTGTCATAGTGCAACATGGGTTGCTGTTTACATTACCTCTCCCTCAATTTTTCACAGGACTGTCAGGAATCATATGCGGCAGTGATCCTGCTCCTGGTAAGCATAACACTGCTGTGATACAGATGTAGATTGAGTGTATTGGACTTGCTAAAGTGTCATCCCAGGTCTGGTGGCTGGATTGATGTACACTTTATATAGAGAAGGTAATAAGACTTTTTACAACCTAACTTTGGAAGAACAGTTCCTATTGGATGTTTTGATTAGGGACAAATCTATCAGCGTTATGAAACCATATAAGGGTGGGGGAGCTATGATAACTACACCGATGGATTATGTTGGAAAATTTTTCAATATGCTATAAGATGAATCTTGGTATCAAACAGCTTCTAGGAATGAGATTAACATAGCTTACAGGAACATCACTTTTTTTGTTAGAAGATGCTTTGCTTCAAGGTACCACTACATTGGAAACCTATGAATTTTTGTATAATAGGGATCTTTTGATTCCCTCAGCTTTTGGTACTCAAAAGACATGTAAAAATGTTATAGATACCCCATATAGACTTATAGTGGCAGCCCAGGGTTCTAAAACCTAACCTCTTGTTGTTTATGTTGACAGGAGACTGAAATCCCTTCTCAGCCATAATAAACACATGTTACATGACTCTTGGGATTTTTTAGTTAAGTTGAACCAGGATTTTTTTTAAAGAACAAGCTTGTTTTTTTTTACCATTGATGTTGTCAACCTTTTCTCATGTATTCCCCACAAGACTGGTTTAGAGTATTTTGAAGAAGCTTTATTGGAACATAGATTTTTTTGAATTTATGGAGATAAATTTTTTGGTGGACTTGATGTACTTAGTGTTGAGCAAAAATATTTTGTATTTAAAAGGTGAATACTACAAATAGGTGAATGGCGTAGCAATGGGGGCTGCTTGTGCCCCCATTTTCACCAACCTAGTCATGTTAACCTGGGAAAGAAGGTTAATCTTGATTTCTAAATTTGTGACGTCTTGGTCATTTTATGCCAGATATTTGGACGATATGTTTTTTATTTGGAATAGAAGCCCCCAGGAAATTGAATCTTTTATGAAATATCTATCTTGTACCATTGTTTTTTTGTGGTTTACCCACTGTACAACCTTTCAAGAAGAACACTTTCTTGATGTTCAACTTAAGGTAGAATCTGGTACACCAATATCTAGAATATTTAGGAAAGACACATTTTCCAGTTCCTACCTTCATTTTAATAGTGGCCATCCCATGCACTGCAAAAGAAACCTTGTGAAGGGTCAGTTTGTTAGGGCTGCTAGAAGGATCTCAGATGACAATCTTTTTTGTTAAGGAATTGGGGAACATGACTGTTATGTTTTTGGACAGAGGCTACCCCCTTGACCTACTACAGACCCTGAAGAAGGAAGTTATAGGGAAGAGGGAGACCAAATTTCAATGTATATTGGGTAAACTCAGTTTATGGGATGGTACAGGAACAGGGGTACAGTTTGACCCAACCAATTTCCAGCATGGTATGACCATCAATTATGATGGACTTAGCATTATGGTGAGAAACATTATTATCCACAATTAGGCTATTTTGAAATGTGATGAGGAACTTTTTAGATATTTGGGTGCTAGACCAACTTTCACATATTAGGTTCACAAGAACATTAAGGAGGTTCTGGAAAAGGGTAACCCAGTTTATAGAATAGATTCCAAGAGATGTGGCAGGTGTAACTACTGCCAGTATATGGTTGAGAAGGAAGAAATCACCCTTAACAACTACTATCACTCAACTATTTTATTTTAGAGAGGTGACTGTAACTCTACTGGGCTTGCTTATTCAGCACTTTGTAACCATTGTGATGGTTTCTATGTAGGAAAGACCAAGAGAAAATTGGCCAAGAGGATTTATGAACACTTATATGATTTAAGAAGGGCAAATTCAAATAATGCACTATTTAGACATTCCATTTCTTGTGATAGTTTTGATAAATTTTTATTTGCGATTCTAGAAAATGTTCCAGCAGATGCCAGGGGGGGGGGCCTGGGAAAATAGATTAGAATACAAGGAACTTCTCTGGCAACTTAGGTTGGATGATACTATTTGCCCCAGTTTTAATGATCATATTTCTTTGCAACCAGTATTGAAAATGAGAGCAGCTAATTTATGAAGTTAAGTTTTTTTTGTAGTTCACATTTTTCATGTATTGATATTTGACTACCTTTTCAATATATTGTTTTACATTTGTGATATTATTTTATTTTCATTTTTAATCTTTGTAGAACTTTATTTACGACTGTGAGATGTTTAGACAGATTTACCCAGAATTACTCAGAAACACATTCTGTGTTTTCAATTTGGATATTTTATTGATAAATCATTGGTTACAATTACTCTATTATGGTTGTAATTAGGGGACTTTATAAGGAGTTAATGTTTTTTGTTTTAACAGTTCTGAATTAGTCCTAGTGGATGTACGAAAGTGCTTAACTTTTGTAATAAAGTGTTATTATTTTGCCTGCCACAGCTGACTACATTGATTTATGGTTTTCTTGGATTGATGTACTGTCTGCATGATTGCCAAGCTCACAGAGTTTTACCAATGAAACATGGTTTGCAGTCATACCTATGCCTTGTACTTGTGACCATACTGACAATTTTGCAGTATTTGCAGGACAGTTCAAATTGCCTTATGTGTCAACTGTGCACAGTGTTGACAAATGTCAGTGGTGTACATCACTGTTGCTCATGAGATTCTTGTAAAAGGACCTTATTATTTAAAAGCAACTACAGAAGTTGTTTAGAGACTAATGTCCTCAGGTCTTGGTATATGAGGGTGGGGGTTAGAAAAGTCTGTAATACTGACAGCATTGCATACAGCTTGTCATATATATTGCAAGATAGTACTGTGGAGCATATTAATGCATGTACTAATGTACCACTTTTCCCTTTTTATCACAGGTGACTGCGGGGTTGGTTTCTATCCCCCTCACAACCTGAAGTCAGTGTCTCTTCAGACTCTGATGATGTTGGTGGCCAAAATGAGGCATGGGGGTTTTGCAGGGGCTGAATTCATCACAGAGGTTGACATCTGTCGTCTGCCCTCATTATCACTGTGCACAGTCAGTATGCCTACCCATACCCAGTCCCATGAGGCCACAGATATTGGGCAGTCAGAGAGTGGGGACATTGAACAGGAAAGTGTGGGTACAATGGCTGCAATGATTGTTGATATTGGCCACAACCAAAGAGATGGTGAGGTTCCACACAGGTAGATTAACAGGGTTGCTCATAGGAGGCCTGCTGTTCTTCCACCACCTGTTGCAAGTGTCATGTCACATGTCACTTGGCATATGTTTAGGACCATCTTGGAGGCACAGGCACATTCATAGTTTCATAGGATGATACTAGGCTATTGGCCAGGAGGCCCTTATAAGCCTAGCAAAGAATTTTACCCATGTTGCCACAAAGTCAGCACCTTTTTTTCCCTGCCCAGCAGGGACACAGGTGGGACCCCAGGGGTATATTTTCTGTTTCCCATCCAGTCATCCAGGTTCCTCTTAAAGAGGGCTAGTGAGGTACTCTGCTTGACATGGAGAGGAAGTCTATTCCACAGATGGAGGAGTCGTTGGGACACAAATCTATACAGCCAACAATTTCTATTAATGTCACAGACCAGGTTGAGACTTTGTATGCGGGTTGCAAAAGTGTAGTTTGACTTACAGATATGCAGCAACTCCATCAAGACTGAGTCTGAGATGGCCTTGTAAACCAGACACGGGTCACCTCTGAGCAGTCTGTATGAGACTGAGTAGAGGGACAGGGCTTTTAGCCTATCTGTATAGGATAGGTATTTGAGACCCTGGATTTTCCTGGTCAGGAACCTCTGTGGTCTCTCCAGCTGCTGCATGTGCTTGGCAAGGTACATTCCAAAGGGGGCACTGTACCCGATAATGAGTCTGGTAAGGGAGGGGTACAGGGACGTTATGACCTGGATAAAATACCCTTACTTATGAGGTGGCCATGTAGAAAGCCTTCCATATAATGGATGCAACATGGTGGTCAAAAGTCAGGTTGCTATCAACCTAGGTGCCCAAGTCCCTCACAACTGATTCCATGCTTAGTACATTGTTATTAATGTGATAATTAGTGGGGACATCATTTTCCCCAAAGGGGATTGTGATGCCACCAGCCTAGCTAGCTGGAATTTTATTAATAATTCTATGTCATTTGTGAATATTGCAATGATTTATGCAGAACTGAATGTTATGTACTGAGCTTCAAGAATGTAACCACAGTGTACCCTATTGGAAAAGAACAGAAATGTATATAAATTATATACCTGTGCAAATGTATGTTTTAATAGTAGAAGCTGGAACATACATAGTTAACTTGCAAAACTTCAAGAAAATACATTGGAATCAAAATGTTTTATGATTGTGTTATCTCTCAGTTTCAATGCAGCAAGCAGACACAATGTCCAGAGCTAGAAATGTTTCTATTGTCTTGAAAGTAATTTTAATTACTAGGTTTAAAATGTAAAGTGTTTTATTGCTTCCTAGCATCTGAGAGATATGTATTTCTCACACAGAGATGATAAAATTCTGTTGGTATCTATTACCCTGGGAACTGAAGGCAGGTGACAAAGAGTGAAGTCATCCAAGTTGACCCAGCAGTAATGTTCAATAGTAATTTAAGAACTCTCTCAGAGAGAGACTATGTGCATTTTGTATCTTGTCTTAGACCTAGAAATATACATTCAGCACTTTTGCCTGCGCATTTCTCTGTAAGTAAGATTAAGGCATAGTAATTTCTTTTAGAGATAGGAATATAGTAAAAATTAGTTTAGATGTTTTCTGCATTTATTTGAGACTGCCCTGCAATGTTGTTTTAAAATATTTCCTGTGATTCTGAACTATGTAGTTACTGTGTTGATTGAGTATTGTCTTGTTCTTTTATTATTTATTATTAAACATATTTAAACCTTTTAATTGTGGCTGGTTTGTTTAGAGATATTTAAGCTCTTAGAGTATTTGCATATGTATTTGGTGACACTGTACAGGTCACTCATAAATAAGCTAAGTCTTGGTCACACTATTTGGATAAAAGTAACATTACACAGTAGGATTGGTCACCCTTTGTAAGGGCCTTTAAGTAGCTCATAAGTAGAGTATAGGTGGCAGTGATAACTACCTTATAGTCTGGGCAGAAGGGGACATAGCTAGCAAATGTGTGCCAGCCTTCCCCAGGTGTGTGTGTGTGTGTGTGTGTGTGTGTGTGTGTGTGTGTGTGTGTGTGTGTGTGTGTGTGTGTGTGTGTGTGTGTATGCACGCGTCTGTATATAAATCAAATCTCAAAGTGTCTGTGTCTGTATGTCAGCTACTTGGGCAGGGACACGAAGCACTGGTTGGATAGAGAGGGTGCTGGAGGTCTTTGCTTGACCCCTCAGGTGAGATCTTAACCCTATAGCTGTGCCAGTGGGCAGTCTTATTGGGGATCTGGAGAAAGAGGGAGAAACCAGCCCCAGACTGACTGTGATTTCTGTGCTCTTAAGGGAAATTGTACTTTACTGTGTGTGTACTTGTCATCCTCCTGGTGTGTACGTCCCTCACTGTTGCCAGTGGTGAGGATTGAGGCTCCTTGATTACTGGCCCAGTGCAGGGGTGTCACATATTAATTGTTGGACAGTGGTGGGATATCCACATCACATATTAATTGGTTGATGGTGGTGAGTTAGCCACATTACATATTAATTGGCTTGTAGTGGTGTGGATAATGAATTCCTGTAGCCTGTGTACAGTGGTCACTGAAGGTGTTTGTACTTTCAATCAGCCACACAGTGAACATACAGAGTTCATATCACAATTGTTTTATTTTTTTGTTAGCTTAGTTAGTCAGTTAGAGCAGGCAAGTATGTCAGCAGAAGAGTATGGCAAGCTGACAAGGAGCCAGTTTGCTGAAATTTTCTAGGCAAAAGGACTGGTGCATGCCAACCTGACTAAAGCAGACATGAGTGCAATTTTAGTCACAGCTGTATTGCAGAATAGCAACCAGGAGGACAATCTGACTAGCCTTGGGAATGTACAGCTCTCAGAAAATTGACAGTTCATACTTTCCATAGAGGACTTAAAAATCCATCTGGAGTTAAAGAGACTTGAGCTGGAGGGCAAGAACTTGGAAATAGAGCCAGCAGAGAGACTGAGATGTCTAGATACTGAGGAAAATGAGAAACTGCAACATCTGAAGGATGAGGAAAATGAGAAACTGCGACACCTGGAAGCTGAGGAGAAGGAGAGGCAGAGGCAGCATGAAAAGGAGATGCTGACTTTTTGCCAGAGTCATGGAGGTAATGGGCAAGGGAGTAACTGAACCCCTGAAGCAATAAAGGTCAGTAAATTTCTTTGACAATTCACAGAGGGGAATACATTTGATAGTTTCATTCATATGTTTGAGAGGGTATGTAAACAGTATAATGTTGACCAAGGGGCTCCGGGTACAGTTCCTGACTCCAATTTCTAAACTGTCTGATACTGATTGTTTAAATTATAATGCTGTAGAGAACTGCCTTTTAGAATGTTTTAAGTTAACACGTGAAGCTTATAGGAAAAAGTTGCATGAGCATAGATGCAAGGCAGATGAAAGTGTGTGTTAATATGTTGCTGAACTAAGCACTTATTTTCATAGGTGGGTGAGTGGATGCCAGGTCACCACTTTTGAAGGGCTGGCAGACCTTTGGTGAGGGAACAAGCCCTTAGCACTTTGCCTGAGGACATGAGAATCTGGTTAGCTGATAGACAATGCACTACTGCAGATGAGTTGGGGAAGAAGGGAGACCTATACCTAGCAGGCAGAGCATCACTGGACAGGAAAGGGGCATCCAGTGTTGCTCATGGGTCTAAGGGAACCCGTAGTGGGTAGCCTAGACTGCCCCAGTAGAGCCTACCAGTACCAGGGGAAGCCACTAGTCCAGGTACATGTCAAGGATCAAGGGTTAAATGTTTTAAATACAACCAATGGAGCCACGTAGCATATAGCATAGCATAATGTACTTACATTTCTTTTTGTATACTATGTTAAACAGAAGATGAATTACTCTATATTAATGCCATCTCCTAATCATTAGCATCAGATGTTTATATATTTTAAGTATATTTTTGTTTTTAGTATGTATTTTGTGTGTTATTTTTAGTATTGTTTTTAGTATGTTTTTGTTTTGGAGCTTTTCTCCCCGGGCCTCCACTGAAAATGGACACGTATCCAGTTGGACTAGCCCGGTCAACAAATGTAAAATAAAATAAATAAAATAAAATATAGATGTCCATGGAAGCAAGCTGGGGAACAAAAGGTGGGAGACCCAGTAAGTGGGAATGACAAAATGCCAACAGTAGGTTGTCTCAAAACAACAAGAGTACCGCACTACCACAAGAGGTTATATCCTATCTTTGTGGTGGGGGAAGAGGCCACTGCTAAGAGGGAAATAGCCTCTGTCCTAACCATTGTGAAGGCTGCAGTGGTTACAGAGGGGCACTACTTGCTTGGGCAGTCTAGTCCAGTCAGAGCTTTAGGAGGGACTCCATTCTAAATACTTTTGACGAGGGTTCACCTTGACTAGGAGGATGGAAAAGGAAGCCAGCAAGTAGGTGTGTTTGAGGATATCCCTGCAGATATCCTGTTAGGAAATGATTTTGATAATGCAGTACCGTGTGTGCATGCAGTTACATAAAGTCAGGCTTGGAGACAAGCATGTGGGTCTGGGTAGCCTGGGGGAGACCCAGACAGACTGCACACTTGCAGCCAGGACTGGTGAGGTGATTACTTCAGGGAGGGAGCTACCGTGTAGCAGTGAGACTGAAAGTGAACTACAGTTGCTTGTGGGTACTGATGTTCCCTTGGACAAAGTGACTGTAAGGGCAGAGGTGAGTAGTAGTACTCAGGCTGACAATGAGGCACTGCTGTCAGAGTATACCAGACTTTCTATGGAGGTGGAGCTGGGAAGGGTTACAAAGAGAGAGCTGAGACAGGCTCAGCTCTCATACCCTACATTACAAGGCCTGAGGGAGGTAGCTAGTGAGGCACCTGATTCTCAAGGAAAGGGGGAATATGTATACTGGGACAAAGAATTACTCTATAGAGAGTGGACCCCTGAGGGATGGCTAGAGGGTGAGAGAATACAGCAGTTGGTAGTGTTCAGAGCCTACTATCCGGCACTTCTAGCCATAGCCATGATATTCCCTTTACAGGTCATATGGGCATAAAGCATACAAAGAGACATATAGAACTTCTATTGGCCTGGGATTTCCAGAGATGTAAGAGGGTACTGCAGGACCTATGAGCAGTGCCAAAAGGTAGGCAATGCAGAAGACAAGGTGAAAGCTCCTTTGATGCCTTTGCCTGTGATTGAGGAGCCATTTCAGTGGGTAGCTATGGATATTGTGATGCCTCTGAGTACCCCAAGTTCCATGGGGAAAAAGTATATCCTAGTGGTAGTAGATTATACTACCAGATACCCTGAGGCAGTGGGTCTGTCTTCCATTGAGGCAGAAAAGGTGGCAAATGCTTTGCTAGAGATTTTCAGCAGGATGTGTTTCCCAAAAGAAATACTGACTGACTGAGGTCCCAATTTCATGTCAGACCTGCTGGCTTTTCTGTGGAAGTATTGTGGGGTGAAGCACCTAAATACCACCCCCTACCACCCCCAGACTAATGGTCTTGTTGAAAGGTTAAACTCTACACTAAATATGATACTATGGGCCTTTGCAGATCAGTTTAAGAGGGACTGGGACAAATATCTTCCCCATCTGTTGTTTGCTTACAGAAAGGTGACCCAGGAATCCACAGGTTTTTTACCCTTTGATTTGCTGTATGGGCATAGGGTAAGGGGACCTCTAGATTTGATTCGAGATGAGTGAGAGGGTGAGTGCAAATCCCACAAGGAGTCTGTTGTGGCATATGTCCTAAATCTCAGGACAAGGCTCAGGGAACTCATAGGTCTGACCCTGGAGAACCTGGCAGAAGCCCAACAGCAGAAAAAGGTCTGATATGACAGGAATGCTCAAGCTAGAGAGTATGCTCTAGGGCAGCAGGTAATGATTCTCATTCCTGTCAGACACAACAAGCTGCAGGCAGCTTGGGATGGATCCTACTAGGTGGTAAGGAAGGCCAGTGAGGTTAACTACATGGTAGAACTGTTAGGCCGGAGGCAGGGGCACACATTGTACCACGTTAACATGATGAAAACTTACCATGATAGGGAGGCCCTTGTGCTGAGTATTTGCAGTGGATTACACGAGGAGTCTGAGTGGGATCTGGTGACTGATCACCTCAGTGAGGCTCAGACTGACATCTCAGTGGAAGGGGTAGCAATGTCCAAGCAGCTATCCCCCACCCATGTTCAAGAAATCCAAACAGTGTTACAGGAGTTTGGAGACATGCTCACTGGGAAACCAGGGTGCACCCACCTGGTGCAGCACCATTTGGATACAGAAGCCCAAAGGCCTATTAAGCAGTTCCCTTATAGGGTGTCTGAGAGAGTCAAACAGACTCTGAGGGAGGAGATACAGAAAATGTTGGAACTAGGGGTAATTCAGGTGTCCAGCAGTCCCTGGGCCTCCCCAGTGGTACTGGTACCAAAGAAGGATGGCAGCATTAGGTTCTGTTTGTACTACAGGAAATTAAATAGTCAGACAGAGTTAGATGCTTAACCTGTCAGGGTATAAATGTTTTTACTGTAACAGACATTATAACAAAAAAGTCAGGTGGAGGTGTTATGATAGGGATTAAAGGGTCTATATTAGGAAAGCGAAAAGACGTTTACGTGAATACGTAAACAAACTGCATAGCATGAAGTGGACTTAGAGAGAAAGTCGAAAACCGCGAAAATGGAAATATCGAATTTCCATGGTTGGCCCATCTGTGGATTAGCTGCATAAGGTAAGGTTGGATAGTTACGGAGTTTAGGATAGGGTGCAGATTAAGGTAAGTGTTAGATAAGTAATGTATGTTAGATTTAGTGTAGGGTTAGAGGTAGGGTTTTGTTAAATGTATGTATGTAGGTTATTTATTTTGTTTGTGTATATTTCCGTAGGAGAAGTGTGCAGTAGTTACGGACCTTAGTGTTAGGGAGGAGTTAAGGATAGTGCATAGATAGTTTTATATGTGGGGTTTAGTAGTGTTGGAGGCAGGGTTTTGTTAAATGTATGTATGTGGATTATTTGTTTTGTTTGGGTGTATGTCCGTAGGGGACGTGTGCAGTAGTTACAGACCTTAGGGTTAGGGAGGGATTAACGATAGTGCATAGTTAGTTGTGTATGTGGGGTTTAGTGTAAGGTTAGAAGTACGGTTTTGTGCTTTGCTTTAGGTTGGAAGTAGGGTCTGGTTAGTGTATGTATGTGGTTTATTTATTTTATTTGGGTAGGTAGTATATAGCTAGTGGTGGGTTTGGCCGACTATGACAGTTCGATTTTTTTTCCCGCAGTTTAGTGTGTTCGGAATTTTCATGGTTCGCGGCATATGGGTCAATGTTTTGGTATCCGCACATAGGGTTTTTCGCTTTCATAATATAGACCCAGGATTAAAGAAAGCTATGAGACTTGTGATTATTACATGTTCAATGATAACACCAATACTATAAATTGTGTAACTGTGACAATAAAGACATCCCTGGAACATATAACAATTGTTGGAGTGTACAGACCATCAAAGTTAAGTGCAGATGACCTAGAGGAATTCATACATTTCTTACATGAAACACAGGAGGGAAGAATAATATTAGCTGGGGACTTAAATTTACCAGAAACAGACTGGAATAATATTGATTCAACAACGTTAATAAAGAAATTATCCACAGAGTATATTCAGGAACAACAAATGCTTCAGATTGTAAAAAAAAACTACCAGGTGACGGAATATACTAGATATTATTTGTGTTCCCAAAGAAATTGCTGTAACTTCAAGTCAAGTTTTACCACCATTGAATTGCAGTGATCATGGGGTCATAAAGGTTAATTTGTTACTAGATAATTCTGCCAAACTGAAATCTAAGCCAATGCACAGAAGGATAATTACAGATTATAGGGAAGCAAAACAGTTACTATATAAAACTAATTAGAGTGAGGTGTTCAGTGGAAAAACTGCAGCTGCAATGTGGAAAGTTTTGAAAGAGAAATTGTTTGAGTGCAAAAAGTCAAAAAAATGTTTAACATCAGGATCTAGGCACACAACGTCAGGGGGGTATATTTCCATAAGAGCAAGATACCTGATTAAGGTGAGAGACAAAACATATAAGAAATGAAAGAGAGGTCGAGCTACAACTTTGAAAACTGAAATAAATGAGCTGGACAAACAGATCAAGCATAGTGTTAGACAAGATCAAGAAAAATTTGAAGAAAATGTATATAAAGATATTGAGCATAATAGGAAACCTTTTTATAGATACATAAGATGTGGAAGGAGTAAAGATACTCAAATTGATAAACTGTGTGCAGATTCCAAAATTTATTCTCAGACACAAAAGATTATAGATATATTTACAAAATCTTATGCAAAACAGTTTGGCTCCACAAAAGGGGTGGTAAGTTGTCCTAGTGACATCCAGGTAACCCAAGATACTGGAATCAAATTAGATTATATTGAAAAAGAACTGTGCAAACTGGATCCAAACAAAGCACAGGGAGGAGACGGAATAAGTAACAATGACCTGAGAACACTTAAGCAAGATCTTACAATGCCATTACATCTATTATTCACTAGGTCATATAAATATGGGGAGATTCCTCAAGATTGGAGACATGCACTTATTAAACCTGTTTTAAGGGAAAGGGAAGTAGGACAAACTCAGAGTCATATAGACCCTTAAGTCTACTTTCATGCTGTGGTAAAATAATGGAGAAGGTAATACTGGATAAGTTATTGTCAGAAATGGATAGGTTGGGACTTGAAACTATATATCAGCATGCATATGTTGAAAATAGATCTATTACCACCTGTAACATGATGTTCTAGAACAATATAATAACAGCTATGAATGAAAAAGTGTGCTGTGATGTGATTTATATAGATTTAACTTCAACATTTGACAGGGTCATGCACAAAACACTGATCAATAAATTAGTACAACTAGGTATTGATGTACTGTTGATAAGATGGATAGCTGCATGACTTACACATAGAACATGGCAAGTATCACATACCAACTGGACAGGTGAAATCCTTGGTTACAGTCAAGGTGTCCCACAGGGCTTTGTACTAGGCCCTTACTTGTTTAGATTGTATCTATCAAACCTTACTTTTTTCATCTCATGTGTTCTACAGTCTATATGCTGACAACCTGAAATTGGGTAAACTGATTACAAGTGTTACAGATAAGGTATGTCTGCAAAATAATTTGACTAAATTGACCATTTGGACACAGGATAATAATATGTTGATAAATACATCCAAAACTAAGCATATGAGATTTGGGAGACATAAACTGAAAGGTGAATATTTAATACAGCACACACTGATTGGAACTGTAGACTCATTTAAGGACCTGGGTACATGGGTAGATTCAGCTATGAGTTTTTCTAATCATATCAACCAATTGGCTAATGATAGTTATAGAACTATAGGTTGTATAAAAATATTTATAAAGTCTAGGAAATCAAACATAATTAAGTCATTGTTTGTTAGTTAGATTAGACCCAAACTTGAGTATGAATAACTATATGGAAACCCTATAGGAAAACAAGCATGAATAAACTGGAAAGAGTACAGCGGAAATATACTAAGGGCATCCATGGATGTGAAAATCTAAGTTATTATGAAAGACTAAAATATCTGAATTTGTACAGTGTCTCTTACAGATATTTAAGAGGAGATCTGATTCAAGTATATAGGGCATTTAGGGGCAACTACCTCTGGGAATGTTTGGGGTTATCAAAAAGTACCAGAGAATCATCAGATAACCTATGTAGAAGATTCTATAAGAATGAGAAGTGTACTAATTGATTCTCTGACAGAGTAGCTGATGCTTGGAACAGACTACCAAATTACATTAAAGTAAGTACTAGTTTAGAAATTGTTAATAACAGCCTGGACATTTATTATGGGAACAAGTGTTTTGGCATATTGGCAAGCTAAAAGGGCTTTAATGTCCGTGCTTGAAACATTGGTATGTATGTATGTATGTATGTATGTACCCTATGCTTAGAGCAGATGAAGCCCTAGAGCAGCTGGGTGGGGCTAAGTATCTTACCACGATTGATCTTACCAAGGGTTACTGGCAAGTCCCCTTGAATCCCAGTGCTAGAAAGAGGACAGCCTTTGTGACTCCTTTTTGCTTGTATGAGTTCATGAAAATGCCCTTTGGGATGAAAAATGCCCCAGTGATTTTCCAGAGGCTGGTAGATCATATCCGAGCAGGAGCAAGAGATTTTGCCCTTGCTTACCTCGATGATATTGCCCTCTACAGCCATTCCTAGCAGGTGCACCTTCAACATGTTAGGGAGGTGCTGGGCAGACTACAGAGGGCAGGGTTGACCATTAAGCCCAGCAAATGTCAGGTTGGTATGGCAGAGGTCTCCTACCAGGGACATAGAGTGGGGAGTGGTAAGATCAGGCCAGAACCTGCCAAATTGGAAGCCATTCAGGCATGGCCTGCCTCTGTTACCAAAAAGCAGGTGAGGGCATTCTTAGGGACAGCAGGGTACTACAGAAAGTACTTCCCCAGTTATAGTACCATGACTGCTCTCCTCACAGACCTGACAAGAGAAAACAAGCCATATAAGGTAGTGTGGTCCCCAGCATGTGAGCAGGCATTCCAGAAGCTTAAAGGAGCTTTGGGAGGACCCCCTGTGTTACCCAGTCCATATTACAGCAAATAATTTGTTGTGCAGGTAGATGCTTCAAACCATGTGGTGGGGGCTGTATTTAGCCAGGTTTCCTCAGAGGGAGAAGAGCACCCAGTGGGATATTTCAATCATAGGCTCCAACCCAAGAAGGAATGCTATGCAGCTGTAGAAAAGGAATGCCTAGTCATAGTGTGGACACTGCAGAAATTTCAGCTTTATCTGCATGGAATAAAATTCATTGTAGTTACAGACCACAATCCCTTAACATGGCTACACCAAACCAGTCAGCAAAATGCCAAGTCCCTAAGATGGAGCCTAGGGTTGAATTCATATGATATGACAGTGCAGCACCATAGTAGGGTTAGCAATCCCAATGCAGATGGGCTCTAAAGACAGAAAATGTGGTAAGGTATTCTCAGATAGGCTGAACCCTCTCAAGCATCCTTTGTAAGGGCCTTTATGTAGCTGATAAGTAGGGGTTGGTGGCAGTGATAGCTACCTTATAGTCTGGGCAGAAGGGGCATAGCTATTAAACCTGTGCCAGCCTTCCCCAGAAGTGTGTGTGTGTGTGTGTGTGTGCGTGTGTGTGTGTGTGTGTGTGTGTGTGTGTGTGTGTGTGTGTGTGTGTGTGTGTGTGTGTGTGTGTGTGTGTGTGTGTGTGTTTGTGTGTGTGTGTGTGCGTGTGTGTGCATGTCTGTTTGTATATAAATCAAATCTTAAAGTGTGTGTGTGTCAGCTACTTGGGCGGAACACAAAGCACTGGTTGGACAGAGAGGGTGCTGGAGGTCTTGGCTTGACCCCTAAGGTGAGATCTTAACCCTATAACTGTGCCAGTGGGGAGTCTTATTGGGGATCTGGAGAAAGAGGGAGAAACCAGCCCCAGACTGACTGTGATCTCTGTGCACTCTTAAGGGAAATTGTACTTTACTGTGTGTACTTGGTATTCTCTCAGTGTGTACGTCCCTCACTGTTGTGGGTGGTGAGGATTGAGGCTCTTTGATTACTGGGCCAGTGCAGGGACATCTCAGGGATAATGATGCATTTTTTGGCATTAAGTTTGAGGCCATGTTTCTGGCACCAGTCATTAGTTTGGTTAAGGCCCTCTTGGAGGATGTTCACATCACTTGGGGAATTTATGACAGTGCCCAGCTTGCAGTCATCTGTAAACTTGGTCAGCCACAGACCACTGCTTTTGGCTTGCACCTCAGAAAAGTATATCACAAACAGTAGAGGCCCCAAGACCAATCCTTGGAGTCTGCTGCTTGTTATGGGTCTACTATTAGAGGTGGCTTCCCCTATTTTGACTGAGTGGGTTCTGTCAGTGAGCCATTTAGCTACCCATCTGGTAACATATGATTTGATGCCTAGCTGGGAGAGATTATCTATTATGCCAAAGTGGGGAATAGTGTCAAAGGCTTTGGCTAGGTCAAGGTAGGTGGTGTGCACTGTCTTGCCCTCATCCGTGGCTTTGGTGACTATTTCGAAGAAGGTGACCAAGTTTAAAAGGGGTGTATATCACATAATCGAAATCCCAAAATATCGAACACCATAAGCTCAAACTTGGAATGTCAAAATGTGATAAAATAGAAAGCTCAGAACAGCAAATTTTTTTCCAGGGAAAAAATTTGTTGTTCCAAGAAACACACACACAACACAAGCACACCAAAAAAAGTAATCCACACATATACAATTAAAATTCTACTTCTAACCCGACACTAAACCATACATATACTACTATCCATCCACTTACCTTAACCCAAACCCTAACCCTAATGTCTGTAACTATCGCTCACTCACCTTACCCACTCCCTAACCCTAAGGTCCCTAACTATCACATGCTCACCTTACCCACTCCCTAACACTAAGATCCCTAACTATCGCACACTCACCTTACCCGCTCCCTAGCCCTAAGGCCCCTAACTATCACACACTCACCTTACCCGCTCCCTAACCCTAAGGTCCCTAACTATCCCATTCCCACACTCACCTTCACCTGGTCCATTCGCACACTTACCTTAACCCGGTCTGTAACCTTCGCACCACAGTGGAGAAAATAGCGAAGCCGCAGAAACAGCCCACCAAATTCTTTCCCTAGGAAAGAATTCGATGTTCTGCAGCTTCGCTATTTTCAGCGTTCGCTGTTGTGGGTTTGATATTATAACATTCAATGTTTTACTACTTCGATGTTATAATATAAACCCATTTAAAAGGCATAATCTCCCTTTGACAAAACCAAACTGTGTGGGATCAAGCTTTTGGAGGTTGCCAATGTCCTTGTTTATAAGGTCCATGATAATACATTCCATGGTCTTGCAGATCAAGCTAGTTAGGCTGAAGGGCCTATAATTGCCTGGATCAGTGGATGCTCCACCTTTGTGCAGAGGTATGATAGTGGCTGTCCTCCATTCTGCTGGTATGATGCACATGCTTTGGCTGAATAGGGTGCCTAATGGTGCTGAGAGCGCTTGCCTGAGTTCATGTAGGACACAGCCAGGGATGTTGTCGGGTCCCATGGAGGCTGTATTTGTTGCCTTTGAGAGGCATTAATAACCTGCTCCCTGCTGATGAGGGGAGGGGTCCAGGTGCTAGGGATGTTCTGGTTACTGATGGAGGACAGGGGGGTGAAGTTTTCACTGAGCTTATCTGGCAGCAGGTTGGCTATATCTATGGCATTTGTGTATGTGGTATTCTTGACCACCAATTTAGAGCAGATTTGGGAGTTACCTTTGAGACTGTGGATGTATGCAAAGAAGGCCTTATGATTGCCATTAGTGGATGTGGCCAATTTGGACTCAAAGTTAACCTTAGAGGATTTCACCAGTGACTTTATTTGCTTGTTGAGACAAAGGAGAGATTGCTTCCAACTTGGCACCTGCTCCTTCTTGGCCCTGGACAGCAGTTTTTTTTTCTTTTATTATCGAGTCTGTTTATTGCTGCTGCCCACCAGACAGGTTTTCTCTTCCTTGAGGAAGATGATTTGGTCCTGTCAGGTATTGCTGTGTCCATGCAGCTATATAGGTGCTCATATAGTTTTTTGGTGTAGGCTTGGACATTAGTGCTTGACTCAGCTGAGGAATGGTGGCTGTGAAGCTACTTATACCTGCTCTCAGGAGGTTGTAGTCAGCTTTGGAAAAGTTTTTTTGTTCATCCCTGGCAAGGGTGGGTCAAGGGAGAGGGTGACTTCGAAAGTGATTGCTTTATGGTTGGATCTTACCAAGGCGGATGACACTGTAGGGTGGTACAGTGGCTACACATTTTGTTTAGTACCAGGTCCGGGATATTTTCACCTCTTGTAGGGGTTTTGCCACTTGATCCAATGCATTGGCATAGTCAAGGAAATCGCTGGGCATTCGTGTTTGAGCTAGAATAGGTCTTCCACTCTATGGTTGGGTAGTTAAAGTCACCCATGATCAGGGTAGAGAGCTGAATCTTGATGGATTCAAGTAAGTCCAGACAGGTGAAGTGAGGCTCCTGAGTCATGGTTGAGGATCTGTAGCTAGCTATGATTTGAATAGGTGTTTTGTCAATAGTTAACTGCACCTGGAGAGTCTCATGTGTGTCATACTGTTTGACCTTGGCCTGGAGGTGTGTATGTCTTTGATAAATATTGAAACTCCACCTCCTTTGGCTTTGTAGCCCTCTGTTTGGGGTCTGAAAGTATGGTGGGACAAGTAACCTGATAAGACTGGGGTGCCCTCTGCAGCTTTGTACCAGGTTTTAGTGGCTGTACAAAGTCAGCATCTTCCAGGGTGAGGAATGCTTGCAATGACTGCAGTTTCATGTTAAGACTCCTAGCGTTTAGCAGCATGAACTTTAAATTTTGTTTAGAAGAATTTTTCATGTTGATAATTTTGTCTTTATGACTTTGCCTAAAAAAGGCACTATGGGAGAGGCAAGAGCCTTTGCCAGAAGCTTGAAGCCAGGTGAGACAGATGAAGGCCATCTCTGGCAAAGCATCGTGGTCTGTCAGTTATGTCCTCCTAGGCTGTCAGGTACTGGATCCCCTTGGAATGACACCAGAAACTAAGCTTATTGTTAAAGTCAATCATTTTCTGTTTGTACTGAGGCATTGTTCTGGGTGACGGTAGGATGCTGCTTAAGACTAGGAAAATACCTGCCTGGAACACATATTCACTAAGCTCAATCATGTCTGTCTTCATATAATATAATCCAGAGAGGTACATCTCAAGTCATTCACGCCAACATGGACTATGACAGAGTCATAACAGTACCTGTTGTTGAGACACGAGTACTTGAGTGATATGATGGATTCTAGTACATGGCAAGCAACTTCCCATGACTTTCCCCTTGTCTAGCCTGGTGAGGGGCACATTTGTGTGTCTCATGATATAACCTCTTATGACTAGTATGTTGGGTTTGTGGCTGGACCTTAGAGGCTGTGAGACACAGGCATGTGTACTATGTGCGGCACTTGGTGTGGTGAGTTGTGATGTGTGTGTGGGCTTTTTCCTCTGAGGTCTCTTTTGTTTAGGTATGTTTTTGCTGAGACTCTACACATGTAGGAATGTACTGTATAGATGTGGGTGATGTTAGAGGTGTGGTATTTGTGGTGCTTGTGCAGACAACCTTCTCAGTGGTGGATGTACTGGCCTGTGATTGAGACAGCAAGGATTCTAAGTTCTTAACATAATTGCATCTCTCACATATTGTGTTCCTAGGTGGTGGAAAAAGAGGGTTATCCGGGTGCATGAGGCAGTTGCTACACTGTCTCAGGATGCCCATATCAACAAGACTAGCAGGAGAAACCACAGGAAATTGTCTGTCCATGCTTGTCAGAATCTATGGAAGAGAGGTAAAGGATGGTAGAGTGGGTACTATCAGAATACAGTACCTATAGGTGTGAGTAAGCCTGGATAAAATAACAGTAATCGCAAAGGAGTGCATCAGTTACACAGGAGTGCTGGTAATGGAAAAAATGCAACTGTGATACCTCACAATGTGTTAAAACAGCACAGTGGCAGTGTATAACAAATAAACAAACACAACACCCTGCAGACACAGGATTTAAATATCAGAAAAGATGGAAGAATCTAGAAGTTCGACTTACTACTCAGTCCTGCTAGCCCCTGCTTTTTCAACCAATCACTCATGCTAGAGAAGGTCAAGCAACCCTGTTACTCTCACTAACAGTGAAGACAAGACACTACCAGCAGAAGATGGCTGCCAGAAACACAGGAAACTCAACAAGCAAAACAACCAGTCTTGGATAACAACATGCCTCTATCCAGACTATGCTACTTGACTAGAACACAGAAAAGCACAGATAGAGCACTTACAAACAGAAAATACAACTCTCAGTGTGAAAAAAGCAGTTTACAGTGAAGTAATTAAATAAAACATGTGATTGCAATAATGAAACACTAGCAGTGAAAATACAGTTAAAACATTATAAAATGCAGTGAAACAGTAAAAAATAAAAGGACCTCCAGACAAATGCTCAGGGTTATGGATACAGCCTGACATCTGTAACTGCCTCCACCATGTTGCTGATAACCTGGACTGGCTGACTGATGTATTGGAAAGACAGTAGTCTGAGAGAGATCACAGATTATCTGTCTTGGAATGGTCATTATCTGTGATGGTACATCTTGCTGGAGTTGAGCATCAGACCCATGAACATAGTTCAGCAACTACATCAGCTTAGAGTCCACATGGCCATGCTCACTCATGCTCCCATAGGGCAGTACCTCTACCACCATAGAGGCGGGTGTGCTGTCCACACCAAGACATGGCAGGCCATGGACTCATGGTCCTGGGTGTTCCTGTGGAGGACACGGTCCCAGCAGACAGCAGTCGCCCAAAGGTAGTAGCGTCACTTCTGACCTTGGGCATGGAGGTGCCAGTGTGACTCCTGGCAGAGGCATTTCCCATGTTTGGGGGCAGAGATGGTGAACTGTCAGCTCTGCCATGCATGGTTCAAAGCTATTCAACATAGAGTCATATAGGGCTAGCACTGAACTTGACTGTGTTCATGCAGACATGCACACACCACTGTCACAATCAGGTCACCTGCGCACACACCATCTTGCTTGCTTCCCTTCCTGACTCACATACATGCTTGCTAACCTATTGGGTCAGCCTTGGCCTCCTGCACCACCACACAACACCCTGTGCAAGTGATGTTACCTGTGCCACATCCCTGTCATCCTTGTCATCAATGCAGGGAAATGAAGCTATGTGTCTGATGCACAGGGTAACTACCTAAATTGCTATGTAGTCCTTTAATCCACTGTTGCCTTTCATATGCTACTTGTACTGGTGACTGACAGACTTTGTCTTTTGATGGTTATACTGAGTACACCACATTATATTGTGTAGATTAAGTTGGATGATGTTGTAATAGCTGTATACTTACAAAAAGAATGGCGTCTCATAGAATTGTTTATGTTTTAGATTCTGGATTTTATGGGACACACCTATGGCTACAGTGCTACAATAAACCCATAACTGTCAGAGCACAGGAAGGGATGTCAGCACAGAATTAAAATGTCTTCACAGAGGTAAAGCACTAGAGGTGCATGGATCCATAGCTTCATATGTTTTTCACAAGCTAACAGGGACAACGGTTTCATGTAGTTTACTCCTGCATCCATAATCTCTGAGACAATGTGGTTTCCTTGGTAAGTGCAAGCAGGGTTCTGAGAGTTGACACATATATAAGCTGTGGCATAGGAGATGCACCATCTATAACCCTGTATACACTACAGACATTTGTCTTCATTTAATTATGATTGCCTTGTTCTGGATCCCATTGTGTTACTTAAACATGATGTGCATTACACCAGAAATGTGGATCACATTGATGGGGAGCCTGTTACATGCAGTGTGTAGTGTCATTGTTACATACCTGTCTCCCCAGCATGGCCTATTTATACCACAGTCAAGGTGCAGCTGTGTACAACAGGTACATCCCATACTACTCCTTTCTTGGATGTGCAGGTGGCACACAGTGAGAGCAAATAGCTCCCTGTATGGCAGCCATACACCTCCTCTCCAAAGCATGTAATGAACAGAATACACAATTTCAGCCTTGACACATTCTGCATTAGACATGTTATGTACACTGTATATTGGGTCACTGTGGGACCTCTGAGGCTGTTACATGTATGAGGTATGCCTGTGTACTTACATACTACAGGAGTCATTGCTCTCAGTGGTAGGTGTGATGAGTGCCACATACAGTGTAACAATGAAATTCTGGGATTTACATGCCATACCTTTATCTATAGGTTGTACAACAGTGCCTGAAGTCCCACATCTTACTGACTAGTGGAAGTTGAAGACTACATCTCTCTCTCTGCGTCCATAAGTCCCTGCCTACCAGGTCAACTGTTGGAGGTGAGCAGACAACATGGCATTGTCCATGGGGTAGCTGACTGCCAAAAGTATAGTACTGGGCATACCTTGGCATATTGTATTTGTCAATGGCTCTAACAGCAACTAGATGTGTGTGCAAGCCCATCCTGGGTAACTGTCAGTTCTGTGTGCAAAACAATGACAGTCTCTTATTTGTAATTATCTGCAAGTGTAGCCAGTCTGTGGTCACTGGCAGTGGCCATGACTCCACAGAAGGGAATGACTAGGAGGGGTAGTCCCAGGGACGATATGCTTGTGTAGTCCACTGGTGACTGGGCTTATTGTAGCGCTGGCCTACAAAAACCTATCTTCCCAGATAATGACTGTCAGACACTTGACTAGCCAACGGCTGACATGCAAGTCTGTAAAATACTTCCACAGTGTGTCTACAATGCCTGATGGCCTAATTTTGATGAGGGCCATGGTAGGTGGGGTGAGTCATTTTCCCCTTATACATTGCAGTCTGTACCAGGTCAACTGTTGGAGGTGAGCAGACAACATGGCATTGTCCATGGGGTAGCTGACTGCCAAAAGTATAGTACTGTGCATACCTTGGCATATTGTATTTGTCAATGGCTCTAACAGAACTAGATGTGTGTGCAAGCCCATCCTGGGTAACTGTCAGTTCTGTGTGCAAAACAATGACAGTCTCTTATTTGTAATTATCTGCAAGTGTAGCCAGTCTGTGGTCACTGACAGTCACTGTGAATGCAGAGAAGGGAATGACTAGGAGGGGTAGTCCCAGGGACGATATGTGTGGGTAGTCCACTGGTGACTGGGCTTATTGTAGCGCTGGCCTACAAAAACCTATCTTCCCAGATAATGACTGTCAGACACTTGACTAGCCAATTGCTGACATGCAAGTTTGTAAAATACTTCCACAGTGTGTCTACAATGCCTGATGGCCTAATTTTGATGAATGCATTGTCGGGCCATAGTAGGTGGGGTGAGTCATTTCCCCCTTATACATTGCAGTCTGTACAAATGAATTTGGTACAAAGCTTAGGGTAGGCAAGGTCTGATCTTGAACAACATAAACTGTTTTTGGACCAGTTTTTGCAGGTGTACTGCTTTGTTAGTGATCATTTCCATGACAAGTGATTTCATGGCTGTAAATGTGGCACTACTGAGACATCTGGGGACACTAGTTGTCACTGCATGCTACTTGCCCTGTGTGCAACTATGTATTGACTTTAATTCCAGCATGGCTTCCAAGAAGGTAGTCTACCAACATGTCTGTGTCTGTAGAGACCATAGTCAAGCAGCGTGGGGGTGGGGGCAAAATTCATACATATACCCTGGGAAAGGTAAGGAAGCACTGTTCACACAGTTATCCTGCAGCTGCACACCACTCAAGCAAAGTGTACTGTGCTGATGCAATTAGCTAGTGAAGAATGCTGACAAAAGGGGGAGGTCCCCTGAATTCCTGGTGCCTGGCTACTACAGCTGCTGGTCTCAGCACAACCACCCTCTCCTGGGAAACAATGCCCCTACACCTCATCTCACTCCAAAAGCAAAACATTTGTACCAAACTCCACATGAGGTGCAGGCCAC